>NW_012138302.1:5725274-5775907 GCF_000956105.1 Propithecus coquereli | reverse complement strand
CTCTCCATCTAGCCCCAGTGAGCTGGCACAGAGCAAATAGTAAGCCCTCAATGAACACACGTTGAAAGAATAAGTGAATAAATGTGCCAAATATCAAGTAGCAGGGAAGAGTTTAACATATTTTAGAAAAAGTTCCACCCAAAATGTTTAAAGTTTATGTTTTTATTCAGTTATGATTTATATTCTAATATAAATATCAATATTTTGATTCCTATTTCAATCTAGCTATGCCAGAATAAAGCAACTTCACTGAACCTCTCTTCCCTGTTAGTTTTTCTTTCTCCTAAATGTGTTGCTCAAGCTTCAAGGCGGAGGTTGATCCGACCTTCATTGGAGGCCTGATATTTTTCGTCCTCCTCACACAGGAGCTCCCTGCCCCCATCCCTCCGAGTTCCCCTCCCTAGTTGTAGCTGTCCCCTGCATAATCTATACCAAACTGTACTTCTCTCTTCTGCCACCAATACTGCTTCTCCTCCTGTTGTTCCAACTTCGATGAGTGATGATACCAGTCAGAATTATGCTGGTTATTACATTCTCATTGCGGACTATGAGGACACCTCAAACAACGTTGTAAGGTAGGTATTAGCATTACCCGGTTTTACCGGGTGGACACTGAGACAGGAGATTAAGACACTTGCCCAAGGCCAGAGAGACAGTAGGGGAATCTGACTCCAGAGTTAAGCAGCCTGCATCCGCCCAGGAGCTGAAGGAGGAGGAGGAGGAGGAGGCAGATGGTTAGTAGCAGCAACAGTACTGGAAGCTCCGGCCTCTCCTTCCCCACTTCTAACCAGGCGCCCCATTCTGTTGATTTTGTCTTCTAATAAGAGCTAACGTTTAAAAAGTACTTGAGTGTGTGCCAGGAACTATTCCGAAGGCTTTCAACAACCACATGAGGTGGAGTATGAACCTCTCCACGTGCGTGGAGAAACTGAGGCACAGAGAAGGTAAGTCATAGGCCCGTGAACAACGAAGCCAGGACTCAGACCCAGGCAGCCAAGCCCAGGAGCCCACAATCTTCGCCACTACTCTGGACCACGGCTGGGCGACACCCCTTCACTGCCCTCCTGGCGCTCCCCTGCTGTGGCTAACTGGGCTCTCAGCATCGCTTAACCGACTATGAGGACAGCTCCCCTGACTGTCTGTGCCTGGATTCTCCCTGCCCCCTCGCCCTGATTTTACCCTCCACACGGCCACCAGATGGTCTCTGAGAAACCGAACTCTGGTCATGTCTTTTTTCTGCTGGAAGAAACCTGAGCTGGCTCCTCAGCGCCTGCAGAATCGAGTTCAGGCTCCTCGCGCGGCATTCCAGGCTCTTCTCAGGCCAGCTCCAACCTCCACGGCCTCGTCCCCAGCACCCGCCACACCAGCCACAGCCTTCCGCGGACGTGCCACCTCCTTTCCTGTTCTGCGTCTCTGCGCACGCTGTTGCTTCCGCTTGGCACGTGCCTCCTTGTCTTCTCTGGCTGGGGATCTGCTCATCCGCTCCCCGCGCAGCCCCCGGCCCTTCTCTGCGCTCCCCATCGCCGACCACGGTGATCATCAAGGTTGTTTTCATCGAGTCACACCTCATCAGAGCCTCCCTGGGCGCAGAAAGGTCAAGAGCTCCCAGCAGATGTGCCCCTGGGATCGACATGTGCAGCCCGCTTTGGCGGGAGCTGCTTTTCTCCCGTCCTCACTCAGGCAGCCGCGGGGGTGGAGCCGGGGACCCGCTGGGCTGCAGGGCGGGGGTGGGGGCGCAGCCTCGGCTCAGTTCCGTGGAGCCTGAGTGCCCCGCACCGGGTTTCCAGCACAAACTGCCAGACTAATCAACGAACAGTGCGCAGTTAACTTTGCAAAGTGGGTATCCAGCCACTGAGACGCGAGGTGGACATCTGGGGGAAGTCAGTGCCCGCTGCAAGGTGTGATCTGGGGCCCAGGTGAGCAGGAGAGGATGGAGGACCTGGTTGCGCGGGGGACAGCACGCCCAGCAGCGACGTGTGGGGAAACTGCGGGGAAGAGAGATCAGAACCGTGTTCCTCAGAGACTACAGAGAGGTTTTCTGCTCATCCAGTTTTATTTATTGACCTTCACTTCAACCCTGTGGGGCAGGTAGGGCAGACTTTACTACCCCATTTTACAGAGCGGGAAACTGAGGCTCGGAGAAGTTACGTGACTGGGAAACGTGTGGGTGAGTAGAAGAATTAAGGCTGAAATGTAGGATTTTTGGTTCCAGGTCACAGCTTACTCCTTGCTATGGTTCGAACATATGTGTCCCCCCAAATTTATATGTTGAAACTTAACCCCCAAGGTGATGGTATTAGAGCGTGGGGCCTTTGGGAGATGATTAGGTGCTGAAGGCTCTGCCCTCATGAATGGGATTAATGCCCTTATAAAAGAGGCTTCAGAGAGCATTCGTCCCCTTCCATCCCTTGTGCCGTGTGAGGACACAGCAACAAGACTCCACCTCGTAAGCAGAGAGCGGCCCTCACCAGACCTCTGCGGGTGCCTTGATCTTGGACGTCCTGGCCTCCAGAACTGTGAGAAATAAATTTCTGTTCTTCACAAAGTAACCAGTCTAAGTTATTTCCTTATAACAGCAGGAACTAAGACACTCCTCTATCCTAGGGCACCACCAGCCTGTAGGGTGCTTTGTGCAAATATGAAAATGGCACCTTCTTTCTCTTAGCAGGAGCAGGAGGTACGCACAGGGCCGGCATGGCAAGCAGAGCACCAGCTGGACCACAGCCCCCCTCGCCCTCCGTGGCACACCCCGCACGATCTAGGGGTGGCTCTCTGCTCTGCCCCACCCAGGTTCACTACCACACAGAGAGCCCCACCTCACCTTCGGACCCTCTCCCATGGGGCACTCTGGTGCCTAGGGCTGGCTGGTCACAGACAGGGAGTCTGTGGTTGCGGGCCGTGCTTCCCAGGGGTGACCTGCTGGATATGTGAGTAGCACCCACCACCAGGGGCCCGCCTGAGCTGCCCCCCAAAAAACTCTGTCCTCATGAAGCCCCCAGTCTATTTAATGTCTCCCCTGTCGCCAATGTCTTCCTGGCAGCAAAGGACATCCTGTGATACAGTGCTTCACACAGTGTGCATGCTCCATAAATATTGAATGATGACAGGATATTTTTTTCAAAAAGATGAAGGTTCCACCTCTCAGGACTCTCTTTTGCTGTACATCTTTGCCAAGAGTGGGTTAAGGCGGTCCATCTTTTAGCAAGAATCAGGGTTTGGAGATTAGTGAAGTGAGAATTGGTCAGGTTTAATGGCACAGATAATATTTTATTTTTATTTCAATTTTAATACACTATCAACATGCAATGAAGTAAGATATACGGCAACACTTGAGGAAGGAACTGCCCTCCAACTTATCTTCAGTTACCAATTTGGGACCAGTTTCTCAAGTTATTTTTCTGCCAGTCTTGAGAATCTCAGAAAATTTTGGCTTCATCAAAATGATGTATTAGGAAGGGTAAAGGTCACCTTAAACTTTGCACAAGAAATCAGAGTAGTGTTTGACCGTGACACTTGAAATTTTTTTCCCTAAAGATATAAAAAAGCCAGGAAAAAAGGAAAACTTCTTTCCTCTGAACAATGAACTTTCTTCATTGTCTGGTAGCATCCAAGATATTTACTTTGACCCCAGATGCCATTAGATGTGCGAATTGGCTTAGTGAGCTGGGAACACTGACCTAGCTGTAAATACTCTCAGCATTGTCATTCTTTATTTATGTCTGTGATTCCATTTAGACTGGACATCCTTTGAGTCAGGGGCCATATCTGATTCATCTTAGAGTCTCTACCACCCAGCACACTGCATGGCACAGAGAAGGCACCCATTATAGGTTTGATGAGTAAGAATAATGACAACAATAGTTAATGTGCATCGAGCATTTACAATGGGCCAGATGCCTTTTGTGTATTTTATTTGTAGCATTTTACATTTACTATTCCATATAACCCTGTGGGTGGTATAATGGATTGAATTGTGTCCTCCCAAAATTCATACGTTGAATCCTTAACCCCTAATACCTCAGAGTGTGACCTTCTTTAGAAATAGGGTTGTTGCAGACGAAATTTGTTAAGATGAGATCATACTGAGGTAGGGTGGGCCCCTAATGTCCTTACATGAAGGAGAAATCTGGACACAGACATTCTTACAGGGACAAGACCGTGTGAAGATGAAGGCAGAGATCTGGGTGATGTGGCAGAAGCCAAGGAATGCCAAAGAGCGCCAGCAACCCACTGGCAGCTAAGAGAGGCAAGGAACAGATTTTTCTCTCACAACTTATAGAAGGAAACGACACTGTCCGCACCTGGATTTTGGACTTCCAGCCTCCAGAACTGTGAGACAATACATTTCTGTTGTTTAAGCCACTCAGTTTGTGATACTTTGTCACAGCAGCTCTAGAACACCAATACAGGTGGATATTACCATTATTCCCATTTTATAAATGAGGAAAATAGAGCCCTGGAGGAATTAAATAACTTTGCCAAGATCTCATAGATAGTAAGTGTTGAGACCAAGCTAGAAACCCGGGTTCTCTGAGTCTGCACAGCTTACTGCTTCCTTCCATGAAAAAGCTATGTCCGTGTCCTGCCATGGGATCTTAAGTGAGTTGCCTAAACTCTCATTCTGTTTTCTCTTTATTGAGCCAACTTTCTGAGTGTTGGAATAGTAGGAAATGTATCCTTTTTCCTCAAAGAGTTTATAGTGCAATTGGGAAGACAAGGAAAGTGAAGAAAGCTAGCACTGAGAGCCAACTACATACCAGGAGTTTCACGCAGGGTATGTCAGATGATTCTCACACTATATTAAGAGGAGATTGAGGCTCAGAAAGTGACACTGATTGTCAAAAGTCAATTGATGAGCCTGAGAAGCCCTAGCTAAGTCTGTTTGATTTCAAGACGCACCGTGTTGCTATCCCTCTACCGCCCTGGAAACCTCCACATAGCAGTCCCAGAGCAAGATGTGAGCAAGTGAATAATAATAGCCCACACATGCCTGATGAGGGCTCAGACCAGCTCTTGCCAGTCCTGATACAGGGGCAGTGAGAGGTACGAGGGATGGAATTGGAGAGACATGAGTAACTCTTAGTCTGCCACGCTGCTCTCTTTGTGATATGAAATAGGAATCCACATCCTAAGTTTCTGGGAAGAAGAAATGTCTAAGATGGTAGTTGGAAAAAATATTTCTAGCCTCTGTATAGATGGCACATAGTGAGGAGAAATAGGAGCATTCAAATGATTTCCCTGTCTTCGTAGGAATATTCTCCCCTCTCCAAAAATGCCTGGCTGTAGTGGATACTGGGGTGCACTGTCTAGATTCCCCCTTTCAGTGGAAGCATGCTACCAGCTACTGAGTTCCTCTCCAGAAACTGAGCTCAGCAGAAGAGAGCCATCCCACCCAAGGTCTTGCCCCCTGGTGGCTACCGGGCATGAAGATCCCAGCCTCTTGTCTCAAGATGGGACAACTCTTCAGAGTTCAACATTCCAGCAGCAGAGCTCTGGTGGCATTTGTTGGCTGGGACCTCTATTGCAGTTTAACTTCTCCCTCTGCCAGACCTGCCTCTCTTACTCCCCAACAAACTGCCTGCACGCAAATATCCACCTCAGAGGCTGCATCCTGGGAAACCTGATCTAAGTCACTAGATAAAGATGATTGTTTAAAGACTGGAACAGCTCGCAGTGTAACAGTAAGAGGACAAGAAAGCATAACAAAGCCAGATGTATGCTATGATACCGATTCTTTATTTTTCTTTCTTTCTTTTTTTTTTTTTTTTTGAGACAAGGTCTCACTCTGTTACCCTGGCTAGAGTGCAGTGGGCCCACGGCAACCTCAAACTCCTGGGCTCCAGCAATCCTCCTGCCTCAGCCTCCTGAGTAGCTGGGACTACAGGCACACACCACCACACCTGGCTAATTTTTCTATTTTTTTGTAGAGATAGGGTCTCACTCTCGCTCAGGTTGCTCTTGAACTCCTTGCCTCAAGCAATCCTCCCACCTCAGTGTCCCAAAGTGCTGAGATTACAGGTGTGAGTCCCGCCACCTGGCCAATGATACCAAATCTATATGAAAGAGGATACCACAGTGATTCAGAGCTTGAGTTCCAGAGGTAGACACGAGTTCAAAAACCATCTCCAACAATTACGAGCTGTCTAACCTTGCACAAATTATATAACTTCTGCATACCTGTTCTTTCATCTGTAAAGTAAACTGATGTCTTTCTATGAAAAGTATTTGAGACCTAAAAAAAAATCACTTTCTTCAGAATATACTAAAAGAACATTGTAAAAGGGCAACATGAGGGATATTCATGATGTTGGAACTGTCTGGTATCTTGACTGTGTGGGAACCTATGCAGATGATAAAATTGTATGGAACTTAATACACATACACACACAAATGCATACAAGTAAAATGAGAAATCTGAATAAGATGGTGGATGATATCAATGTCAATATCATGGTTGTGATATTATACTGAAGTTTTGTAAAATGTTACCAAATGGGGACCATAATAATGCCTCCTCTTGGGTTGCTATGTTAAGAGTAAATGACATGGTGTATGTAAAACTTTTAGCACAGTATTAACTCTTTCAGGAAAAAGACTGGGAAGAAGTCTGCTGCTATGTTAATGCTTGGTACCTCTGAGTACTGGAATTATGAGAGATTTTTGTTTTTTTTTAATTCTTTGTATTTCAAAAAATTTTCGTCATTAACATTAAAGGGCATTAAAGGGCATTTCTGATGGCCTTTGCAGCGTCTGTGCTTCCACCCCAGCTGTGCCTAATTTCCATTCGGGAATCTATGTGGTCCAGAGACTCTGATTCCATATTCCCTACCAGTACTCCACTGCCAGGGAAGAGTTTATAACAGAGACTTATCTAATCTATTTGTTTCATTCTTGGCTATAGTAGATACACCAGAGATTGTTTTGGGGTAGGTACATGACCTAAGCCATTCCGATCAAAGGGAATCTTTGGTCTCTTGCTTGGTGTGCTGAAAAAAAAAGAGGATACTCTCTCACCTGCTCTGAATGAGAAAGCACTTATCTTAGGAGCTGTTGATAGCTGTCTTCTGACCATGAGATGAGCCTCCCTTAGGATGAAGTGGACACTCTGGAAAGCAAAGAAAGAACAGATTCTTGTCCTTATTGACACACTAATTCTCTGGATAAAGACATATCCTATCTCTGGACTTTCCAATTACATGAGTAAATAAATTCTCTTTATTTTTCAAGCAAATTTAAATTGAGTTTCCCATTACCTGCAACATAAAAACTTTTGAAACATTTGTATTATTTTCGTAATCAGAAGTTAAAATGTATGTGTAGAAAAATACCACCCCTTCCATAGGGCATATGCCAAGACCCTCCTCCTCCATCCATGGTCCAAGACTCCACTGGTCCAGGGTGACTTTCCTATCAGCTCTAGCCCTTGTTGCCTGGAAGTCCATCTGGCATTGAATAAACTCATGCCTTATATTGCTCTCTGTCCCTGGTGCATCTATATTGTCTTCCAGTGAGTCAGAAAACTGCTTGAGAGGAGGGGATCATGTCTTATCATTCCCATAAATCCCACAGTACAATTTCATCAATCCCATAGGGTTATATTTCTTAGGTCTCACTTTTATGAAAAGCCTCAATTCAGACTTTGACATTATCTCCCAAAGAGGTTAAACAAATAGTTTGACCTTGTGTATTAGACTTCTTAATTTGTCAGTAAATGCATAAATATGTCAGTAAAACTACTGGAATATACAACAATTTAATTTTTTTTAATATCTGGGAATCTCTGGCAATTGAAGATGTCCTCTGAGACGTGCTGGGTGCCAGGCACAGTGCGGGGCAGTTATGACGTCTTCGAGTTCTCAGCGCAATCTTTTCACTTTCTAACTGAGGAAACTGAGGCCCACATAGGCAGAGGGACTTGTCCAGCCAGCGTCCATTGGTGGCAGAGCCAGGCCTCGAACCCAGGTCTTCTAGTTGCCCAATAAATACTCATTAAATTGGTTAAAATCATACTGGTAGAATTATCTACAAAGCATTGTGCAAATTCACCTTTTAAGGTGCCCCGTAAATGCTTCGATAAGAGTTTTACAGCAGGTTCAAAGTTGTTAACTCATTTTTCAGCTTGTCTGTGGCCCCACATGATATAGAGCACGAGGCTGATGTAGGAAGGGATTTTTCTCCACCAGTCAGTCAGGTGGCTTATTTCAGCCCCCGGAGTAGCTGTTAATCAGGTTTCAATAGACTTCAGCGTTTCACTCAGAACCTGTTGGCAATCCTAAACTCTACCGATCCTGTCATCTCTGCAAAATGAGCTCCGGCTACGGCCCCATCCGTTTTCAATTTTATTGAGGGATCCCTTCAGAACAGTTCCTGCTGCAGCATTAATACGGACCTCAGCAGGGACCCCCTTCCTTACCCCAAGCTGCTCTCTCAGGGTACGAAATGATGTGCTCCAGCTCCGGGAGATTTAACAGCATCCAGGCAAGTTTTTAATGTGCTCTTTGTCCCAGTGTCAGTCCAGTACCTCCCATGCGCACAGCGGCGGCTATTTGGAGCCAACAATACTCCTCTCTAGGGCTGTCAGACCCTGTCCAATTTTTTTCCTTACAACTTTGCAGGGGATTCTCCTGCTCTGCTTCTCGATTTTTATCAGACCTGTTGAATCCCTTCTGTGACTCTTCCCTCCATCCCAACCTCCTTTCCCAAGCAAACCTAGCACAAACAGCACCTAACATGCTGAGCAACTACTACATGCCAAACTCAGATCTAGGGAGATTATCCCATTCAAACTCACGGCCATCTGATGATAAGGAATATGATCAGTCCTTCTCAGTTGAGGAAAGTGGGACTTCAGGGAGCTTAAGTAACTGGCACAAAGTCACACTGTTAAGAAATATTGGTGTTGGGATCTTTGCAGCCAGCCAATTCAATCCCAAGGCTAGCACCCTTTATAACAGTACTATACTGTCTCTCAGTTTATGAATTTGATTCCCTTGGAATCTTTTCACATCACTTCCACCCACGTGCAAGTAATGCCCAATCCTGTCTTTTTTGCAAAGCAGTTTCATTCCTTAGGCACTAGAGTCATGGTGCTTAGAAACCATGGCCCTCGACAGAGAGTATTTGAGACCTAAAATTATTCTCCTTGAAATATTAAAAGAATATTGCAAAAGGGTAACATGAGGGATTCTTGTGATATAACTGTTCAGTGTCTTGACTATATCAAAACCAACTCTCTCTCTCTCTGTCTCTCTCTCTCTTTCTCTCTCACACACACACACACACACACACACACACACACACACATACACATACACATACACATACACATAAGATGGAAAATCTGAATAAGGTGGTGGGTGGTATCGGTGTCATTATCCTGGTTGTAAGATTATACTGTAGTTTTATAAAATGTTAACATTGGGGGAAACTGGGCAAAGTATTCTTTCTAAAAACTTCATGTGAATCTACAATTTTTAAAAATGAAGGGAATAAAAAGAACATTGCAAAATAAAAATTGGCTGTCTGTATCATGGGTTCTACAATCATGGATTCAACCAACTGCTGGTCAAAAATATAAAAAAATAATAATAAAAAATAACAGTACCACAATAAAAATGATACAAATTTTAAAAATACAGTATAACAACTATTTACATAGCATTTATACTGTATTAGATAATAATGTAGAGATGATTTAAAGCATATGGGAGAATATTCATAGGTTATATGCAAATACTATAAATCATTTTATATCAATGACTTGAGCATCTATGGATTTGTGTATCTTCTGGGGGTCCTAGAACCAATCCCCTATGGGTACCAAGGAACAAGTGAACGTGTTTAATTAAATATTTACAAAATATAATACTATGTCAGTTGGTTCAGTGTAATAAGGTAATGATTACATTGTTTTATATATATATATATATAAGTTTAAATCACAAGGAAAATTAAATAATTCTTGGCAGACTTACTATTTTAAAAGTCCTTTCAAATTCTGTATAGCAAAAGGAAATTGTGTGTATTTTGGATATGAATGCATTGTAATGTGTTTGGCATGTGGGTGGGGCCTTCAGAAGGGAGAATGTCTGGGGCCTCAGGACTTCAAATGACCTTGCTTGCCAGCCCTCTTCTGTTGCCTCCAACGCAGTGTGTGCACTAAAAATGAACCCAAAACTTACATCTCTAAAACTGGGCTCCTAGTGTCTATCAGATCACTGTTTCTGCATTCTCTACAGTGCTAGTGGTCCACAAGATGGCACAATATTTCTGAAGGAAATTTGGCATTATGTATCAAAAGTCCTAAACTTCTTGTACCCTTTGGCCCAGGAAACTGTAGTTCTCAATTTGGGGGGAGCTAGTGACCTCGGAGTGGTGAGGTTGGGGTGACTTTTTAATTATTTTCTTTATATTTTTCTGTATTTCCTAATTTCTAATAACTAGGTGGAAAGGAACCTAATAAAGGCAGTTCAAATGTTGCTAGGCATGAAAGGACTCCTTAACTCTAAGTTCAGTGTTTTTAATATGACATGTAAAAATCATGAAAGAGGAAAAAACAGTAACACAAGAATTATGAACATAAAAGAAATGTGGTATTGGCATAAAGATGGACATACAGATCCATGGAGTAGAATTGAGAGTTCAGAAATAAATCTATAATCTATTGTCAATTGATTTTTGACAAGGGTGTCAAGGCAGTTCGATGGAGAATGAATGGTCTTTTGAACGAATAATGCTGGGAAGACTGGATGTTCCAGTTTCCCAGAATGAATGAAAAAGAATGAATTTGGACTCATACCTCACACCATATACAAAAATTAACTCAAGATAGATCAAAGACCAAAATGAAACAGCTAAAAAACTATAAAACTCTCAGAAGCAAACATAAGTATAAATCTGCATGACCTTGAGTTAGGCAACAGTTTTTTAAAATATGACACCAAAACTACAAACAACCAAATACTTGAACTTCATCAAATTAAAAACTTTGTATGTCAAAGGACACGGCCAAAGTAAATAAAAAGACAACTCACAGAATGGGAGAAAATATTTGCAAATCATATATCTGATAAGGAACTAGTATTCAGAATATATAAAGAACTCTTACAGCCCAACAATCGGAAGACAACAAATATCCTATTAAAAATGGGCAGAGGATTTGAATAGACAGTTCTACAAATAAGATACGTAAATGGCCAATGAGTGTATGAAAAGATGCTCAACGTCACTAGTTATTAGGAAAATGCCAGTTAAAACCACAATGAGATATCATTTCACACCCACAAGAATGGCTAGCAATTGGAATCTTCATACACTGCTGATAGGAATGTAAAATGGTGTAGCCATGGTGAAAAACAGTTTGATGGTTCCTCAAAAAGTTACACACCAAGTTTCTATATAGCCCAGCAATTCCACTTCTAGGTAAATACCCAGGAGAACTGAAAATATATGTTAACACAAAAACTTGTACGTGAACACTCATAGCAATGTTATTCCTAATATTCAAAAGTAGAAACAATCCAAATGAACGAATAAACAAAATGTGATGTATCCATATCACGGAACATGACTCAGCCATATAAAGGAAGGAAGCACAGATGCAAGCTACATCATGGATTAACACTGAAACATTATGGTAAGGGAAAGAAGCCAGACACGTCAGACAATGCTGTTATTAAAAAAAAAAAATAAAAAAAGGAAGCCAGACACAAAGGGCCCAGAGTGTATGATTCTATTTATGTGAAATGTCCAGAATGGGCGAATCTACAGGGATAGTATTTCTTTTGGGGAGTGATGAAAAAGTTCTGGAATTAGACAATGGTGACGGTTGCACAACCTCGTGGATATAGTAAAAGCCACTTAATTTACACTTTGGCGGATATTATGGTTTGGGTGTTTGGCCCCTCCAAATCTCATGATGAAATTTGATCCCCAGTGTTGGAGGTGGGGCCAGGTGGGAGGTGTTTGGGTCATGGGGGCGTATCCCTCATGAATGGCTTGGTGCCCTGCCTGTGATAATCAGTGAGTTCTCAGTTTATTAGTTTACAGGAAAGCTGGTTGTTTAAGGGAGCCTGGCACCTCCTCCTCTCTTTCTTGCTCTGGCTCTCGCCACATGACACACCTGTTCCCCCTTTGCCTTTCGCTTTGATTGGACGCTCCCTGAAGCCCTCACCAGAAGCAGATGCTGGCACCGATGCCTCTCACATAGGCTGCAGAACTCTGACCTAACGAACCTCTTTTCTGTATAAATTACCCAGTCTCAGGCATTTCTTTACAGCAGCACAAAATGGACTAACACAGTATGTAAATTATATTTCAAAAAAAAAAAAAAAAGAAATAGAACGAATCCAGGGCAATCAATGTGCCAATCCCAGAACTTAACAGGATCATCTTGATGGGTGGTTAGCTGGGAAGCTGCTGTCCCAGCCAGCCAGAGCCTGGAAGGACTGCTCAGAAGACCCAGAACAAGGCTTATAGGTAAAGGACAGGCCTAGATCGGGCATGGAGAGTTCTGCCACGTAGAGCAGATCTTCTCACGTGCTCTGTCTTCCCTCCTTGGTGTTATTTGACTTCTCGAAGATGAAGCTCAGAATTTGGGTCCCTCTTCACCTTCGGCACCAACTAGCCATTGATATCGACTTCCACGATGCATCTCTCCATAATTACCTTCTTAATACTAATAGAAACAGAGGTTTTAAAGATTTTATTTTAAAATTTAGCCAATAAAGGTTAAGTGTTTCTCAGGAAGATCGGCTTTGAAGGGCTGTCATCCTCTCTCCTCCTCCAGAGTTTTGTCAATATTTTACCTTCATTAAAGAGGCTAAAGACTGTCCTATGTCCCAAGCTGAGCCAACCTGGTGGGCACTGTCTCCCAATGCTCCTGCCTGCTGATGCTGCTTGGTTCTTTTCCTGTGAACTCTGGGCCTGGAAAGTAAGAGCTGGAGCTGGGTTTCGCAGCCTTCCCCACGTGGGTTAAGGATCACCTGTGTTACTAATAATTGTTGTCTTTGGTAACTTCGACTTGAACAGTAACAAAAGGTATAAATCACCCCCAAGGCTCTTAATTACTCCCATTAACAGTTGCTTTGTTATCCCGGATGCAGAGCAGTTTCACTGCTCTGTGAGTACACACAGTGAGTTCCGAGGTACTAGCCTGGCTCTGAGCCAGAAGTTAAAATAAGTTATGCTAAGTGGATGGCTCAATTGTTCCCCTGGACTTTCTAGGTTTGGGGGATGTGGGCCTAAGCGAATGCTATAGGAGTCCGGGGTCTGTGCATCTTCTAGGAGTTCCTTGGGGTGTTAATGCTGCCTTTTGCCACGGTTGTTTTATTTTTTTAGTCTTTTTTAGTTTTGCTTCTGGCGTCAGTGTTTTCTTCCTCCCTCCCTCTCCTGTCCTACCTCGTGCCACTACAAATCTTTCTCCCTTTTTTCCCATGTATTCTGTAACTGACAAAAACTAGGGTTTTCACATTTAGGAGGAAAATCTAAAAAAGAAAGCAAACCACTCAGTTGGGCCATTTGAGCTGGAAATTTGGAGGGTTTTTTTCCCAGCTCTCCTCCTCAAAACTCTGTCCCTGTGCCCAGGTTACCTATTAGTCAAATCTCAACACCTTAGGGAGGAATTCAAGAACCTTCGCGGTGTGATCCCACCCTCCCTCCAAGCTCCCGTCCAGATCCCATTGTGAACTGTGAAGACAGAACCACCAGGGATCTGACCCCGGATTTTCATGTCCTCACCCTGTGACCTCAGATCATTTACACACACTGAGCCTCAGACGTCCCACAGGTCTGACCTCATAGATTAGCAGGATTAAATGAGATGATACACAACAGTGCTTAACACAGTGCATGGCACAATAAGTCCTCAACAAATGGGAGCTATCACCCTTCCCATGGTGACATTCTCAATTGCATGCCCTTGGCTTTCACACTGCTGCCCCTCTTCAAGCTGTTCCCTCAGCTGCAATGCCCTATGGCCCCCACCCATCCTGCCTCTCAGAATCCTAAGTCCTCTGAAAGACTTTCAGATCAAATGCCCCAATCTCGTCCACCAGCACCTGCCCCCATGCTCTGACCTCTGCCCTCCCCAGCCAGACCCTCGGAGCGTGGGTTGAGCCTTTAAGATGGATCTTACTCCATTCTGCCTCGAATTCTGTATCCTCCACTGAGTTTCAACTTTTGGAGGACAGGAATTGCACCCTACATGTTTGTGGAGTGAATAAATAAATAATCAATAAATAAATGATTATGAAGAAATACGTAAGTCAAGTGCGCCCCGACCATTTAGAAACAATGAAGCTTTTCCAGACACCCTGAAGTACCAAGAGTCTTGAAACTGCTACCTACTAAGAAGCACCTCAGAGACTTACAAGTTCATTTGGTAACAAAAAAGATTTTTTTTTCTTCCCCTTTGAAAAACATCCACAGGTCTTGCTACAAGCTTGCGTAAGTCCACATAGCCGCTCTGCGCCTGTTGCAGCTCCCGCCACCCTGGGGAACATTGCCCGACTGCCCTACCACCGTGCTCAGGTATTTGGTGTCCGATTGAAATGAACAAGACTCAAGATCCTACCTTCATTATCATCACTGTCATCACCACCGCGGTTACGGAACTCTTGCTGCTTGGCAATGCTGCGTTATCTCATTCAACCTCACGACCCTGAGGTAGAAACTAGTATTGTTTTCCATTTAACAGAAAAGGAAACAGAAACTTAGAAAGGTTATCATCAGAAAAAATATTCACCATGTTCTACTTTGAAGCAGTTCATGTGAGAAAGATATAGACAATTGGGTTAAGAATCTAATCTATGAAAACAAACTCTGAAAATAGACAGCAATGAAATGATATTGAGTTAAAAAATAGGGAGGAGAGAGGGGAAGGCTGCCAAGCTGAAGTCAGTCAAAAGAAGTCAAAATATTTGTGTGCTTCTGTAGCCCAGAAGTGAGGGCTCAGTCAGACTGACAGGGAACAGAAAGACCACAGGAAAAAAATGTTTGTACTCAGAGGTCAATATTTCTAAAATGCATAACCTGTTTGGAACTTGGGACTGATTCTGTTCATACTGAGTAGAAATTGGTCCCTGGCTGGGTGGTGAAGCCCTTGAATCTGCATTTTGTCCTAATTAGTCAATATTTTCCTAATAATTCAATTATTATTTTCTAAATGAATATGATGTGTGAGATCTCTTATGTCCCTTTAATAGACTTTATTTTTGTTGTTATATAGTTTTATTTCATTTCTAAGGCTAACGTGAACCTGTAACTCAGTTTAAATGCTATATGTTACAGGCAAGCTGCTTACAATCTATGGTCGCAGAAATTTTTAGAAACTTGTCTTTAGGTGTTATTGGCACAAAATAACGGCCTAGAGTTTGGTCTTCCGGGTGTAAACGACAAATAAAGCTTCCTGTGGCTTGACAACTTATAAAAGTTAGCTCTGGCAACAAAACATGGGGAGAAAAGGCTCTGAAATAATTTCCTAGCCCTGGAACAGGAAAACAGAAGAAGGCTGTAGGAATCCAAAGAGTACAAGACTATGATCAGGAAAAGTTCAAGATTTCTAATTTAAAAGAAAGTAACAAGCCACAGACTGGGAGAAAAATAATTGTAAAATATGTATCTGATAAAGGACTGTTACTGAAATATACAATGAACTCTTAATATTCAACAACAAGAAAATGACCAACCCAATTAAAAAATGGGCTAAAGACCTACATAGACATCTTACCAAAGAAGATATACAGATGGCAAATAAGCGTATGAAAATATGAACAACATCATATGTCATTAGGGAATTACAAACTAAAACAATAATGAGATTCCACTTTATACCTATAGAATGGCCAAAACACTGACACTACCACATGCTGGGAGAATGTGCAGCAACAGGAACCTTCATTCGTCACTGATAGAAATGCGAAATGGTACAGCCACTCTGGAAGACAGTTTGGCAGTTTCTTACAAAACTAAACATACTCTTAGTGCCTATCCCAGTGATGGTGCTTCTTGGTATTTACCTGAATGAGTTGAAAACTTAAAACCACACAAAAACTTGCAATTGATGTTTATAGCAGCTTTATTCATAATTGTCAAAATTAAAACCAACCAAGAAGTCCTTCAAAAGGTGAATAGATGAATAACTTGTGGTACATCCAGTCAATGGAATATTATTCAGTGCAATGAGCTAATCAAGCCATGAAAAGACATGTAGGAACCTAAAATACATATTACTAACCCAAAGAATCCAATCTGAAAAGGCTACATGGTGCGTGATTCCAATAGCATGGCATTCTAGAAAAGGCAACACTATGGAGACAGTAAAAAGACTGTGGTTGTCAGGGGTTGGTGGGAGAAAGGGATGAATAGGTGGAACACGGAGGATTTTTAGGGCAGTGAAACTATTCTGTATGACTCTATTAATATAATGGTGATACGTGTCATTATATATTTGTTAAAACTCACAGAATGTACAACACCAAGAGTGAATCCTCATGTAAACTATGGACTTTGGAGGATAATGATGTGTTACTGTAGGTTCATTGATTGTAACAAATGTACCACTCTGGGGCGAGATGTTGATAGTGGAGGAGGTTGTGTGTGGGGGGCAGGTTTCCACTCAATTTTGCTGTGAACCTGAAACTACTTTAAAATAAACTCTATCTAAAAATTTTAAAAGTGTGTGTGTGTAATCATTATCCTCTACTTCTTTTACAAGACTAATCAGAGGCAAAATTGTGAAACTGGATCAAGTTTATCCTTGGGGTTTCCCAGGGTCCGCACTGAGTCTCCACTCGCTGTGCCAGAGTGCTGAGGCCTTCTCCACACGGAGCATGGTGCTGAAATCTGTGGGATAGTGGTGAACCAGTCCCTGCCTTCATGGAGTTTTTGATTCAAAGCAGAAGGGAGGCATTCAATGAGTAATGACAGTAACTACACAGATAATTGATTGAATCGGATGCACGTCCTGAAAGCACATAACAAGGAGATCAACCAAGTCAAAGGGGGAGGGAAGGCTGCCCTGAAGAAGGAATTCAATCTACAACCTTAAGGTTGACCAAGAGTTAGGCAGGGCCAGGTGTATGTTCAGATTGTGGGTCTGGGTTTGGAGGAGGGGCACTGGGGACGGGAAACACCTCGTGCAAAGGCTCTGGGGGGAGGAGAGACATGGGGCATATGGGAGAAACAGAAAGGCCCAGATGACTGTGGCACTGAGCCAGTGAGAGGAGAAGTGGGGAGAGGTGTGGCTGGAGGAGGTTGGCAGGGGTCAGATGATATTTAGCCTAAAAGCAAGGGCCAGCCACTGAAGGATTTGAAACAGAATGATGGTGCCTTCCCTCTCATTTTTATTTCTAGAACCTAGTTCAGTGCTTAAAACATCATAAGTGGCTTGATAAACATTTGGGAAAGGAAAGATGGAAGAAAAAATGGAAAAGAGGTGGACACATGCCTTCACTCAATTCACTCAATTATATATTATATAATAAATGGAATTCCAGTTGTCTGAAATTGGTAATCCACCAGGTTAAATAATTCATTTTCTGAATGAAACCATCATCGTGATCATCATTACTATCATCTGTTATTAGTCAGAGAATTGTTTTCTCCTTAAAAAATAACAAAATATATCTGTTATTAGAAAATTTTATTATAATTTCAAATGAGAACATTCTCAATTTTCTGTGTCCAATATTTGGGAGTCTCTTTACTTTCCATGCTTGCCGTATCTAAAATTTATGTGTATCCCCTGATGAGAGATATAAAACCCAACAACAACTTTACTACTAATGATGGGAGATATTGGTTTTTATTTGTAGCCATTGCTCTTTAATGACCTAAATAGCTTTAGCACTTTTCCTAGGCTAGACAAAGGAATATTGATTTTCCTCTTTTTTTTTCTTGCTAGTGAAATCTTCTTGCTAAAGGAGTGACTCAGCTTACCTGACTATTTTGGCATCTTATTTCCCATAGTTCAGCTAGGATTCTACATGGGTATATAGAAGTTCTAAGAATGAAGTGTTCTCTTTGTTGGCAATGCTATCCCAAAGGTACTCTACTTCTGTTCAGAGTCTAAGAGAAGTCCTTTCCTGCTGTTTTGTGCCAAGTCCTCTAGGAAAGATAGAAAACATTACCAAGTCTCATTTAACTAAGGAGAAAATACCTCCTCAAATTAAAAGAACTAGAAGAGAGGTGGGGGGGGGGGTGACCATACTTACAAATTGAATAAAGAGATGCAATTAGAATGCGGATGTTTCTTAGGATCCTGGGCAAATATTGAAAATGGGGAACAGGAAACAGGACAGCAAACTGCCCCCAGTCCTTGGACACCTCTCTCCAAAGGTACCTAGCTTTATTACAGATAAAAGTTACTGGAGAATACAGAGTAGGTGTGAGGCATCAATGAGCTTCCGTATACCACACCCCAGAATTAGATGCTGAGCGTAAGTTTAGCCGGTGGACAGATACATGTGAACCCAGACAGTTCTGGCACTGTAATGCATGTTCATAAAGTGTGATATAATTGTAAGGTGTTATCACTACTCAGTGCAGGCATCATACTTGATTATTATTAAGGCTACTACACTACAACAAGCTATGTGCAAAATCATTTACAAATTTCTCTCAATTTACATATATCCACTATTTGCAACATTTCCCCACACCAATCCCCCAGAAAAGTGAAAGAGAAGAAATTTTATTGTATTTCCATCTTTTATACTGTACTTATGGGCGCCATATGCAAGACACATGTGAAAGGCATAGCCACAGCACACCCCACATGGGCATTGCAAGCCATTTACATTAGATTTTCCCGTTACAGTAGCTGCAGGCACGTAAAATGTTTATTACTGTTATATTGCCACTGCTTTCATTCTACATATACCTGCTGCTGAGCATCTGGTCTTGTGTTGAAAAGAATGGGAGCATGTTGATGTTTGCTCTGGAACTCCAGTTTTTTGACTTTAATAGTCCCTGGCTGTCCTTGGCTTTCTTCCTTGGCCAGTCCCAGAGTCTGAACAGAGTAACCTTGAACAAAAAGAAGTCATGGCAAAGACTGCGCTTGCTTTAAACAATCAATCAAAAACAAAATCAGACCTTTCTCAATACCTAGGTAATCGCTTTTCAAAGAGAAGCCCACAAAGTTTTCTCCAGGTTTCCTAAGGGCATGGTAATTGTACCCCACATCAGCCCATGGCCTCCTACTCCGAGCCACTACACACAGCATTGGCCCCATTCTTGGTGCCTTAACTGCCAGTCATTTGTCTGATGCCCAACCCCTCAGTTACCTTAAGCTGAGGTCTCTGTGTGTTAGGTTAGACAACAAAAGTTAAATACAGAAATGGGTGATCATATGTGTAGTATATTGGACAGCTATCTGGACATGGACTGAACTAGGTGAGAGAACCAGCTTTGGTCACATCATTTGACCTCTTGGTGCTATCCTATAAAACACAGACAGTCCTGGGGTGGTAAAGAGGAGTCAATCAGACATTGTGTGAATCTCAATGCTGCCATTTACCAATGTGGTGACCTTGGGCAACTTACTATGCCTCTGATTATTCATCTAGAGAAGGGGGGACCTCCCACACAGGGTCACTGTGAGAGTTGAGGATGATGTTCATAAAGCACTTAGCAGAGTGCTTAGACCACAGTAGGTGTTCCGTAAGAGGTACCTGTCATTATCATTAAGCAAGAAAGCCTCATGAAACCACTGGTAAACTACTACAATCATACAATCAATCACCAAATGAGTAGTGCTGACAACCGGTCATTTCAGAGTCGAGGGGCAAGAGTGATCTCTGTGGCAAGGGCTATATTGAGCTTGGCCAAGGATTGGATAGTTGGGGGACGAAAATGACATGAACATAGGAAATGGCTTAATTAAAGGCACGGAAGCAGGAAAGTACATACAGTCATTTATGAACAGTGAATGTGGCATCTTGTTGGATCAAAAGGTTCACATGGTGGGGCAGGGAGGAGAGGAATGAGTAGCAGGAAACAGGGTCAGGAAGGAGTACTGGGAAAAGCTGTGAAAGCCCTTCTAGAATAAAGAGTTTGGATAATCTCAAGGCAATGAGTACAATGGAATGTTTTTAAGTAGTGAGAAGGCATGATTAAAGAAAGATTACCCTGATGGTAATGGCAAGAATGCGTATCTTAGAGGTTCTTTTTTTTCTATACTATCTGCAAATAAGACTAATGGGGTTTGGGGCCTTAACAATGATGTGTAAAACAATAAACTTTTCCAGTTTTTGTTTATAACTTAGTAAATCACTAAATACTCCTATAGCTAACATTTGCATAGCTTTTTACAATTAATGTGATATTGAGTAGCCCATAAATAGTGGTCATAAAAGAATAAAATCCCAGTATGCTCTTGCCATGGGGAGTTGTCTAATAGGACCACAAAAAATAACTTAAGGTTGACAACTTTGGGATAGTGGGTCACCTTCTTTTGGAGTAGTGTTTTATTCTAGAAGTTTTCTCTTACTGACAAAAATCAGAGACTAGTAAATTGGGAACTGCAAGAATTAGAACTACAGAACGCAATTGATAAAGATTTAAACTCCGAACTTGGAAAATTTTCAGATAGCCTGAATATTCTCTAGAATGATTTTTCAGATCCAGCATCTAGGAGACAACATTTTCAAATCTTATCTATATGGGATAGAAAAGGATAATTAGAAGAGAATATGTAACCACACTTACAAAAGAGAAATCCTAACCGTGATAGTGTTGTATTGAGGAGCGATCAGAGTCAATACCAGAACCAGAATGCGTATTATTTGTAGATGATAATATTTGATGACAGCAAAAGCTACTATTAACAGATCACCTTCTATATGCCAGGTTCATGCTAGAAGCATTTTTTTATGTCACTTTCATAAGAGCCTATTAGCTGCATCTTACAGACGAGGAAACTGAGGTTTAGTGTGACTTAATAATGTGTCTGAAGTCACACAGCTAATGAATATAGGACTGAGGTGGGATTTAAAGGCAGGCCCATCTGACCTCCAAACTCATGCTCTTTCTACTACACTCACAGGAATGTGCAGGTGCTCACAAATACATGTAAGCACACACATAGGCTTTCTAAAGTTGAATAAATGTAATTAGCATGTTCTAATACGAGTTGTCAATAATTACCTATTGGTTTTTACTATTTTCCTCATAAGGTCTTAAGTTTAAAGAGTCAGTCTAAGTTGGATGGTCCCAGGTATTAGGTAACAGGCACTGTCCTGGTCCTCAGGAGGGGAAAGCCAGGTAAGCTACAGTCCTTTGAGAAGGAGTCCAAAGTCAATGCCTTGGATTAGTTCTTCTTATACACTTATTCACTTGATCTTCACGTTAAATAACCCCATGTGCTCAGCAGTGTAGGTATTAGTATTCTCATTGTATATGGAGAACCCTGAGTCCTAGAGAGATCAATGACTTCTCCCAGGCCATACAGCTATTAATAGTATGTAGCAGGGTTGGGATTCACATTCAGTTTTCTGACTCCAGATCCAAACTCTTCCCACAATAATACATCTACTTCTAAAAGGTGCATCAACTTAGTAGTTAAAAGGGGCAACCTGGGTTTTAAATCCAAGCACTACTGTGGCAGAGGTATTAAATTCCACTGATCATCAGTTTTCTCATACGTAAAAATATGGAAAATAGCAGATTGATGTGAACATTAGATGAAAGAAAGGAGAAAACGGATCAATATTACTTTAGTCATAAATATCAGATCCCAAGCTTTCTTCAGATACTTTATTTATACAAAAGAATTTGTTAATTAAGCACACACTATGCACCAGGTACTATGCAAGGCATGGGAGGCACAAAGATATTAACGACTGTGTCTTACTCATCTTTGAATTTTTAGTGCTGAGCACAATGGCAGGCAATTGTAGGAACCCAATACATTTGATATAAATGGAATGGATAAGAGCAGATGAACAAATAATAAATTAAACATAGATGAGAAAAAGGAATTTTTAGCTTTCCATATAAAAATTTCTTCATTCAACTAACATATTGAGTCTCTACTATGTGCACTATTCCAGGTGCTGTGGCAGACACAAGAACAAACAAAATACATTTTCTGCCCTCAAAGAACAGCATGATGTATCGGTAAGAACATGGGATTTGGAGCTAGAAGACCTGCACCTTCTACTACTCACTAGCTTGGTAACTTCAAACAAATTTCTGCGCCTCGGTTTTCCCATCTATAAAGCGAGGATAATAATATTGACCTTTCATGATTGTTGAGAGGAATAGCATTTGTAAAAGTGCTTTGAGAATTTCTATATAATGCTGTTATTATTATGTAAATATCCCTTGAACATTTGCTATCAGTGATATCAAAGTCAAGTTTATTTGAAGTACCTGGAGAATTGCTTGAATTCTCTGCTTTGCTTTGGCAGTGGAAACTGGGCTGAAGGTCAGCAGTGACGGCATGAATGTGATTGTTATTATCATCTATTGCTTTTTTCTTTCTTGGAATCCACTCAGGCAATCATAGAAGCAGTTGCTGTGAAGTGTCGTTAAGTAAAAGGAGATGTGCTCACTAATCAAACACAAAGGACCAGTAATAAGTTTGAGTCCTTGTGTCTAATGGTAACTAACAAGTTGTAAGTTGGTTGTATGCTTTCAACAACATTGGGCTACAGCATTCCTGTGCCTTTTGGCCTTTCTGATTTGGGGTTAAGTCAGCTAATATCTGTCAGTCAGCCTCCATGCACTAGACTAGGGAATACTCACTTGAGAAAGCCACAATCCCTCCCTCCAAGGATCATGCATGTATTAGGATTCTCCAGGCAAGCAGAACTAATAGGAGTTGTAACAGGAGATTCATTTTGTGAATTGGCTCACTCCAATTCGGAGGTTGAGAAATCCTATGATCTGCCATCTGCAAGCTGGAGAACCAGGAAAGCCAGTGGTGTAATTCAGGCCAAGTCCGAAGGCCTGAGAATTAGAGGAGCCGCTGGTCTAAGTCCTGGTCCGAGCCTGAGGACCTGAGAACCTGGGGTGCTGACGATGTCCAAGGACAGGAGAAGATGGATATCCCTGCTGGAAGAGGTAGACAGAAAATTTAGCCTTCCTCTATGTTTTTGTTCTGTTCAGGCTCCCAGTGGACGGGATGATGCCCACCCACATTGCTGAGGGCAGTGTACTGAGTTCACCGATTCAAAATGCTAATCTCCTCCAGAAACATCATCACAGACAAACCCAGAAATAATGTTTTAGCAGCTATGTGGGTATTCCCTAGCCCAGTCAAGTTGACATCTAAAATTAACCCACACAATGCATATGAGTCAGACATGGATATAAATAATTACAACACAGTCTGAACACTTTACAACAGAAGCATAAACAAATTATTATAACAAAAAAAGGTGTGACTGACCGGCTTTGCCATGAAAAGCAGGGAAGGTTTTATAGAGGAGGTGACACCTAAAAGGACCTAATGCAAGAACAGAAGTTCACTAGGTAGTGGAGGGAGAAGGACACCCCAGACAGAGAAAATAGCACATGCAAAGACAGAAAAGAGAGATCGAGTGGGAGCTCATAGAGTGGGGACTATTTTAGTATGGTTGAAGTAGAGGTTTGTATGACAAGAAGTTGCTCAAGATGAGGCTGGAAAGGTAAGTTAGGACCAAATTATGGTGGGCCTTAAGTCATGCTGAAGATTTGGCTCTAGCTTGTGGGTCATGCATGCCCACCACCTAGCAGAGTTCCTGGAACACTCAGTAAATACTTGTTGAATGAGGAAACTATGGTTGGTTGTAGTCGTTGAAATGGTTTCCCATTTATCCAACTGTCTCAACTCTCCAGCCCTTTGGACTTTGAAAGAGGAAAAATATACAGGAAAAAAGAAATGGCATTGGGAAAGAAAGAGAGAAAAGCAAGCCAAGTGAGTGGAGAAGGGGCAGATGGTGGTGCAGAATAAGCCACCAATAAGAAGAATTTGTTGCTGGACACCTGGGTTAGAAATCTTGCCTTGGCATTTGACATCTGTGAAAACTTTGAAAAATCCTGCGACTGCCTGAGCGTCAGTTTGCACACTGGTAAATGGGAGTGATAGTATTTGTCAAAATACAACACTGTATGAAGGACCAAACAAGATTTCAGTGAAAGCTCTTTAGAGGTGGCAAAAATTATGCGTATTTAGGGCAAACTTGAGGTTATTCAAGGGAAGTTAAGGGTCTCTGGGGTGGAGCGGTGTGGGGTGGAGAGTTACACGGGGAGTAGAGACACAGAACCTGACAGCCCAGGATAACTAATTCCAGTTTTCAAGAGCAGCTAGAGGCTCGCTAACACTGGCAAATGATTGCCATTTCCCTTGTCAGGCAGTGACAGGAGTTAGTTGACCTGAAAATTCACTAATAGTTCCATTAGAGAGGCCTTGGAAGTAGCCATCTTTTTACCCATCCTGGTCAATTAACAATGAATTAATGCCAGACGTATTTTCAATTGAACTGAAGGCCGATTTCCCCCATTTTGCTAAAAATACCCCTTTATAGAGAGTCGGCTAACCAGGAAATATCCTGCTTTTCTTCCCAGGGCTGCTTGGGAGCATTTCTGCACCAATGTCATCTCTAGGTAGTGACAAGGTGACACATCAAACCCCAAATCTGAGACAGGAGACCCAAGTTCAAGTACCAGCCTCCACACACACCAACTCTATGTTCTTGAACAAACAACTGAAACTTCCTGAAGCTCAGTGTTCTCACGTGTAAATTGAAAGGGCAGAGACGAATGCTGTCTCCTTCAGTTAAATGTTATGAGACCATTTTAGACTAGCTTTAGGCATGTTGGCGAAGTGGACTTAGGGGTGGAAGGGGCACTGGACTTCTATGCTCTCTGAACTAGGAGTGGCACCGCTGGGTCAAGTCCTGGCCTTGTTCTTGTTCAGTGGGTCCCAACTAGGGGAGGGGGATGGGAGAGTGGGAGAGGGTGGGATTTGCTCCCCTGGGGACATTTGGCAAGGTCTGGAGACATTTTTGGTTGTTGCCACTTGGGGGTGCTACTGCACCCGGTGGGGAGAGGCCAGGGATGCTGCCCCACATGCTGTAAGGAATGCATGGGACAGGCCCCACAACAAAGAATTATCAGGCCCAAAATGTCAATAGTAACAAGGCTGAAAAGACCTGCCCTCGTTTATTGGATGGTTTTAGCCACATCACAGCTTTTTTGTTGTTGTTCTCAGGGTCCTCATTTGTAAAATAGGGATGATAATAACACCTGCCTCTTTCTTTCAGCTCACAAGGTGGACAACAAAATCAGGTAATAGAGCAAAAGTGCCTTGAAATTCAAAGCACTTTAAAATGGGGGAATGTTATCTCATTATTAACTCGCTTTGGGGGTCTATTCTCTTATTCCTCTCTTGGACATGGGGTCTCATTTGCTTCTCCAGCTTATGGTAATAACTTCAGTATTTGACCTCTCAGAGTTATGAATCTTAGCCCCCAAACTCAAATATACAAGATATATCCCTTTTTTTTTTTTATTTTAAAGTGTATTTCAATTATAAGCCCCTATCTGGAAGGAGTCAAACTCTTAATCTTAGTCAGTGAAAGATTTCTCTGCACATTTCCTTGAGGTTGCATTCTTGCTCCGGTGGCCAAAGCCCTGGAGCTGGAAAGAGGACTGTCATATCCTCAGTAGTCACCTATCTGCACTAGCATTCCCTGGAATGTCACTGCTTGTCAGATCATCCATGCGTCCAGGTCACTGCAGTGTCCTCCTTGTTAGGATCACTGCATCTCATGAGCATGAAGACAGCACCCTGCCATTCCCCATGGCTCTCCTGTGGCACACCCTGTGCAGTCATCTCCCACCTATCGGCCTGGACACCCCTTCAGCCATGTCTACCCCGCAATTCCATACCATCTGAGGTCCGACCTCTCCACAGACACTATTGGCAAATTGAGCACAGGTTATCTCTGCTCTTGAATCCCCCCAAACTTTTCTTGGGTTTCTGTCCTTCTTCCTTCTAGAGTCTCTTCCTAGGGGAAGAGGGCGGCAGGCCAGAGGACCCCTCCCTAGGGCACACATCTCTTTGAATGCTCTTGCTTCTCCTCCGAGCCATCCAGTTTGCCTAACTTAGCTGTATTCTAGTTATTAATATCTTTATGACACCCCCTTTCCACCCTACCCACCACCAAGGATTTTGCTACTCCAAAGATTAAACTTTTAAAATTCGAAAAACTTTTTTCCTTCAAAGAAGATAGAAAAATGGCCAATAAGCACAGGTAAAGAGGTTCAACATCACTCGTCATTAGGGAAATGCACATCAAAACCATCTCATGAGATAGTAGTTCACACACATTAGGATGGCTGGTATCAAAAACAGCAATAAAAATGAAACAAAGCAAAAACAGAAAATAAGCTGGCAATAATGTGCAGAAATCGGAACATTTGTGCATTGCTGGTGGAAATGTAAAATGGTATAGCTACTGTGAAAGATGGTATGATGATTCCTTAAAAAATTAAAAACAATATTACCATATGGTCCAGCAATTCAACTTCTTGGAATATACCCAAAAGAAGTGAAAGCAGGGACTTGAACAGATATTTGTACACCATGTTCATAACCGCATTATCCACAATAGCCAAAAGGTAGAAACAACCGAAATGTCCATGGACTGAAGAATGGATGGATAAACAAAATATGGTATATACATATGGTAGATTTATTTAGTTTTGAAAAGGGAGGAAATTCTGACATGTGCTACAACATGCTTGAATCTTGAAAACATTATGCAAAGTGAAATAAGTCAGATATAAAAGAACAAATATTGAATAATTCTACTTATATAAAGCACCTAGAGTGGTCAAATACGTAAGACAGAAAGTAGAATGGTGGCTGCCAGAGGAAGGAGAATGGGGAATTAATCTTTAGTGGCTACAGAATTTCAGTTTGGGAAGATGAAAAAGTTCTGGAGATGGGGGGTGGTGATGGTTGCACAACAATGTGAACGTACTTAATGCCACAGAACTGTATACTTAAAAGTGGGTAAAAAGGTAAATTTTATGTTATGTATATTTTGCCACTATTTTAAATACCTTTTTTCTTCTGCAGCCAACCTTACTTCACAATCTAGGTTGAATGAGGGAAGGGTATCACAGGAAATAATGAAATTGCTAAAAACAAAAAAATACAGTAAATATATGAAAAATCAGTTAATATATGAAAACATTATCCCATCTCACACTTACCAAATAGTTTTCTATTTCTATCACTACCAGAATGTAGAATCAAATTATCAAAGGAGACTCAATCAGGATCAATTCATTGCAAGCTTATTGTATATTTATTCCACCTTTCCAGTTTAAATTTGGATTCCTGGCCAAATCAATCTTTCTCTCTCTCTCTGCCCTACCTCCCTCTTTCTCTCCTTTAAGATTTACCTAATTAGAGACAACCAATCATGGTCACCATTTTTCCAGTTTTTGAGTACATCATTAGTAGAGTAATATATACAGGTTCCACATAGTTTAACAAATGGTGTTGAGGAAATTAGTTTTCAAAAATGAGTTTGACCTATTACACATCTCGCACTAAAATAAGTTCCAGATAAATCAAAGATTATTTTTAATGATTCACAAATGTAAAAGAAACACGAGAAAATTTGTTTTTATATAATCTTGCCATGGGACAGACTCTCCAAGTATACATACAATTCAGAAGCCAGAAAAGAAAACTTTGATATATTTAAACTCATAAAGACATTTAAAAAATTCTTTACAGAAAAAACATCTTAAACAAAGTCAAAAAGGAAATAAACTGGGAAAGCATTCTTGCCTTACATGTTGCAATCAAAGGGCAACTTCCTTAATATATAAATTGCTTCAACAATACTGTCAACAAAAAGACTCAATAGTAAAATGGGCAAATGAGAGAGCCAGTTTAAAGAAAGGGAAAAACTAATGGCTCTCAAATATACAAAAAGGTACCCAACCTCCTCATAATAAAAGAAGTACAAATGAAAACTATGTATGAGATTGGCAAAAGACAAAAATTTGGATAAAACATTGGCTTGTTGAGAATGTGGGGAAATAATCACTTCCAAAGGTTGGTTGGAGGGAAGTGAATTAATACAACCTTTATTGACCAAAATTTTAAATGCATTATCCTTTGACCCAGCAATTTTGCTTCTGAAAATTTACCCCGCAGATACAGATCGCAAAAAGAGAAATAACGTACACACAAATACACAAACAACCTGTCCTCCACAGATAGGAGACTGGTTAAATTTTGATATACCTATAAAATGGACTACTACTATACAACCATAAAAGGAATGAGACAACTCCATAGGCACTAATAAGAAACTATCTCCAAGATGCACTGTACACTGAGAAAACATGCAGAATAATCTATACAGTATGGAGCCATTTGTGTAAATAATAACAAAAGAATTTATAAATGTATATAGTTGCATTGGCATATACTATATCTCAAAGAATATATAAAATCCTGGTTGCCTCTGGGACTCAGGGGCAGAAGAGAGTCTTAGTATTCATGGAATGCTTTGGTACCTTTTGAATCTTGCACCTGTATTATCTATTACACAGTAACATCAACACCAAGTCCAGTCCTACCACCATGGGTGCCTATGTGGGTTTCATGTCTGCCTACAGCCATCTTGGCATCTGCTTGGGAATAGAGTTTCCCACTCACATTTCCAGCTATCTCTGTATCTAGCACTGAAACATCCTTTTCTTGCGAGCTCAGCTCAATGATTTTAACAAGAGGAGATCAGAACTAAGCAGGACTCATCTCCAACAGAGACACTCTGAAGCCTGATGTGCTCACCCACCAGAGGACGAAGTTAGGATCGAGGGTTAGAGAGCCATCCAGCTGGGTTACTTTCAGCTTGTCACTTCCTCTCTCTGGCCTCAGTCTTTTTATTTGCAAAATTAGTTTAGATTAGATGATGTTCAAAGAGCTGTAACAGTTCTGGGATTCTATGAGTAAACTTACCATGTTCTCAGTAAAGGCAGTATAGAATAGTGGTTAAAGGCATGGCCTGTAGAACCAGGTTATCTGGGTTCAAATCCCAGCCCTGCTACTCATTAACTGTGTCCTTAGGAAAATTTTTAGACTTTTTGTGTTTTGGTTTCCTCATCTGTAAAATGGCATGATAATAGAACCTGTCTTGTAAGGATACTGGGAGGATTAAATTAGTTACTATGTTGAAAGACTGAGAAGAGAACCTGGTATATATTAAGCTGCTGTTTTCTTCTTCTTCCTCGTCCCTCCCTCCCCTTTCCCCTCCTTCTTCTTGTTCAATTTTGGAAGGCTCAATGGATTCTGGGAAGTCTGGCCTGGGTAAACTAAGCCTGAGAAGAAAATCATTCCTTTCTACCCCACATCACCATAGATGGGTTCCACCTTCAAATGATGCATGAACAGAAAAGGATCTGCAGGTCTCAGGACATCCTACTTCTGCCAGTTTCAATCAATGTATCATTTTCAAATACTCACAGAGGAAATATGCAGCCTGGTCTTCACTCTTGAGTTGTTAACATTGAGGTTGGAAGGAGAAGTTTCTGATACACGAGACAACTAAAAAAAGAGGAAGGAAAATTTTTGTTTATTAAGCCTTACTCTGTACTAAATCTTTTGCAAAAATATTCTCATTTAACTGAGGGGGCAACATAAACCAGTACTATATTGATTCCTAAATTGTATTAAGCAGCCTGTAAGTGCAGAAGAAATTCTGAGTCTAAACACCAAGAGAAACTGATCGGGGTGTTCGCAAACTCTCCTTATGAATCAGCAGGGATTATTTATTAAATATACATATTCTCAGATATGTATATCCATTCCAGACCCACCGAATCTGAATCTCCAGGGGTGAGAGTCTCAGGAAGCTATATATATAATTTTTTTTTTTTTTTTTGAGACAGAGTTTTGCTGTGTTGCCCAGGCTAGAGTGCCATGGCGTCAGTCTAGCTCACAGCAACCTCAAACTCCTGGGCTCAAGCAATCCTTCTGCCTCAGCCTCCCGAGTAGCTGGGACTACAGGCACGTGCCACCATGCCTGGCTAATTTTTTCTATATATATTTTTAGTTGTCCAATTAATTTCTTTCTAATTTTAGTAGAGACGGGGTCTTGCTCTTGCTCAGGCTGGTCTCGAACTCCTGAGCTCAAACAATCCACCCGCCTCGGCCTCCCAGAGTGCTAGGATTACAGGCGTGAGCCACTGCACCCAGCCAGGAAGCTATATTTTTAACAGGGCTTCTCTAGGCAATACTTCTCTCATCAGAGCGATTTCAGAAACCCTGGATTGGAGGACATGTTGAAGGGTTGAGAGGAGAGGTTCTATTTTACACATCTCAGAGTTTTCACTTGCCTGTCAGAAAACAAAGTGAGGAGTGAACTAGGCAGGAGCCTGCAGCAGGCTCTGTGCTAGTTTCTCTAGTTACCCACCTGGGGGCACAGGAGACCTTGACCTAGGAGATTGTACTCCTGGTGCTTTTCTCCTTTGAAAACCACTCAGGGAGGCCTGGGGTGTGTGTCCTGATCCACTGGCTCTGAACCTGAGCACAAGGATTACCTGGTTAGTTTTTTTTTAATCTCTCTGAGCCGTGTTCTCACGCACTGTGACGTCAGCAGAACCCCAAGACTGAATTATAGCTTTGCATTCAATCAGGAATCATGAATTATTCTCTGTGTTATCCATCACTGCTTCCCCACTGCTCAGAAGACAGAGTGACAGCAATACACACAATGGGCAGGCACCTGAGGGGCTTTAAACCTATCAATAATAAGCATTGTTCTCAGAAAGATTTTGCTCTGTGGAAAAAGCAGAATGGAACGGCCTTTCCAATGACCAGCAGAGGCTTTGAAATTGTTTCCCATTAAATGTGCAAATTCTGAAGTCACAGAATTCAGTCACCACCTCGTTTATGTCCTAGGGATTTGGTTTGGACTGAATCAAAAAAATATATCTGTTCATATTAAATACAAAATGATTATTGGATGGCCTGCTTCTCACATCTAACTGCATAACAAACACTAAAATTCCATCTACGTAAAATTAATGAGTTGGTGGCGAGTCTGGTGTATGCGTTTGATCAGAAAATTACATTCAGAGTACTTGAAGGCAAATTAATTGAAGTTTATCAAGAAGGCAGTAGGTATTTAGACACAAACACAAATGCAAAATACATCAATATTCGTGCCTATAATTGTCTATCATGGTTGCCTTGCGATTCTAGTGTCTTTAAATAAAAATGAGACATAATACATGCTTGAACCATTTTAGACCTTAGAAATGTTTGATATAGATATTTTATTTTATTTTTCCTTTTAAACTTGATTGAGTTATGCAGTTAAACACAGAAAACATGTACTTGCTGTTGTATTGATGAATAGAGGCACTAGTAATTGGCATATAGTGCTTCCCCTGATATTATTAGCTACAAATTTCTGAGATTAGAATGACTGTAAAACATTCTTTTACCCAGATTGATTCTTTGCATAAATAATTACAGAGAAAACAAGCTCGTGACATAATGGCCTCCATAAGTGCTATCATAATAAAAGGAAATACTTACAAATCAAATATAGCAATGACCAACATTGCCTTTAAACTTGTTTTCTCAAATTTAGCCCACAGGGAAATGCAATAGACTGGGCTGATAATTGTGGCATCTGATTGTATCACTAGATCCCAGGGACCTGTTAGCTCACCGGATGGGCAAATGTTGGTTTGGCATTCTCAGATACGGGATTGGGATTGCTTTTTTTGTTTTTTAGTTCCTTAGCTGGGTTTCTACCATTTCTTTCTCTTTAGTGATCTTAAATATCTTGCCTCTTTCTTATTTAAGAATCCCTGCCCATACCCATCCAACATGAGGCCTGAAATAAGTCAGTGAAAAACGCAGCCATCTCCAAATATCTGAATGTTTATCTTTGTGGAGGCTTCAACACCCAGAAGTTTAGCTCATTTTTATGTGTTCACTGGACGTTGGGAAGAATATGGGCAAGGCCACTCTGCTCAGCATCTCTGAGATCAGCACTCTCTCTGAGGTCAGCCCTTCTAAGGACGCTGCATGAGGAATGAGTAGGGCTATTTCAGAGGGCCACTCTCAGCTCTCGACAGACCAGGGCGTGGCCAGCTGCCAAGAGCTTACTCTTGTTTGGGAACTCTGTTGAGCTCTTGACATCCATCATCTCATTTAATCCTCATAACCCACCTGTGAGGGGGAAATGATTTCCTTGTTTAATAAATGAGGAAACTGAGGCATAGAGTGGTTATGTAACTTGCTCAAGATTCAGATATAGAAGACAACTAAAATGAGAAAGAGAGGACATTGCTTGGGCTAGAAATGACAGAGTTGGGATTTGAAACCAGGACCATAGGCTTCCAAATATTCTTCGTAGTATGTGGTAACACCTTCTTTATGAATACGTATACTCTGTGTCTTCCTATAGCCTATACATTTAAAAAAATATGGAATTGGTCATCTAATCCTTGGTAGCCTGGTTTTCTAATTCTTTTCTTAGGGGAGAATCAGAATATTGTATTTATTTATAACTGGGATCTGAGCAGTGAACTTTTGTTTTTTTTCCTTGGCATCCAAGTTTTCACCCCTTATATGTATATATCATCACATATATTTTGTTTATTACATTTTATTTGTTTGCACAATGTTTCTCCAAGAAACACAAGTCTCTGTCTAGCAATATAGCATAGTGGTTACAAACATAAGGTCTCAAAGAAGACTGATCGGGTTCAAAAACAAGCTCCTGGCCGGGCGCGGTAGCTCATGCCTGTAATTCTAGTTCTCTGGGAGGCCGAGGCGGGAGGATCGTTTGATCTCAGGAGTTCGAGACCAGCCTGAGCAAGAGCGAGATCCCATCTCTAATAAAAAATAGAAAGAAATTAGCCAAACAACTAAAAATATATAGAAAAAATTAGCCAGGCATGGTGGCGGATGCCTGTAGTCCCAGCTACTTGGGAGGCTGAGGCAGGAGGATCACCTGAGCCCAGGAGTTTGAGGTTGCTGTGAGCTAGGATGACGCCACGGCACTCTAGAGCAGGCAACAGAGTGAGACTCTGTCTCAAAAAAAAAAAAAAAAACAAGCTCCCCCATTTATTATTCAATCTTGGGCAAGTTGCTTAAATTCTTTAGGTCTCAGTATCTTTGTCAGTAAAATGGGGATAATGACAATAGTAATTAACTGTGGATTCAATGAGAATGCATAGACAGCGCCTGGCACCTAGTGAGAACCTAAAAGCACTAGCTACTATTTGCATACACATCAGGCTTTTAACTCAAGACTACGCTAAGAAGGCTCAATAACTATGGGACCCCATTTTCTCCCTCTTTCTTTCCAGTTAACTGGAAGATAATCAAGATCCTTAGATTTGGAGGCAGAACAAGGTCATCTCCTAGGGTTAGGCCAAATAATGGAGTCACAATGAACTGAAAGAGGACAGATCATCTCAGTTCTACCTTCAGTCCTACCATTAGTGACTTTGGGCAAGGCACTCTCCACATTTGGCCATTAGTGTCCCCTTCTCTCAAACAAGGGGAGATCAACCTGCCCCTGAGGTTCCTGCCAGTGTTAACGTCCCAGGCAATCATGAATGAGTCCTCACTTCTAAGAGCTTAGAATTCCATGCCCCACCTGAACACCACCACCCAGCCCCAGAAGCCAGAAACCCAGACCATTCCTGAACTTTGCACTTGAATGCCCAGAGCAGCCGCTAACACCCCCAGCAGAGCCGAGCCCCACACCTCCTTAATCTGAAATCCTCATTAGTTCCAACTGCAGGCCATCTATTACCTTACACCCATAATGGGAGTTAATTTCTGTTGGGATTAGATGGTCTTCCCCCTGGAAATTTTTATTCATATTTCTTTCCTGTTTTGTGATTCTCAATCGGAGTTTTCTAATAACAGATCATTTCTTTTTGTCTAACTTTAATCTGGTCCTGCTTGACAAGCCCCATCCTTTTCATTGAAGGGTAAGACCACTTAAAGGAAGGCCAATAAGCCCTTGCGCTGCTCGGCGGGCTGGGGTGATTTGTCACCCGGTGCAGTGGTGGTCACACCAATGGATTTATCTCAAGGTAAATGGAGATGCTGAGACCCGGGACCCGGAGCTTTGATTAAGGCGCCCTTTTTGTAGTGTTGATAGATGTTGCTTGTGTTTATCTATTTGAAATGCCACTAAATCTGTGAATACAATGGAAAAAGAGAGTACTTTGCCGCTGAAAACATATTAGTGATTTATGTTTCAGTAAGAAGCACAATAAAGAGACAGAGGCTATTAAGAGCAGCTATTTTCATGAGAAATAGTTCTGCTTTAAAACATTATTAACCCCACCTTGATAAAGACTTACATGCATGCATAATCATGTTTACTTACCCCTTTAGTTTGGTGCAATATGCATTGGAAGCACACATTCTCCAAATATTCATAAGATAGTCAGCAGAATATTTACAGCAAAAGACACCTCGCCCAGGACAGTTCTGCATGTAAATTTCCTTCTCTCAAGATAGGGACACATAATAAACTTATCTAGGAAGCTTTGGAGTTTATATGGACTTCATATTGCTCAAAGCACTCTCAAATCCTTCTCACCATCATTTGCTGTGTCGTCCCCACCTCCCCCCCTTGCATCGTAGTAGAAATAACCAGTAGGGTGACACATAAAGATTATAATGCATGGATATAACTTATAACATGAATCAATGTCATCAAGACGCACCCATTTAAATGAATAGGGTCAGATGAGAGTGCTGTATCACCCTGACTTGTGTGACAGTTACAAATGCATCACCTTGTATGCATAATAGGAGTGTACAAACCAGAAGAGATTTGTAAACTTGGTTCATTTCAAGCAGAACTGACCCACAGGAATGGAAACAAGAGAAAAAGCAACCGGGTTGGAGCTGTCTGGAAATAAGTGATTCTTGCTTGGTTGTTTCACAAAACCCTAACGAGGATTTCGTGTCCTCCAGCTCCACCAGGGAACTGAGAGCAGGCCAAATCAGGCGTGGCACGCTGGCTGGCTATGCACCATGTTCACTTTTAAAAGTGTGCAGTACTTGCACGCGGTAGGGGTGGGGATAACATGGAGGGGAGGGTTTGAGGTGTGCAATTCTTACCAAGTCTGGAAAAACCAAAAACAAAACCAAGCGAATTGGGCCTGTCAGAGTTAACCGTGTTCACAGAGTGCAATTAAGTGTTTGGAAGGTTCTGCGCTGCCTGCTCTGATTTACTGCTGCGTTCCGGGGATGCCCCTTCCGCGGGCTGCAGGCCGAGGGGACGGCGGCAGTGGCGCTGGGTCCCGGGCTTGGCACCACGGCGCACCGGGTGGCGAGCGCAGCGCTTCGCGGAGACCACACCTGCACCTCATTTGCTTCCGAGCAGCGCCATGACCCGCCTGCTGATGGGGCGCCTTCCCTTTCATCCTCGGGATATGACAAGTTATTAATTGCCACCATTAGCCGCAGCAGCCTGCCCGAGATCTCTGCTGCTCTCTGGAGGTGAGAAACCGCGCATCTGAATGCCGAGGGAAGAGGCGGCGAGCAGCGCTGGGCAGACCGAGCAACAATCTGCCCAAAAGGGATTGTGAGATGGTGAATAATTTATTAGAAAACATTTTTCTTTGTCCTTCCCACAGACCCACAAATCCTCCCCAAGCGCTCTTTACCAGCCTTGCAGATAATGTACTTACACATCTCAGAGCCTGCTAAATAGACTGAAGAGGCCGTGGGGTTCACCCTCCACACTGCGGCTGCCGGCCCGGGCCTGCGGAGGGAGGCGAGGCAGTTAGGCGGCTTCGCAGAGGCAGATAGGAAAACCCGCTGCCATGGCTGCCCGGCCTCCTTCCCGGGCTCCTGCTTCCCACGCGGAACCCACACACCTGCGCGCAGGCTTTGTATGTGCACAGAACCCCACAATTTCATCCCTCCCCGCAAGAAGTATGTATTGACTGAGTTTCTACTAGGAGGGAGTTGCTCCGTCCCCGCTCTGGACACCTTCTGGACAGAGGTAAGACCACACGTTCTCCACAGCCACCATGCACCCCTGGGACACAACAGTGAGGAAAGTCCCAGGCCTTGACCTCAATGAGCTGGAAGTTAAATAGGCGAGACGTTCATGTAGACAAGTACTTACAACGTAGAGCCCCAGAAAGCCGGGGACTGGGTGCTGTGGTGGCACAAAGGAGAAAGTGGTTAATGCAGGGATCAAGCAGAGCTTTATGGAGGAGGGGACATTAGGATTGGAGCTGGTGGAGGTCCAGTCTCCTCCTGCCCCCTCCAAGAGTGGAGCATACATTTTGCCAACATTTTCACCAGCCTTTTCACAAAGCAGCGTCAGCTGAGATGACATTCTCAGTACAACTGAAATTCCAAGATTTGTTTATTTCCTCTGCTTAGGGACTCCGAATCAGAATTCTCTTTAGGTCCTCAGTTAATGGAGATGCAGCCACTTACGAGGACAATTCAGAGACAGCTCAATGGCTGAATGCAGAGTCCTTGATTGCAATGAAGGGCTGGGGAGGTGGAGGGACAGGAGTCAGGGACAGTGAGGCTCTACCGGGACAAAGACCGAGGCTGCACTAGCAATCTTGCAGGGGTTTGCTAGAGGAACTAGAACTGCGTGTGAGGAGGTGGTGACGAATGAGGACATTACTCCACAGCCAGAGTCATCTTTCCAAGGTTACGCACATCACTGGGTCATTCCCCTGCCCAACGACCTTCTGTGCCCACAATGCCTTCAGGATAAATACATGGATGTTTGTGATTAAACCTCCGCCTGCCTCTCTAGTCTTATTTATTTCCCTCCACTCCCCTCATCCCCAAACATAAGGCCGTTTGTGTACACTCACCAACATGTGCACACACACTACACCTTCTGCATACATGCACTCTAGCCAGACTGAACTATTAGGGAGAATCCTATGAAAATTTGTCAGTTTTTTAGGTCAAAGCCAGTTGAATATCTGTGATTTCATATGAGTCAACTGAAAATAATACGCTTGTCAGCTTTGGGTCTTCATCTTGCCCTTCTCCCTACCCAGAGCACTTTTCTTTGCCTGTCAAACCCATACTCATCCTTCAAGACTCAGTGTTTTTAGATGCTCCTCCTAGAGAAGCCCTCTTAGACATGCCTACCATCCCCTCTTCTCACCCTGGGCTCAGATTTGATGACACTCTTCTGTATCACCAATGCACCCTCCACCTACCCTCTTTTTGAGGCTCATTGTATATTGTAATAGTTCTTTTACCTCTTACCCTCTCTAGTTCATGTGCTCCTTGAGGGCACGTAGGGTCTTATTTGAATGTGTATTCCTAAGACCTTACCTAGTGCTGGCATATTGTAGGTTCTCCATAAAAGTTTGATGACTGAATAAATGAGATGAATGAGTGAGAAGGTGGATGCACAGAGTAACAGGGGAAGGGAAAGGAATTACAGACAGGGGAGCTGGGGCTAAGAGTAGAAAAAGATTTATATGGTAGCCAAGAAGGGAAGGAGTTTTGATCGTATGAGGAGGAGCTTAGGCAAGATGTTGGGAAATTCTTCAGGGATTTTATGAGATGATATACTGACCAAAGAGGCTCTCAGTCTCTACTATTTTAAAAAAACAACTATTTTTCCCTAAAATATATTTTGTTGGCTTTGAGGCATAAATATTTATTGAGTTAAAAAGTGAATAAAGGAATATTTGAGATGCGTTGTACCTAAAGGTAAAGCAATTAACTAATAAGAATAGTCTTTTTTTTTTTTACTAAGTATTTAGTCTGAGTTTACATTACCTTATTTAATTCCTACAACTGTGAAAATTTGAAAATGAGGACACTAACATTCACAGAATTGAAGTGTCCAAATCAGGATCACACAGCTGGTGAGAGAGAGATTCAAACCCAGGTCTCTGTCACCACAAAGCGTGTGTTCATGCCAATGGTGCTCCTGCAGCCTCTCCACTCCCAGGGATCTTCATGAGTTGGAGAAATAGTCATATCTTCTCAAAGATTTCAAAATAACACAGTTTAGAATCAGGGCCAATCATATGTGACATGAATATCTTCTAAGTCAAGATTTCTATCATACCGTGGTCTTTTCCTCTTTAAAGTCCTAGAGTTTTTTAAAATGATGCTCTGAGACATGTGTTTGTAGGGTCTTGGTGGATTAATTCAGTCATTCAACAAATCTTTATTTAGTAAGCACTTGCTATGTGCCATGTCTTGTGCTGAGCTCTGGGGATGCAGGGGTGAATAGATGTGTTTCCTGTCACCTGGAGCACTGCTCATATTCTGAAGAGACGGCATCAAATCAAGCCTGAAGGTGCCAGATGGGTATCTTAATTGAGAATGAGTCAAGCAAAGGTGGGGTAACAAGACCCACTGCCTCTATGTTTTGAGCTTGAACGTGCTTTAATGACAAGCATAATGCGTGTTCTTGTCCTCCTCCTGTTAATGACAGCCCCAGTCTTATGAATAAATTACATGCCAAACATGGAAGCAAACACACACAGAAGGCCAACATGTCAGAAAGGGATATAATCCTGAAGACCTAGTAATCCATTTATTTATTTGACCTAAACATTTTGAGCACATACATGAGTCAGGCCCCAAGGCTGGTGCCAGCTACCTCACACCTACCAGTGCCTGCTCTGTAGGGGCTCACAGACCAGTGTGGGAGATGGTCTAGTGTGTAAATAATTATAATTATGTGTTATCAGTACACCAACTGAGGGAGTTATCAGGTGTTTCAGAAGAAGGGAGGAAGCAGTAAGTGCAGGCTTGAGAGGGTGGAGGAGAAAATGCAGATGAGAAAGGGTTTCCTCAAGGTAGCACTGTGCTAGCTGGGTCTTGAAGGATGAGTGGGCCTCACACGGGAGAGGGAGTGCAAAAGAGCCTCCTCCATGGGGAAAGGAAGATGAAAAAAGGGCAAGTGCTCAGGGACTAGATGCTAAAGGATGACTATCGACTAACTACAATCATTCATTCATCCATCCATCCATTCGTTCAAAAAACACTGAAGGCTACCATGCTGTTATGGACTGAATGAGCGTGTCCCTCCCCAATTCATATGTTGAAGCCCTCACCCCCAGTATGGCTGTATTTGGAGTAAGGGAATAATTAGGGTTAAGTGAGGTCATAAAGATAGGCCCTGATCTGACAGGATTAGTGTCTAAAAGGACATTCAAAAAGAAGAGACACCAAAGTGCTCACTCTCTCCGTGTGCATGCACTGAGGAAAGGCCATGTGAGGACATAGTGAGAAGGTGGCCATCTGCAAGCCAGGAAGAGAGCCCTCACCCAAAACCAACCATGTTGGTACCTTGATCTTAAACTTTGAGCTTCTAGAACTGTGAGAAAATGATTTTCTGTGGTTGAAGCCACATAGTCTCTGTTGTTCTGTTATGGCAGCCCAAGCCACTAATATAAATGCTCCTAGCGCTGTACCAGGCATGGAGTTCATAGATAGACAAGACCACTCACTGCCTCAAGAGCTCATGGCTATGTGAGAGAGACTGATCAACAGACAAAAAATGACTAAAGTAAAAATGCTGGTAGATTAGGTGATCACCTGCTTGAAATAATCATGATTTATTTTATTAAGTGAATAATTTCATCTGTTCTTAGTTAAGCATATTGAATATGATTGAAGGATTTGATGTGAGAGCCATTAATGTTGTTTACCAACATTTCAATTTCTTCTTATCCATGGCAAACTCCCCACATACTTGCAGTAATCTGGGACTATGTTATTAAAAAAATGAATTGTGAACAACAGTGACAGGTGTCACTTGCAGGCAGAACCCTTTAAGAACCAGTGAGTGACTGCTAAGTTCCCTTCCCCTACACGGCAACCGTCAACATTCCAGGTGAGGGAGGCTCCATCAGCCCCTATCTCTGAGTGGGAAGATCAGAGCAGAAGACCTGAGGTGAACAGGCAGCATCAGTAAGAAATGAATTTTTAATGTTTTAAGCTACTGAGATTTAGGGTTTATTTGTTATTGTAGCACAATACAGTCTAACATGACTAATGTAAGTACAAACAAGATGTTACTCACATTCTGATCTTAGTAGACATTTTGCAATATTAGTTTTGCCACTTGCTGCCCTAAGAGTGACCTACTGTAAGGAGGTCGAGAGACTGGACTTCCAGTTTTTGCCCTGCCTGGGTGTTGCATTTATTCACCTCAGGTTATAAAATACATTAATGGATTTCCTTACAAGCAGTAAGCAGTTAGGATTTTACTTCCTCATCTTCCTTTTCAGTGTTAACATCCTTCATCCTTCATATAAAATCTGTTAGCAAAGAGGATCCTGTGTGAAGCTTTGTCCTTTAGAGACTCAAATCACAGAGGGTATGGCTTTCTAATCTTCCGGAGGATTTTGCCCTTTTATGTCCTTTTCATAGGCCCAAGAACAGAGGGCTCTGAAATCAAGCCTCCAGCTTTAAACCCTGGCTGCACTGCCCACTACACATGTGGCCTTGGATAAGTTACTTCATCTCTTTAAGCCTTAGTTTTCTTATTTGTAAAATGCAAATAATAATAGTACCTCCCCCATGGGGATGTTTTTTAAATTAAATGAGATAATACACACAGAGCTCAATACATTATGATTATTGTTGGTGTTATCATTATTATTTCATCGAGATAGTTTTAAAATCAAATGTCAAAAGTCCTCATCACAAAAGCCATGACTATTCTTAGAAAGTTTACCGAAGGATCAGCTAGGAGACAGGGGTCCGGAGTAATGGTCTTCCAGCTCGTGCCCAGGTTTTTGAGCCCTCAGTGCACAGAGCTTCCTAAGGGAGATCAAAACATCTCAGAAAGGTTCTACTGCAATGGGAGTCCTGCCAAGAGAGGCCCCGAGTGAAAGCAGGTGTGGACGCAGGGTGTGCTGCTTCCACGAGTCCCGGGAGCTAGCCTTCTTGTATGGCTTCTCTGTTGGATATTTAGCAACTCACTCTTTGGAGAAAGATTATCTCCTTTTTGAAAGTAACCTGACCACCTGTCAAGACCGGACTTGTGAGAGGAATTGAGAGGCTAACCCTGGGCAGTCGGGCCAGACTCTCATTTGGGTAATGACACTGGCAGCGGCTGCTTCGCTCCACATCAACTTGGCCTGCGGTCCCGGCCCTCTTCGGAGACTCTGATGATGTGTGGGAAAGAGCTTCTGGGATCCGCCCAGGACAGCCAAAGAAATAATAGGAAATGTGATTGACACAGAAGCTCTGCGATGACCACTGTGATTATGCAAATGATTTTCTACTTGAAGAAAAATAGCAACCACCAAGAAAAGAAGAAAAATGGAAAGAGTACTAAACATTCTGCCCTGATTCCCTACTATCACAAACATAGAATATTCTTGAACACTGGACTTTTAAAAAAATTATTTGATATGTGCATTTATGTGTTGATCCGTTAATACCAATTTGATGGTGGACATATAAGAATAACATCTATTGGATGTTGGGCAGGGAGGAGGGGGGAGGGGGAGGAGGGAGGAGGGGACGGGTATTTGCATACACAAAGAGTGCAATGCGCACCACCCAAAGGATGGACATATTTGAAACTCGGAGTTGGGGAGGGGGGGGGAGCCAGGGGCAACATATGTAACCTAAACATCTGTACCCCCATAATATGCTGAAATTAAAAAAAAATTATTTGATAAACTTCTAAAGGTGTGTACCAAGTGCCAGGTCGCATGCTGTGGACCAGTGACACAATGATGCCTAAGGCCTTACCTGTCTCTACAAAGAACTTGTGGTCTTTTATTCATTCAACAATCCATTCTGTTAATACCTTTACTGACGCCATGATCGGCCAGGCACTGTCGTACTGGGTGTACAATGGTGAGCAAAACAGAAAGCTCTCTGCCTTGATGGACTGCTGTAAGGGGGTCCACACCACTCCATTCGGTGGCAGAGCTAGACACAATAAGCACAAAGAAGTATGTAATAATGCGTTGTTTTTATGTCGGCCGTGGAAAACAACAGGGAGCATAACAGAGGACGTGTGATGGGGTTGGGGAGCAACACATAAACAAACAGGTACTGGCATTGCGCTGGGAGAGGGACACGTACAAAGGGCTTGCAGAGCACAAGGTCAGTGTGCTTACACATCCTGACTGCGGCCGACTGTGTGGGGAACCCGGTGCTCAGGGATGATATAGACCAACACACATACGTCGTAAAAGCATTTTCTCAGCATACAAACCGTTAGGGATCTAAAAATCTGACTCAGTGAAAATCGTAATTTTTAGTGTTTCTGTAACTGTATACATATGTGAATTGTTTTATAGAGTGTGTCTTCTACAAATATTAAACGATTTTATAGCATGATACTTATCATTGAAGCAAACAATGAACACATCTTGCCTCTTCCTGCAAGCTCTCTCTGCTCCACGCCACCCGCCTACGCCCTGCCGTGTAGTCTTCTGTGATTCTTTTCTGTGTTCCATAATTCCCTATGCATGCCTTTATTATATTAATAGCAATTTTCATACCTTGGTAATCACTGATTTGCTTTGATTGTCTCGTCTTCTAGACTGTGAACATCTTGAAGGCAGAGGCGATCTTAGTTGTCTCTATATGCCCAGGGCTCAGCTGTCTTAGTTTGGCTTTCCCCAGCAGCAGGCCCTAAGAAAAGCGTTCAAATGCAAGTAGTTTATTTAGAAGATGATCATAGGGAAAATGAGGCGGGGAGTGGGGAGGGGACCGAGGGAGGGAACACAGCTCGTAGGGAGTGTGTTACCAAGCATCACCCAGTTCCCGCTGGGAGCTCTGGGGAACCACATGGAGCACGTCCCAGCACTGTCCCACTGATGGGTGAGCTGTGCTACTTATCCACCAACTCCCCGTCTGTTATTGCTTGAGGGCTGCTCCCAGGGCCACGAACCCTCCAGCATTTCTGGCTTGTTCTCCCCGCAAGCCAAGCATGTGCCTGTGACCTGAAAAATTCCCACAGGCAGAGACTCAGGTGCTTGCTATAAGCGACCTTGACAATGTGGACATGAGTGCCAAGCGATACGAGTGGGGTATCAACCAGCATCTGCACGGCAGCTCAGCGGGCTTTGGTGGCTCAACATGACAGAACAGCCAAGCAGCACACTTTCTTAAGGAATACCATTTAGTACGGGCTCCATGGGCAAACCTCAGGCTGCTGACACGGTGTCAAGCATGCGGTGAAGTACTGGGTCCGGAAGCAGCCTGAGTACATTTGCAGGGGATGTTTGTTTCTGCAGCAGCCATGAACAGAATGACGGTGAAGAGCAAAGTGTTGTTTTAACCCCCTGCTCTCTCCTTTGACCAGCTCACACGTAACCAAATCTCCCCTTGGTGGAGTGATTCCATCTGTGTTTTCTCACCTGCAGGTGTTGGGGGCTCAATTAACATGCTTGCTAATATGTTGTTGCTTTCTGAAAGGATGTGAATTATAGCAGATGCTATTTATGAAGGATATTTAGTAGCAATGCAGCCAGCTTGTTTGTGAACTTACACACAGTCAGATGAGGCCTCCTCATTTCACTCTCCAGAGAGAGAACGACCAGCCTCCTTGGGCCTCCCTTGTATTTTTAGAAGTCCCTTTTGGTGACTCTTCCTGTTTACAAGCGACAGTGATGATATTAGTCCAGGACTTCATCTGAATTGGAGCTTTTTGTGGGAAAGGGTACATGAACAACCTCATTCAGGGCCTAAACCAATAAAATATTACTCAATATACTCTATGCCTTCAAGAAATAGGACTCCAGGAAAATAACACAGTAATTCCAGTGTGTCCAATGTATTTGTCCCTGTTACTCTCCTTGGAGCAGTACAGTGTGGTGGGCAAGAGTGCAGACTGCATACATTTTATGCCTCCATTTCCTCATCTGTAAAATGGGATGATAATGGTTCCCATCTTATAAGGTTGTAATGAGGATTAAATGAGTTAATACGTGTAGAGCTCTTTGAACAATGTGCAGCTCTTTAGATAGTCCACAGCCCTATACTAAAACACTGAGTGACCAAAGAATGATTGATTCATTCAACAGATATTTTTGACTGCCAACTCTGTGCCAGTCACTGTGCCGGATGTGGTAATACAATAGTGAACAAAGTAAACCTGGCCCCAGCCCTGCGAGCATTTACATTACACCTGGGGATCACAGGCTGCGATGATGGCCAAAGACCCCCAGCTGACAGGGTGGGGGTCAGCGGAGGCTTCCTGAACTGGAGACTGTGCCAAGACCTCACAGGCTGGCTGTAGCCAGGCAAAGGGTGTGCCGAGTTCTGAAGTGAGAGATGGCATCTCAGGGACAGAGGGGTTTGCTGTGGCTGTGGAGTGGAGGGCAGGGGGAGGTGAGAGAGAGCCTGGAGAGGAAGGCAAGGAGGCAGTCACCAGGGCTTCGTGGCCCTGTTAAAGTGCAGGCCTTTCTCTGGGTAGGGGGAAGTAAACACCGCATGTAGGTCTCTACTACTTTATTGACACTTCTCCCACATGGCCTTACACTGCAACCTTTTGCACAAAGTACCTGTGTACTTTCCCTCAATCACATTCTGAATTCCTTGAAGGCAGAAACAATGAGTCTTATATTTCTTTGAATCCTCCCTAGCCACTGGCAGCCTTCTTGGTAACTGGGCCCCCAAATAGCCATCTCTTAGCACCTTTTGTATAATCTGAATTCCAGTGTCCTTCCCCATCAGCTGCTGAGGACTCCAACACCCCGCCTTGCTCTTGTCAGACCTCCCCCAACTCATACCCTGAGATTACCACCAAAGCTCTCCAATGCTCTTCACCCAAGACACCTGCTCCTGATTTCCCATCCTCCCAAGACACCTGCACCTGATCTCCCATGACACCTGCTCCTCATCTCCCATCCTCCCAGGACACCTGTTTCTGATCTCCCATCTTCACTCCCTGCAGCAATTTTGTTCTCACCAGACCCTCCCTTTCAACCCAATTTGAGTGGCTTATCTAGCCCAACTGCTGTAATTTTTTACTCTCTAGACACAGTGCAGTAGAACAGCAATGGCTTTGGAGCCACCCAGATATGAACCTCAATCCCGCCTCGAAGATGTGAGGTCTTAAACAAGACACTTCATCTTTCTCAACTTCATTTCTCTCATCCGTAAAATGGGGCTAATAATACCTGCGAGGCTGCTGTTGTGAGGATTACAGAATAGTTATACAACTAAGATGCTTGTCAAGTGTCAGCATCCACATCCCTGCTGATAGATGCAGTGTGCATAGTTTCCAAATCCTAAGCTCTCCATGTCCACACTTTCTTTCTGTGCTAACTGATTCAGTTCCCAGAAATCTCGTGAAATAGTCAGCTAGGGTCAATGAAAGATAATTTCTTGGCACAAAGTGCTTCCTTTTCAAGACCATCCTGCATGCACGCTATTCTTAGCTGCTGAGACATTCTTCAAACTTACCTGTAGGTAGTAATTCCAGACCTAGGAGACAGATCAGCAGTGATAACAAAAAGAGAGCGAGTGATTCCGAAGTTGTTTTTCTCTAGAGTAACATGTGTACAGCATCGAGATCAATTAGATCCTGATTGCCAGGCCAAACTTCCATCAAGGCACTGATGAGTTATAAACCCCTGGAGCTTTGCTCAAGTCACTGATGGAAACAGCAGCAGCATCCAAGCCCTTTGATGGAATCGCAAACTCATAATTAGTCTGAGTCCGTTCATTATCATGGGCCTGGGTGCGCACATATGAGGGAAAAAGAGTGAGGGACAAGGAAACAAATTAAAAAGTGTAAACTGTGAAAGGAAGAGAAACTAAAACCACTTAAAACTCACAAATATAATTACAGGATCTTCTTAACTACCGATGTTTGGGAAACCCAAACTGATTTCAGGGAGACTTAATGAATACAGGCCCTGGTTGCAGGGCCGCAGTGGAAGAGCTGTGAAGCGAATTGTGTCTGTCTTTCTGCTCTTTTCCCAACTCTCTCCTGTTTCCTTGTGCTCATTACTTGGGCACCTAAGAGTGAGGGCAGGAAGGAAGGCATGAAGGAATGGAAGGAAGAGAGGAGACTAACAATTCATGGAGCACCGTCTACAGTATGTGCCCGGTGCTCTGCCGGCTGCTTCCCATCCGTCAGCACGGTGTCAGGAACGTGTGCGTTGGCAGCAGACAGACTTGGTTCGGAGCCGGCACCTGGCTGACTTGGGCAAATGGCCTCAGTTTCCTTACGTGTAAAATCACATTGGAGTTATTGGGAGCATGAAATAAGACAGTGTCTACGAAGCCCTTGATATATAAAGGAGCTGGTCAACAGCCCCTTAAGATCATTTCATTTTTCTCCATAAAAGGGTAAAATGGGGCTATTATCCCCATTTTGTGGATAAAGACACTGGCAGTTGGGGACATTAAGTGGACCATGAGCTCCAGGAAGGTAAGGACCATGCCCACATTGGTCACTGCTACACCAAGCACGTATGCAGTTAGGCCCGTGGAAGGCTTCAGCAAGTGTCTGTGGTCGAGGGGGAATTCAAGTTTCACCTGCCTGAGTGCAAGGCCAGTGTCCTTTCCAGGGCCATGTTGCTGGCCCCTATCTCTGTGGGCAGATGTAGAGTAGTGGCTAAAAGCACAGGCATAAGGGCCAAACAGCCAGGGTTCAAGTCCTAAGTTATATAACTGCTTTGTGAGCCAGCTATTTAAATATTTCTGGTACTCTTCATGTCCACCCCCCCATAGAGTCCCTGAGACTTTTTGATATTCCAGAGGATTCCAAGGCAGCTGAGGGAAAAGGATTATTTGCGGCCAGAGCTTTAAAGAACAGTCTCATCCCCGGAGGCCAGTATACTGGTGACAGAAAGGAAAAACCTCAAGGATAGAGTTAGGATGGTGTGTCTGGGGTTTATTTTATTAGATAGAAACAGAAAGAACAAAAGAAGGAATTTGGGAGGAAGCTAATAAATATTGAGCAACTATTGTACACTCGTTATGCTTGTTCTTTTGTATGTGGTGTCTCATTTAATCCCCATAAAAGTTCTGTAAGGAAGATTCCCATTTTACAGATAAGAAAACCAAGGGTCAGAAAGGTTAAGCACCTTGGCCGGTTTAACTCATCATGTTATTTGGCAAAACAAAGCTTGTTTCTGGGTTGGTTTATCTCCAAAGCCTGTGCTCTTTCCACAAGTAGGCCTGCCTCGCTTTAAGATAAAAGAAAATAAAAAAAGATTTGTCAGGCTCTTAGGTTTATCAAAAAGTTTCATCTTCTATAGAGTATCCACTGGGAAGTGATTTATCTTTGTTTGGAAACAACACCCACACCCACACTTTGCTCTTTCTTCACCTGACCTCTTTTTAATGCTACACACCTATCAATGTAACGTGGAGTCTGCAGGTCCCTGGTCCCTGCAATTTTATTTCATGGTCAGGCTACAAATTTGTGGCTACTTTTAAAAACAATGATTTGTGCTCAACATGAGTTTTTGTAGCAGAGGGATAAGCATATTCTTTCTATTTTAAAGTATAATATTGATTCTGTTTCTTATAACACAAGAGAGAGGTAAGTGAGAAGTCAGAGTGCTGGCTTAAAAATTGAACCCTGTAAAGTTTACTGGCAATCTACAGTGAAGCTAAATCTAACAGCCGTGAAAGAAAAAATAGCACAATCGCTTTACAGGGGTTTTCTGGGAAACTCTGGAATTCAAGTGCCCAAGTTCAGCTCATGTCATAAAAGGGAGTTTATGATGGTTTTTCAATAGAGGTGGAAGATGGAGAAAAGAACATTTGTATTAGTGAGCATCCTAAAGCCAAAACCTCATGAGGAAAGCTTACTAAGTGTGAAAAGTTTGTTCCCCTAAACCATAAGGGGAACAAAATACCTCATTAACCCAGGCAGCCTTAGAAACATTATGCGTTAATTCATTCATTCATTCTTTCTTTGTTACAGCAAACCTTTACTGGGTACCTACCATAATGGCAAGCAGTACGTCCAGCACAGGCGATGCAAAGCTAGTTAAAGCATGCACCTCGCCCTCAAAAATTTTATCCTCTGAGGAGTGAGACAAATATGTGAACAGTGATTATGGCACATATGCTGTATCTGAGATTATATAAAAGCAAGAATAGCTAATATTCATTGGGTACTTACGACAATGCCATACTTGGTCTTAAACACTTTCTATGTTGTTAACCCATTACTACTCATAACAGCTCTATAGAGTAAGTGTTGTTAACACCATTTCACAGACGAGGACAGACAAAGTAAATGACTTGCTCAAGGCGAGACAATGAACTATGCAGAAAGGGCCATTAGAGCATATTGGAGGGATCACTAGCTCTGCCTGAGGGCAGAAAAGATGCATGTGACCTGGGTCTTCTGGGTAGAGAAGTGGAACATGGAAGCACGTTCTAGATGCAGGGAACAGGATGTGCCAAAGCAAGAAGGAGCTCTCGAGCATGGTGTATCTGGAGAGCCAAGACTTTGTGTGACGAGCACGGGACTCATGATGCACGGTCACCAGAGGTGAGACAGATTGTGAGGGGCTTCCTGAGTCACGATAAGGAGTTTGAGCAATAAGGAACCAAACAAGGAGTTTAAATAAGGGACTCAAGATAACTGTGCAGTTAACTTTGGCAGAGAGTGTACTACAGGAGGAAAGCTTTGAAGTAGGGAAATTAGTTAGGAGGCTAAACTAATAATCCGGACGAGAGGTGGTGGCCCGAGTGATTGGGAGGAAGCCAGGAGGGGAATTTGAAGGACTTATGAACAATGCATTTACATTTCTGCAATTATATTTCTTCCTACTAAGTAGGAAGTAACAAGATACTAATCCTTGGATTGGTAGGCACTGAAAAACTTGTCCAATTACTTTATTGAATGAATCTGGACTTGTGTTTATTTTTACCTAACAAATAGTAGTGTGTATTTTTTAAGGGCTTTCTACAGTACCTAGTGCATAGCAGATGCTCAAAATTATACACACACATAAACACACAATATCAAAGTGGCCTAAAAATTTGGGAGCCATCCTGAACCTCAAAGCTAAAAGCCATTTATTTATTTAAGCACAATTTTTACTAATGAAGGTAACATCCTAATTTAGTTGTAGAGTAAGAGTTGGTTGTGCTCTAGTTTAAGGAACATGAGAGTAAATCTCTCCCTGGCACAAAACATTACACCTCACCCTCTCATCATGTTTCATAAATTACCTCTGCCATCCTTGTTTATTGACAGGAAAATTGGGCAACAGAGAACCCAAGCCATTTATCCAAAGCCACACAGCTAGTTGATGTAGGAAAAGTAAAATATATATCCATCTCATCGTCCCCTCAAATTTGCTGCTTCTTCCACTTTAAGAGAAAGTTAGAAAATTGTGGATAGAGAGGGAAAGCAAATTCTGCATAAAAGAAAACATTTTTAAAAAATACAAATGTGGCCTGATTTAATTTTCAATACATGTCTCCACCTTCGGCTTTGGAAGAAAGGTTAAAATGCAATTCTCCAAAACGAAGTTATTCGATAGAGGAATATTAACCTCTTCGCCCCTTGTACTTTGACTCGTTTCATCTCCTTTTCATTTTTGTTTGTGGGTCTATTCATTTTGGTGAGGCCAGGCCCGTTGCTAGGTAACGGGCCCATCGCGGGCCAGCATGTTAGTTTGCCCGGGTGGCAGCCTTCCCTAGCGCTAGCTGCCGGCAATGCAGGCTCTCACAGAAAGCATTTATCACTGAGCAGGCACAGTAATGGCCACTCAGTGGAGGGGAAATTGAGCTGACCCGAAGGCCAAAGCTGTTAGGGAGACTGGTGGGAAGGGTAAGAGGGTCACAACACCCTTTTCCCACCCACTTAGTGGGCAGTAAGCGGGAGAACAGCCCAGCCACTGTTTTCACTAACATATCCTGAGGCTCTGCACCTGAAATAAATGTTTGCTTGACATTAACGATAAAAAAAAAAAGAGGCAAAAAAATAAAATCGGTTTGTTCCAAGAACAATGAGCTGAACAATGAACAGTGTGATTTAAAGTTAGCCAAAGTTCCCTCCAGATTTGATTTTGGTAGTCATGCTGGAATGGAGATTTGCAGAGAAGGAGGCTTCTCGATAATTAGTATATTCTGACGGTGGTAATTCAGACATTTATTTATCTAGCTCCATGAATTTCAAAGTAGGGAAATCTAAATATGTGTGCTTTAAAATTTTTTTTTGCCTGTAAATGGCACCAGTTTTACAAGTATCAAATGCTGGTCATCACCAAATTGATATTATTTTGGAAATATCCATTTCAGATTTCTGTTTAGTTATATAATGGCATTTTCCTTCAATATTTATTTATGTTCAGCATGAGATAAAATTTAAAATGCAAATGAGAATTTTTAAAAATGTACTTAAATATACTTTCACAATGTTAAGTAACAATACATATTTGGATGCAATGCTTTCCTATACAATGTTATAGATTTTTCTGGAAGCAGATTTCATTGCCTTTTTTTGGAATGATTTTACACAAATGAATACAGAACAAAGAAAAATATCATTGCAAAAATAAGAAATACATGAGTAATTCATGCAAGGATGAAAATCATATAAACAATATAAAGGTTATACACAAAAATATTTTATATTAACAGTGTTTAGAAATCTGGCAAGACTCAGTTGTGGAAGAAAAGAGAAATTCCTTTCCTAGACCATTTATTTTTCACA
>NW_012138302.1:5704038-5723274 GCF_000956105.1 Propithecus coquereli | reverse complement strand
TCCTTTTCAAGACCATCCTGCATGCACGCTATTCTTAGCTGCTGAGACATTCTTCAAACTTACCTGTAGGTAGTAATTCCAGACCTAGGAGACAGATCAGCAGTGATAACAAAAAGAGAGCGAGTGATTCCGAAGTTGTTTTTCTCTAGAGTAACATGTGTACAGCATCGAGATCAATTAGATCCTGATTGCCAGGCCAAACTTCCATCAAGGCACTGATGGGTTATAAACCCCTGGAGCTTTGCTCAAGTCACTGATGGAAACAGCAGCAGCATCCAAGCCCTTTGATGGAATCGCAAACTCATAATTAGTCTGAGTCCGTTCATTATCATGGGCCTGGGTGCGCACATATGAGGGAAAAAGAGTGAGGGACAAGGAAACAAATTAAAAAGTGTAAACTGTGAAAGGAAGAGAAACTAAAACCACTTAAAACTCACAAATATAATTACAGGATCTTCTTAACTACCGATGTTTGGGAAACCCAAACTGATTTCAGGGAGACTTAATGAATACAGGCCCTGGTTGCAGGGCCGCAGTGGAAGAGCTGTGAAGCGAATTGTGTCTGTCTTTCTGCTCTTTTCCCAACTCTCTCCTGTTTCCTTGTGCTCATTACTTGGGCACCTAAGAGTGAGGGCAGGAAGGAAGGCATGAAGGAATGGAAGGAAGAGAGGAGACTAACAATTCATGGAGCACCGTCTACAGTATGTGCCCGGTGCTCTGCCGGCTGCTTCCCATCCGTCAGCACGGTGTCAGGAACGTGTGCGTTGGCAGCAGACAGACTTGGTTCGGAGCCGGCACCTGGCTGACTTGGGCAAATGGCCTCAGTTTCCTTACGTGTAAAATCACATTGGAGTTATTGGGAGCATGAAATAAGACAGTGTCTACGAAGCCCTTGATATATAAAGGAGCTGGTCAACAGCCCCTTAAGATCATTTCATTTTTCTCCATAAAAGGGTAAAATGGGGCTATTATCCCCATTTTGTGGATAAAGACACTGGCAGTTGGGGACATTAAGTGGACCATGAGCTCCAGGAAGGTAAGGACCATGCCCACATTGGTCACTGCTACACCAAGCACGTATGCAGTTAGGCCCGTGGAAGGCTTCAGCAAGTGTCTGTGGTCGAGGGGGAATTCAAGTTTCACCTGCCTGAGTGCAAGGCCAGTGTCCTTTCCAGGGCCATGTTGCTGGCCCCTATCTCTGTGGGCAGATGTAGAGTAGTGGCTAAAAGCACAGGCATAAGGGCCAAACAGCCAGGGTTCAAGTCCTAAGTTATATAACTGCTTTGTGAGCCAGCTATTTAAATATTTCTGGTACTCTTCATGTCCACCCCCCCATAGAGTCCCTGAGACTTTTTGATATTCCAGAGGATTCCAAGGCAGCTGAGGGAAAAGGATTATTTGCGGCCAGAGCTTTAAAGAACAGTCTCATCCCCGGAGGCCAGTATACTGGTGACAGAAAGGAAAAACCTCAAGGATAGAGTTAGGATGGTGTGTCTGGGGTTTATTTTATTAGATAGAAACAGAAAGAACAAAAGAAGGAATTTGGGAGGAAGCTAATAAATATTGAGCAACTATTGTACACTCGTTATGCTTGTTCTTTTGTATGTGGTGTCTCATTTAATCCCCATAAAAGTTCTGTAAGGAAGATTCCCATTTTACAGATAAGAAAACCAAGGGTCAGAAAGGTTAAGCACCTTGGCCGGTTTAACTCATCATGTTATTTGGCAAAACAAAGCTTGTTTCTGGGTTGGTTTATCTCCAAAGCCTGTGCTCTTTCCACAAGTAGGCCTGCCTCGCTTTAAGATAAAAGAAAATAAAAAAAGATTTGTCAGGCTCTTAGGTTTATCAAAAAGTTTCATCTTCTATAGAGTATCCACTGGGAAGTGATTTATCTTTGTTTGGAAACAACACCCACACCCACACTTTGCTCTTTCTTCACCTGACCTCTTTTTAATGCTACACACCTATCAATGTAACGTGGAGTCTGCAGGTCCCTGGTCCCTGCAATTTTATTTCATGGTCAGGCTACAAATTTGTGGCTACTTTTAAAAACAATGATTTGTGCTCAACATGAGTTTTTGTAGCAGAGGGATAAGCATATTCTTTCTATTTTAAAGTATAATATTGATTCTGTTTCTTATAACACAAGAGAGAGGTAAGTGAGAAGTCAGAGTGCTGGCTTAAAAATTGAACCCTGTAAAGTTTACTGGCAATCTACAGTGAAGCTAAATCTAACAGCCGTGAAAGAAAAAATAGCACAATCGCTTTACAGGGGTTTTCTGGGAAACTCTGGAATTCAAGTGCCCAAGTTCAGCTCATGTCATAAAAGGGAGTTTATGATGGTTTTTCAATAGAGGTGGAAGATGGAGAAAAGAACATTTGTATTAGTGAGCATCCTAAAGCCAAAACCTCATGAGGAAAGCTTACTAAGTGTGAAAAGTTTGTTCCCCTAAACCATAAGGGGAACAAAATACCTCATTAACCCAGGCAGCCTTAGAAACATTATGCGTTAATTCATTCATTCATTCTTTCTTTGTTACAGCAAACCTTTACTGGGTACCTACCATAATGGCAAGCAGTACGTCCAGCACAGGCGATGCAAAGCTAGTTAAAGCATGCACCTCGCCCTCAAAAATTTTATCCTCTGAGGAGTGAGACAAATATGTGAACAGTGATTATGGCACATATGCTGTATCTGAGATTATATAAAAGCAAGAATAGCTAATATTCATTGGGTACTTACGACAATGCCATACTTGGTCTTAAACACTTTCTATGTTGTTAACCCATTACTACTCATAACAGCTCTATAGAGTAAGTGTTGTTAACACCATTTCACAGACGAGGACAGACAAAGTAAATGACTTGCTCAAGGCGAGACAATGAACTATGCAGAAAGGGCCATTAGAGCATATTGGAGGGATCACTAGCTCTGCCTGAGGGCAGAAAAGATGCATGTGACCTGGGTCTTCTGGGTAGAGAAGTGGAACATGGAAGCACGTTCTAGATGCAGGGAACAGGATGTGCCAAAGCAAGAAGGAGCTCTCGAGCATGGTGTATCTGGAGAGCCAAGACTTTGTGTGACGAGCACGGGACTCATGATGCACGGTCACCAGAGGTGAGACAGATTGTGAGGGGCTTCCTGAGTCACGATAAGGAGTTTGAGCAATAAGGAACCAAACAAGGAGTTTAAATAAGGGACTCAAGATAACTGTGCAGTTAACTTTGGCAGAGAGTGTACTACAGGAGGAAAGCTTTGAAGTAGGGAAATTAGTTAGGAGGCTAAACTAATAATCCGGACGAGAGGTGGTGGCCCGAGTGATTGGGAGGAAGCCAGGAGGGGAATTTGAAGGACTTATGAACAATGCATTTACATTTCTGCAATTATATTTCTTCCTACTAAGTAGGAAGTAACAAGATACTAATCCTTGGATTGGTAGGCACTGAAAAACTTGTCCAATTACTTTATTGAATGAATCTGGACTTGTGTTTATTTTTACCTAACAAATAGTAGTGTGTATTTTTTAAGGGCTTTCTACAGTACCTAGTGCATAGCAGATGCTCAAAATTATACACACACATAAACACACAATATCAAAGTGGCCTAAAAATTTGGGAGCCATCCTGAACCTCAAAGCTAAAAGCCATTTATTTATTTAAGCACAATTTTTACTAATGAAGGTAACATCCTAATTTAGTTGTAGAGTAAGAGTTGGTTGTGCTCTAGTTTAAGGAACATGAGAGTAAATCTCTCCCTGGCACAAAACATTACACCTCACCCTCTCATCATGTTTCATAAATTACCTCTGCCATCCTTGTTTATTGACAGGAAAATTGGGCAACAGAGAACCCAAGCCATTTATCCAAAGCCACACAGCTAGTTGATGTAGGAAAAGTAAAATATATATCCATCTCATCGTCCCCTCAAATTTGCTGCTTCTTCCACTTTAAGAGAAAGTTAGAAAATTGTGGATAGAGAGGGAAAGCAAATTCTGCATAAAAGAAAACATTTTTAAAAAATACAAATGTGGCCTGATTTAATTTTCAATACATGTCTCCACCTTCGGCTTTGGAAGAAAGGTTAAAATGCAATTCTCCAAAACGAAGTTATTCGATAGAGGAATATTAACCTCTTCGCCCCTTGTACTTTGACTCGTTTCATCTCCTTTTCATTTTTGTTTGTGGGTCTATTCATTTTGGTGAGGCCAGGCCCGTTGCTAGGTAACGGGCCCATCGCGGGCCAGCATGTTAGTTTGCCCGGGTGGCAGCCTTCCCTAGCGCTAGCTGCCGGCAATGCAGGCTCTCACAGAAAGCATTTATCACTGAGCAGGCACAGTAATGGCCACTCAGTGGAGGGGAAATTGAGCTGACCCGAAGGCCAAAGCTGTTAGGGAGACTGGTGGGAAGGGTAAGAGGGTCACAACACCCTTTTCCCACCCACTTAGTGGGCAGTAAGCGGGAGAACAGCCCAGCCACTGTTTTCACTAACATATCCTGAGGCTCTGCACCTGAAATAAATGTTTGCTTGACATTAACGATAAAAAAAAAAAGAGGCAAAAAAATAAAATCGGTTTGTTCCAAGAACAATGAGCTGAACAATGAACAGTGTGATTTAAAGTTAGCCAAAGTTCCCTCCAGATTTGATTTTGGTAGTCATGCTGGAATGGAGATTTGCAGAGAAGGAGGCTTCTCGATAATTAGTATATTCTGACGGTGGTAATTCAGACATTTATTTATCTAGCTCCATGAATTTCAAAGTAGGGAAATCTAAATATGTGTGCTTTAAAATTTTTTTTTGCCTGTAAATGGCACCAGTTTTACAAGTATCAAATGCTGGTCATCACCAAATTGATATTATTTTGGAAATATCCATTTCAGATTTCTGTTTAGTTATATAATGGCATTTTCCTTCAATATTTATTTATGTTCAGCATGAGATAAAATTTAAAATGCAAATGAGAATTTTTAAAAATGTACTTAAATATACTTTCACAATGTTAAGTAACAATACATATTTGGATGCAATGCTTTCCTATACAATGTTATAGATTTTTCTGGAAGCAGATTTCATTGCCTTTTTTTGGAATGATTTTACACAAATGAATACAGAACAAAGAAAAATATCATTGCAAAAATAAGAAATACATGAGTAATTCATGCAAGGATGAAAATCATATAAACAATATAAAGGTTATACCCAAAAATATTTTATATTAACAGTGTTTAGAAATCTGGCAAGACTCAGTTGTGGAAGAAAAGAGAAATTCCTTTCCTAGACCATTTATTTTTCACAATCAACTATAGCCTGTGCCATTTTGTATTAAAACTTGAAAAATTATAAAAGGGGTTTTAAATGTCCTTGCATTAAAAAGTAAGCACTAAATATTATCCAGAATTTCATTTTTAATTATCGTTATTATTAAACATTATGCAGTTCTAATATTCTACTTTATTTGAATACAAACTCTTATTTTCCAAATGAGGAACATATAACTGTCAGAATTACTCTCTGAGTAATCGTGAGGATCAGATGACATGTTAGCTGTGAAACACCATACAGACACGAGATGACAATTTTATTATTGTGAAAAATAAAAAAGGTTAGAGAAACTGAGAGGATGAGAGGTAGGTTTTTAACAAACACTCAATATTCTCTCATTTTTGATAGAGTTAGGCTCTTGCCTCTGTGAGATGCCAAAGTTGCAACCCTGTTAAGGCCAGGGTGGTCTTTTTGACCAATTAGTCTCATTTTATACGCAGACAAGAGGAACTGCTACAGCTTTCTTCAGAAATGGAACAGAGCTAAGAGCACACGAAGGGCCCTTTTTTCTCTCCAACTCCACTGCTTTCAAACAACAATATTTAACCAACAAAAGAAGAGACCAAGTCAATCTCAGTTTTAGTGATTCCCCTGAAAGTCATCAAATAAAAATGTGAACTTTAAAATTGATCAGGATTAATTTCACTGACACTGTATCATAACATATATCTCTTTAGAGACTCATTTGTTGGGCTGCAGATGCAAAGAAAGTAAGGAAAGAAATAAATCAGAATACAATAAGGCAATTAGACTTTTGCCATTGATAGAATACTAAAAACGTCTGATTTATCAAAGCACTAACAAACAGAAGTAAACACGAGACTTATATTTTCTTACAAAATACCTAGAGAGGAAGATTAAAATAATAACCAAGACCATGCATATCAATAAATTTAATTTATAAATATTGCTCCATTGCCACATGATACTATTTCATTTGCTAATTTGAAGAGTACATCAGCAAGGGATGATTTATCAATGCACGTGCCACTGTGACGTGTAACTGCTGTTCTCAACTCCGTGGATAGCTTGCTCTCATCTGGATGATGAGAGAGTTCTAGTGAATCTGAAGTATAGTTGAATAAGTAAAGTTATTTAACTTTACCTGCAGTCCTAATTGTCAATCTGAAATTAAACGGATATATTGATAATATTTTTCTTCAACCACACCGGGATTGAGTGACCTCAATAAGAAGGGTTACAATAAGAAAAATAGTTACCTGTGCAGGTCCCTACCTTAATAGCTTATACACATTATCTCATTTAATCCTGACAACATCTCTATAAAGGACATATTATTATCTCCATTTGCAGATGAGAAAAGTGAGTCTGAGAGAGGTATGGCAACTTGCTTTTAATAAATACTAGAGTCAGGATTTGAACCTTGGGCTGTCTAGCTCCAAAATATGTGCTCATAATCACTATCATATAGTTACTTCAAAACGTGGGCTTGAAAATCTTGGGAATCAAATTTCTTTCAAGACAACGGTGATGTCAATTACAGAAACTGTGTAATTTAACACAGGCTAATACATGAAACATTACATTTTGATCAAAGAACTTTAGCAGTGAAGGACCACAGGAGCCATCAAAATTAAACCTTCATCTCTCAGATGAAGAAATTGAGATGACACAGCACATGATTTACCTAGAGGCAGATCTAAGATTATTAAATGGGCACATGATTGAGTGATCGTTCCACCAAATAAGTTGTAAACTTGCCTCAAATCGCTAATATATTTAAAATATCATTCACTGCACAACATTCTTATCTACACAAAAATGCCAAGCAAACAAATCTGCTTCAAGATGAAGCAGAGCTGTACAAGCATACCTCAGAGATAGTGCAGGTTCGGTTCCAGATCACCATCATAACGTGAATATTGCAATAAAATGTGTCACAAGAATGTTTTGGTTTCCCAGTGCATAAAAAGTTATGTTTACACTATACTATAGTCTATTGAGTGTGCAATAGCATTATGTCTAAAAAATGTACATACCTTTATTTAAAAATACTTGATTGCTAAAGAATGCTAACAACTATCTGAGCCTTCAGCAAGTCTTTTTGCAGGTAGAGTGTCTTGTCTCGATGTTGATGACTGCTGGCTGAGCAGGGTGGAGGTTGCTGAAGGTTGGGGTGGCCATGACAATTTCTTAAAATAAGACAACAATGAAGTTTGCCTCATCATTTGACGCCTCTTTCCATGAGAGATTCCTTTGTAGCGTGTGATACTGTTTGATAGCATTTTACCCACAGTAGAACTTCTTTCAAAATTGGAGTGGATCCTCTCAAACCCTGCTGCTGATTTGTCAACTAAGTTTATGTAATATTCTAAGTCTTTTGTTGTCATTTCAACAATGTTCACAGCATCTTCACCAGGAGCAAATTCCATCTCAAGAAACCACTTTCTTTGCTCATCCATAAGAAGCAACTCTTCGTCTCTTCAAGTTTATCATGAGACTGCAGAACTTCAGTCACGTGTTCAGGCTCCACTTCTAATTCTAGTTCTCTTGCTATTTCCATCACATCTGCAGTTACTTCCTCCACTGAAGTGTTGCTTGTTTGTTTTTAGTTTTTGTTTTGAGACAGAGTCTCACTCTGTCACCCCAGGTAGCGTACAGTGGCATCATCGTAGCTCACTGCAACCTCAAACTCCTGGGCTCAAGCAATCCTCCCACCTCAACCTCCCAGAGTGCTAGGATTACAGGTGTGAGCTACCACACCTGGCCTCCACTGAGTCTTGAATTCCTCAAAGTCATCTGTGAGAGTTGGAATCAACTGCTTCTGAACTCCTGTTAATGTTGCTATTTTGACCTCCTCCCACGAATCACAAATGTTCTTAATGGCATCTAGAATAATGCCATGAATGGTTTCCAGAAGATTTTCAGTTTACTTTGTCCAGATCCATCAGAGGAATCACAATCTGTGGCAGCTATAGCCTTATGAAATGTATTTCTTAAATCATGACTTAAAAGTCAAAATCACTCCTCAATCCATGAGCTGCAGAATGGGTGTTGTGTTGGCAGGTTTGAAAACATTCCATCTCCTTGTACATCTTCATCAGAGCCCTTGGGTGACCAGGTGCATTGTCAATGAGCAGTAACCTTTTGAAAGAAATCTTTGTTTCTGAGCAGTAGGTCTCAACAGTGGGCTTAAAATACTCAGAAAACTATACTATAAACAGATGTGTTGTCATCCAGGCTTGGTTCTTCCGTTTATAGAGCACAAGCAGAGTAGATTTAGCATAATCCTTAAGGTCCCTAGGATTTTTGGAATGGTAAATGAGCACTGGTTTCAATTTAAAGTCACCGCCTGCATTGGCTCCTAACAAGAGTCAGGCTTTCCTTTGAAGCCAGGCATTGACTTCTCCTCTCTAGCTATGGCATCTTCATTCAATAGAAGGCTGTTTGTCTCCATTGAAAATCTGTTGTTTAGTGTAGCCACCTTCATTACGTATCTTAGCTAGATCTTCTGGATAACTTGCTGGAGCTTCTACATCAGCACTTGCTGCTTCACCTTACACTTTTATGTTATAGAGATACCTTCTTTTCTTAAACCTCATAAACCAACCTCTGGTAGCTTCTGCAGCTTCCTCACCTCTCTCAGCTTTCATAGAATAGAATCCTTGTTCTGGCTTAGGTTTTGGCTTAAGGGAATGTCATGGCTCCTTTGATCTTCTATGCATACCACTAAAACTTTCTCCATATCAGCAATAGGGCTGTTTTGCTTTCTTAATATTTGTGTGTTCACTGGAGTAGCTCTTTTAATTTCCTTTAAAATCTTTTTCTTTGCATTCACAACTTGGCAAACTGGTGCAACAGGCCTAGCTTTTGGTCTGCCTTGGCTTTAGAGGTGACTTTCTCACTAAGCTTAAGCATATCTAGCTTTTGATTTAAAGGGGGAGACGTGTGACTCTTCCTTTCACTTGAACACTTAGAGGCCAATGTAGGGTTGTTGATTGACCTAACTTCAATTTTGTCGTATCTCAGGGAATAGGGAGGCCTGAGGAGAGGGAGAGAGATGGGGGAATGCCTGGTTGGTGGAGCAGTCAGAACACACCCAACATTTATGGATTAAGTTCTCCATCTTACATGGGCAAGGTTTGTGGCTCCCCAAAACAATTACAATAGTAGCATCAAGGATCACTGATCACAGATCACCATAACTGATATAATAATAATGAAAAAGTTTGAAATATTGTTAGAATTACAAAAATGTGACATAGAGACATGAAGCGAGCACATGCTATTGGAAAAATGGTCCTGAAAGACTTCCTCAAGGCAGATTGCCACAAAACTTCAATTCATAAGCAACGGTATCTGCGAAGTGTAATAAAGCCAAGCACAATAAAACGAGGTATGCCTGTATTGGAAATCAGGGGAAATTCACCTATTTCATTCCACACTGGCCTCCCACATGCCAGCCCCTGTGCTAGGTAGTGGGGCACAGAGATGAAGCGTTCTTAGTCTAGGCTTTCCATGGTGAAAAAAATAATACAAATTGTTATGAATTTTAAGTTATTTGCTCAAAATTTAATTTGGAAGATCTACAGAATGCTCAAAGTTAATCCAAATAATTTATGTACACACTAAAACAGTTGCTGACCCGAGAAAGTAGCACTCAGCCCCATAAAGCAAAAGGTGACTGTGTCTGACTCCTCCTCTTGGAGGTGGGGATGAAAGCAGAAATGCCCAGACCAAAGTGCCCATTCCAAAAAACAGTCTATCCAAGAAAATATTGAACTACTTTATGACTCTGTCCCCAAACAGACAATTAAGCAAGATTCTGTATAGACCTAATTTCCTAATCACACGAGGCAGGCAACAGAAAATTATGAAATCAATCATATTTGTATATAAAAAGAAATCTAAAGAAGAGAAAATGAAATAATTCAACAAATCTATAAGAGTTGGAAATTCTATAAATGTTAATATGTATACACATAACCAGTGCAATTTCCTGGTGAGCAAATCTAGAGAATTTTGGGGTTTTGTCCAAGGTCACCCAGCTTGATAGTGGCAGAGCCCCCAGGACCAAAAGCTCTTGACCTCAGTTCTATGCTTTTTCCACTACATCTGATTACTGGGACAAATATCAATGCATGGTACACTCATGAGAAATGTAGGGAAAGAGTAGAAAATTGGCACACTTGTTTGATTACGCCTATCTGCCAAGATGGAATAAAGTCTACCGAACAATTTCAGGCCGATTTTGATAACAAAGTTACACATTTCTAATTTCAAAGTTACTTTGAACATGTTAACAAAAATGTTTTTATAATATCCATATAATGAGGCATACTATCATAATACCCATCTACATGAACCTATCAGCATGTAAATGTAAGACATAAACGGTTCAGTGTACTGTCCCTAATATCTAAAATTTTACTCCACACAGGGTAGAATGTCCAAAATTTGTCATTAGCATGATAGATTGCTCATTGTAAATGCCCTCAAACTTTCAAATCACTCTGGCATACCTGATCGGTCATGGAAAGTCAAAAGAAGAAAAAATAAGGACTGGAAATATTATGATATTTTGAAAGTGTCAGTTTCTTCGGGATTTGACTGTTTGTATTAGAAATTTCTCAGGTTGAAGATTTTCTTCATTTGACACATTTACCAGCTGCAAACTATTACATGGCTGTGTATAAACTGGCAATAAGGAAATCCCAAGCACATGGACACAAACTGATACATAGTGAGAAATTCAATAAAATATTTGTTGAATAAATGAATGAATACTTCTTATTTTCTTCACTTTCCAAATGATATCAGGCAAACTGTATTTATAAAAAATTACAATATCATTTTAAACATGTAAACTTCAAGAGCTTTCCTGGAGGAGAGTAAGTTTTCTGTTTCCATTTAGTGTTTTCCCAACTCTACTTGAAAATATAAAAACACTCTGTTACAATAGCATAAGTATCACTATTATATAAGTTCTGTCACACTTTATTCTTTCAGTAGGACACCATTTTCTTCACACTACTTAAAGAAGAAAATTTTTCCCTTAAAGGAGCAAACTAGAATTTAAAACAGTGTTAGAAATAGTTTCATGTTTTAGAAGAGCCTAATCTTTTCATAGAATGAAATAGGATTATTCTACACAGTCTTAAAATACCAACTATCAGGACTCCAATTACAGTCATGCACTGCATAATGACATATTGGTCAACAATAGAGCACATATAGAACAGTGATCCCATGAGATTTTGATGGAGCTGCCCTATACAGGTCTACCATTTTTTTTTTTGTTTTTTTTTTTGAGACAGAGTCTCATCTTGTTGCCCTGGCTAGAGTGAGTGCCGTGGCGTCAGCCTAGCTCACAGCAACCTCAAACTCCTGGGCTCAAGCAATCCTACTGCCTCAGCCTCCCAAGTAGCTGGGACTACAGGCATACGCCACCATGCCCGGCTAATTTTTTCTATATATTTTTAGTTGTCCGATTAATTTCTTTCTATTTTTGGTAGAGACGGGGTCTCGCTCTTGCCCAGGCTGGTCTCGAACTCCTGAGCTCAAACAATCCGCCCGCCTTGGCCTCCCAGAGTACTAGGATTACAGGCGTGAGCCACCGCGCCTGGCAAGGTCTACCATTTTTATCATATTTTTCTGTACCTTTTCTATGTTTAGATATGTTCAGATACACAAATACTTACCATTGTTTGAAATTGCCTCCAGTATTCAGCACAGTACCATGCAGTACAGGTGTGTAGCCCAGGAGCAATAGGCTATACCATATGGCCTAGGTGTGTAGCAGGCTGTACCATCTAGGTTTGTGTAAGTACAATCTATGATGTCATACAATGACATAATCACCAAGGATGCATTTCTCATAACATAAGCAATGCATGACTGTACTTTTTATACCTTCACTACAGATGTGAAATAGAGATTTAAGTAATTTAATTTTTATAAATCTGATAGAGAAATAGTCATTGACGTTTGTTTTACTTGGATATGGCAGCCCTAGGTCAACAGTTCAGTTCAACAAACACCTCTTGAGTAACCATTATGTCCCATGGTAAATTTGAAAATGAATAAAACACAGTAGCTGCCCTCAGAAACAAACTCTATACCATTCCAATGAAAATAAAATGGATCTGACCACCTGTATTATAAGAATTAGTGAGACAATGGTATACCAAAGGATGGGGTGGATAGTGGGAATGGTCCACCCCAGGTGCAAGCATCATCTGTAGAGGATTTAAGAACCTAACCAAACCTTGGTCAACTTCTTATTATCATCATGCACTAGCAATTCTGAACGATGACTCTGCTGGGTTGAATAGTGTCCTCCTGAAAATTCATGTCCTATCCTGGCAATCGGGTCATTGCAGATGTAATTAGTTAAAATGGGGTCTTAATCCTATGGAACAGGGAGGGCCCTTAAGTCAGTGGCTGTTGTCTTTATTTTCTTAATGGTGTCTTACTTCTCCAAATGAAGAAGAAGAACAGAGACAGAGATAGACACAAACAAGGACAGAATGCCATGTGACACCAGGGGCAGAGATTGGAACGATGTACCTGCAAGCCAAGGAATGCCAAAGATTGCCAGCAACCACCTGAAGCTAGGAGAGAGGCACAGAACAGTCTCTCCCTTGGCACCTCCTGAAGAAACCAACCCTGCTAACACCTTGATTTTGAACTTCTAGCCTCCAGAACTATGAGACAATGGAATTTCTATTGTTTTAAGCCACCCAGTGTGTTGTACTTTGTTAAGGCAGCCCTAGGAAATGAATACAGTGACCATTCCCAACACCCCACCTTCTTGGTATGCCACTGATATTAATAAGATAATGTAATCATTATTAAGGCATATATTGTGGCTTATAGTTAGTAGACTAATAGTCTGAAAGTGGAGGGACATGTAAACATATATGTCAATACGGTGTGGTAAGTGCTGTAAGGGCGGTGTGCACAGGTGTCTGTGGACCACAGGGAAGGTGGAGAGTCAGGTAAAGCTTGCAGAGCTCTGCGGAGAGTGTGTTCAGGTAAAAGCAGATGCGTTTAATTTGGCTAGAACAGATGGATCACTGTGTGAAGGGGAATAAAAGAGTAGAAAGAAAGGCAAGGCTCCGCTCGCTGAAGGCCTTTAGAAAATGAACGTTTTATATGGTGCTTTAGACCCTTAGTCTACTGTGGACCAGTAGAATCGGCATTGCTGGAAGCTTGTTAGAAACGCAGGCACCACTCTGGGAAACACTGTTGTCGTCCTCTGCTACCCCAAGTGTGGTCTTGGGACCAGCAGCACCAGCGGAAGCTTGTTAGAAACCCGGCCCCACTGCAGACCCACTGACGCAGAATCCGCATTCCAACAGAATGCCCAGGTGATTCGCTTACACACTGACTTGAGAAGCGCCGTTCCAGGGAAGTTAGGCCTCTGCTGAGCCATAAAGAGAGGGAGTAAGTGGGTGAGAAGACGGCTGAGGTTGGGGAAGGAGGTGATACACCAGGGCCCGAGGGAGCGGCATGAGCAAAGACACTGAGGTGTGAAGCAGAGGCCAAGGTTCACTGAGCCAGGCCCCGTGCTGCGTGCTCCCTATGCGCTCATCTTCTGGTCTCCGTGGTCACCCTGTGTTTGTATCCCGACAGACACACGGGGTGGGGAGGTGCGTAGCCAGCCCGGTGTTGCCCATGGAGTAACTGCTGGGGGTGGAGTGGGGATGGGAACCCAGCTAGGATTCCTCAGTGTCCTTCCAAGGCCCTAAGCCCTCACGCCTTTGCATAGTAAACTCCCTCTTCATGGAATATCCTTCTTTATCTGTTGAAATCTCATTTGTTCTTCCAGACCCAGCTCAAAAGTCACCCCTCTGTGACCTCCCTGCCCCATCATTCATTGCACACTCCACATTCCTTGAGTCTCCCTAACATCTCTTTCATACCACAATGATGGAATTTGTCATGGTCTGGCTTGTTTGATGCTTGTCTCTCCCCTCCTGATCCCCAGGTAGAGCATGATGTTTTGGGGAGCAGAGGTATTAATTAATCTCGGTCTCCCCAATTCCTAGTTTGATGCTTAATGTCTAATAAATATGAACATGGATTTATTAAAGAGGGACGTGAGCATCAACTCTGGCTGCATTTCCTTACCAGCCATGTGACCTTGAGCACATTCCTTAACCCTTTGAGCTTCAGTGTTCTCACCTATAAAATGGTGGGAAGGAAGCCTAATCATAAGGGCGTGATGAAGATGAGAAGCGATGAGGGATGTAAAGATGGAAAACACAGTGCAGGACACAGGTAAATGCACAGTAAATACCTTTTAAAGGAACAGAATAAATGAGTATGGTGACCTGGTGTAAAAGCAAACAGCAACAATAAAAACTACATTTATTAAGTGCCAAGCACTATTTTGGGTAGACTACACGCATTACTTCCTCATTCTTTGAATACTACCTGTTGGTACCATTACCGTCGTTTTCTTTTCATAAGTAATTAAACTGAGGCCTCTATAGGTTCATCAGTTTTCCCAAAGTTAAGGGGAGAGCCAGATTGGGACTCCGATCCAAGCGAGTCCAAAATGTAAACTTCCTGAAAAAACTAAAGGGCAAACCATTAAGTACCTCCCTATCGGTGTAGCAGCCCATCCAAATATCATACCATTAAGCTTTTAACTGCCAGAGATAGAACTGCTTTATCACATTTGCACCAAAACCTTTAAAAAATCTTAGCATTTTTAAAATCACATTCCTTAATACTAGCAAAATGCAGCTGTCAGCAGTCACGTGATGAGATCTGGCTGTTTTTCATGAAATACAAGCTGTGTTAATGGGAGGTGTGTTAAAGCTGTTTGTGGCTGTACAGCACTGTGTGTATAACTAAAACAATCAGAAGCAAGCTTCCCACGTTCAATGAAATGTTTACAGACTGGCAAGTTCATAGGAATAACGGCTGTATCCAAAACATTAGTGATATTCTTTTGATGTCAGTTACATGGAGTCTTCCTGTTTCAGTAGCTGGGTTTTTTTTAGGGAGAGGGGGTTCCTTTGGAGATTAGATTATAAAATTGGAAAGTGCTTTTCCTTATGGTCTGCTGTTCCCGATTCTCAGTTATAAGGGAAATGAATTTAGAAGTTTAAAAAATCAAATTATTTATCTTAGTGTTCCCTGAAGTTTGCAAACTGCTGAGCAATGTGATGCTTCGCCCTGCATTCCCCCCATTGAGTCTATCTGGGTAAATTAATTACAAGACAATCCTTAGGAATTAAGTGTATTTTAAGTTCAGAGGCATCTGCTTAGAGACTTCTAATACCGCTAAATAGTCCCTTTGGAAATGCACTCGTTAGTATGAGTGGTATAATTTTCATTTCCGCTGGCACTGTGGCATATGACTTCTTCAGTTTCAGCTACCCTCTGATTGACCTGTCAAGGGCATAAACCACTCTGAAGATGTTCCAGCACCATTTGTGCTTCTCCAGTAGGTGTAAGGGACTGGATTGATTTGTTCCATGCAAAGGAATAATTTAGAAGACAATTTTCCTTGGTTTTAATTTGATACGTTGTTTGTATAAACACACACACACACACACACACACACACACACACACACTCAGTCTGAACTTATAATAAGCATACTGGACAATAGAACAAAACAAATAAACATTTTCTTAGATGACAGATATTCCCTATGTCTTGAGGACATGAATTAGGAAAAAAAAATCTGTGTTATGATTAATCCATTATGTAAACTGAAAATGCACATTAAGCTGAATGCCAATAAGATGTTGGCAGGGCATGGCAGGGGGGTGGGTGGGGGTTGTATGGAACACAGAGAAATGAAATTTACGTTTTGGAATTTTTTTCCTCCTCTCTAAAATGGAAACGTGGTGAGTTCTATCACCTGATTTCCCTGAAGCTGCTATGTTCTGGTTTGGAAGAATTCTGAATCTGGGTTAAGAGAGCTGCTCTTTCCCAGGCTCAACACAAGCAGAAACAGAACAGGCCAGTTCTCCATTATTCCATCAGTTATAAACAACAGGGCACCGAGTGGGCATCCTCCAGAAGGATGCAGAAAGGCCACTCACCATCCATCCACCCTGTCAACAGATCTAATTTGAAAAGATCAAGTGTAGAGAAAAAAAATCAGTTCCTTGAATAAAATGAAGGCCAAAAACTTGCCTTAAATAATTAGAATTTTCATATGCACATAGAGCTGACGTTCAGCTACTCCCAGAAGCACAGGTGACCCGTGGCATACCACCAGGCCAATCACTTCCTGATAATGATAATAAAGGGACATTTACACAGTGCTTTATTAGTGTTTATAAAACATGTTTATACATGTAATGTCATTTGATCCTTATAACAATCTGATGCCAAAGTCTACATATGAGATATATTAAGAACACAGGTTTTGGAGTCCAGCCAATTAGGTTAAAATCCTAGTCCCTCAACATACTAACTCAATCACCGTGGGAACTTAGTTATCCTCTCTGATGCTATAATAGAAAGAAATGAGATCATTGGGGAAAACATTTTCTCAGTGCTTGGCACTTGGTGTGCTCACAATAACAGGTAGTAGTTGTTATTATTATCAACTATACTATGTTGCCTGCTTCAATGATTTCAATAACTCACCCTTTTCCAATCCAAAAATATGTTTCTTCAAATGTGGCTTGAAAACCAGCTTCTGAACCTTCTTAAGTAAACATAAGAATCCATTAAATGAACAAATCAATGAATGGAAGGAACTCTTGCTCAGGATCACTCAGAAAAAGAATAATGTGTTGGGAAGTATAATATTCACTCAGCAAACATTTATGTCTGAACTCAGTATGGACCAGGAGCTAGGCATAGGCCAGTGCATCTAATCTTCATAGCAATCATATGAGGCTAGTGTTGTCCTCTTTCACAGATTACAAAACTAATTGATCCAACAATTTAATTAACTTGCATAGAGATACACAGCTACTATGTGACAAAGCCTGGAGTTGAAACCAGGTCTTTGGATTCTGGGTCCAGTGCACATTCTTGACACATTGGCCTCTTGACCCATCACAGGACAGACAAATAAATCTTGCCCATATGAGCAGGCTCCATACGGTGAGACACAGTTTCTTTCTAAGTCTAACCCATGTGGCTATTCAGCATGACTCTTAGACACATATGGCAGTGTCATATCTGATAATACAAATGTTAATACGATTAATAAGCCTTTATCTACAATATGGCCCAAATCATGGCTTGCGATGGAAAGCAAGTAAAGAATGGAAGTGGGCCCTGCCATGATCCCCACCTCTCACATTCTCACTCTTCAATACCAGCCACTCCCCATGGCTTAATAACTTAGAGAAAAAGGAGGAAAGAGGACTCGACAAGAAAAAAGAAAGAAAGTTAGAAAAGAACATACCTTTCACCCACTCGGAACTGAGAACACGTAATGAAAGCCTTCCAGAAGAGAATGGATCCGCTGCTCACCAACTCCAGCTCTGACTCAGACCTCTTGGATTAGTTTTGGGAAGAGAGACTGACAACCCATATAATTCCAGGACCCACAAATTCAGGTTCAATAAACAGGTTTTTTCCCTCTTAATTATGAAAAAACTGCATCTGGTAGACCTAGACAAGATTGACCAGAAATCCTTTAAGGTCAAGGAATATGTCTAAGTTTTTTCTTTGCATTAATCAATTACCACAGGTCCTGGAAAATTATACTTAGATAAATTTTAATGAATGATTGTCAAAAATCTATCAGTTTCTGCAAGATTATGGTTTAAAAACAATCCAATCATACTAATTTAATGTCCTCCTAAACAGGTCTATTATACTGAGGAAAAATTACAGCTATAATACATCTTGTGTTTATCAAGCTCTTTCAATTAGTGCTATTTGACATTATTGTCAAAAATTAAAAAAATTAATCACCATATAGATGAGCAAGATTGTCGAGTTCTTTGCAAGCAAAAGAAAGCCATTTTGATTAACCTTAACAGAAAAAGAATATACTGGAAAGATACAGCATATAGAGACTCTACTGAATGGCTGACTAAGCAGGTTTAGGACAGGAAGGGCAGCTCCAAGAGTCTCTGGAGCAACATGCCTCTCAAATGAGTGAATGTCAACCATTTTTCCTGCCCTTACAACACTGCTCAAGATTCAGAGTCCCAGGAGAAAGAGATTGATTGCCCTAATCCAGGTCATGGGCATACCCTTTGGCTGGGGAATAAAAAAGAATCTTGATTTACATCCCATCAACACTATGCACAATGGAGGAGGGGTAGCACCCAAAAGAGAGAGGGGGTGCCTTCATTAAAAAAGGGAATGCCATGAAGCTGAAAACCCACAAATGTCCACTACAGTGGATGAAGCAGGAGGTAAAGGAGTTAACATTTCTTGAGCACTTGTATATACCAAGCACATAGTGTATGGATTACTTTATACATATATCTCATTTCATCCTCAGTCATTCTGAAAGATGGTCATTTTATCCTCATTTTACAGATGAAGAAATTGACACTCAGAGAGATTAAATGACTTTCCCAGCACCACCCTTCTAATAAGCATTGGAGTGAAGATTTGGACTGAGGTTTATCTGAGATCTGCATTATATTCTGTGTATCAAGCTTAAAGAACAATGAATCATGAGTTGTTGTCAGCTCTGAGGGTATACCCTGAATGGGGTTCTAGAAAGGCTGATTTGTACAGGAGAAAATTTAATGCTTTCTTTACTGACTTGGTGGTGAAATAAAGTACATTTGAAAGGTGTAGTTAGGGAAAGAGCACAGGACTGAGAATGGGAGAATAGAGTTCATGTCCTGGCTTGCACAACTCTGGGTAAGTATCTGAGACATGGGTTCTTCGGCTGAAAACGGAGGATAATAATGTCTAGTGACTACCTCACAGGAGATGGCTAAAGCACAGGATTTGGTATTTCTACCAAGTTTCTTAACCTTTCTAAGCCTCATTTTTTT
>NW_012138302.1:5702395-5703398 GCF_000956105.1 Propithecus coquereli | reverse complement strand
TTAACATTTTGGGCCAGGTGTTTCTTTGTTGTGGGGAGCTGTCCTATGCATTGTAGGAACCTGTCCTCTACCCACTAGAAGCCAGTAGCATCCCCTCACCTCTGTTGCAATCAAAAATGTCTCCAGACGTTGCCAGATGTCCCCTGAGGGGAATAATTGCCCATGGTTGAGAACCACTGCCTTAACTGTACTTGGGAATTAATTCACTTTAAAAAAAAATCTTCACAAGGCCGAGGTAGAAGGAATGACTTTCCCCAAAAGTAGTAGTAAAACAGCTAAGGATCTCGGCCTAGGGGACTATAGTTTAAAATTGTGTCCATGAGCAAATTTGTTGAATTGAATTCTAAGGATTAAAATTCCTAAATGAGATAATTTCCCAAACCTGCTGGTGCTCTGTGATTGAATTAGACACACCATAATCAAAGACAGCGCCTGGCACTTCTGGCTACTCTGAGGTCCTCAACTACTGCAATACTATTTCTTGAGGTATTTTTATTCCTGTTTTTGGCAAAAGCCCTATAAGAGAAGCGTCTTGGTCTTTCATCAGAGTTATATTCTCCTGCTTGTCCTCAGTGTATAGGAATATAATGATCTCATAGTCTTGATGATTTAACATAAAAATCCTCCCACTGCACAGCTTCCAGAAATCATTTTGGTGGAGTAAAAGCCAAGTAGCAATATATAACCACTTTCTCTTAAACATTTTATTCATCATTCTAAAAAAACTCATAATGCAAAATTTTTCAACTTATAAAATGCCCACAAGATAAAATTTTTTCATTTTCTTTCTTTTTTTTCTTCTTTCAAAGGTTTCCTTTGTGAATCACTATGCTAAAAACATATTAGAGGATCCACAAATATCTGCTGACCAGATTTAATCCTGGCATTATTCTATTGCAAATCAAAGAGATGTGCTAATTTATTTGAGTAGGCATTTCCTTCTTAACTTTGATGAGTACAGCACATTCACATAAAAATACAAACATACTTTAAGAAGGGATAT
>NW_012138302.1:5697911-5702020 GCF_000956105.1 Propithecus coquereli | reverse complement strand
CCATTGCTCTCCTCCCAACAGCATAGGCGTATGAACTGGCTCTGCCTCATTTCTACTTTTCAAGGGAGAACCCACCAAACTGGGAAGAGGGCACTTTTTGTGCGCGTGTTTTGGTCTAAAGAGAATTACTAGTATTAACCAGTTAAAGCTCCTGGGAAATTGAAGTACCACCACTGGATACCATCTATAGGCAAAACCCCCTAAACTTCCCGTACAACCATTGCCTGGCACTGCAAGAAACCTCGCAGTAGATAAATGGAGCTACTCTTGAGTCCGCTTAGTTATCATTACATTATATTACGATTTTAGTTAGGCGATTCTGCGTATACACTGGAAATATATATGTACAGTAAATCTCTTTCTATAGCTGCATTAATATTCAGCATGTATATGATAAACAATAGCACAACATTATTCATTTTCAAATCCGTGCTCATTCTTATTATGCATTTGCACCAAAGCTCAGAAAGCCCATGAGTAATCCTTCGAGGAAAAGTTAGCAGAAGCTCCTCCTGTTCACATTCACGTCGAATGGGAGGAGGGACCATCTCTAAGAACTCAAATTACCTCTTTGTTGTGTTCATTGCAATCCGGAGGAAAATGCACACCAGCTTGCCAGGCTGCACATTTTGCTGTAGCTCTGATGGAAGCAGTAAGTCCAGAGCCTCCTGCCTAGGAAGAGCTTTTCCAGCTGGAATTTGGGGATCGACTAAAAAAGTTCTTCCCCTGAAAGATGGATTAAATTGATCATTTTTTCCTAGACATAGTGCACTTCAGGCTCATTTTGCTTTGTAATTAAGAAGAAAGCCAGAAACATCATTTACACATTAAGAATTTAATAGATATATTTTTCTAGCTTTATGCATTAGCACAGGACAGCCCATTAATGAAATAAGTCTTCCTTCAGGGTCAATTTAGATGGCTGTAATCTTCTGCAAATATATTGCAAATGAGGATCATTTAATGATCTTAAAACTAACTGCCAGGAGAGGATTGTTATAACTCTCCAGACAACAAAAAGAGACTTGGCATGGCGTGCAATATCCCTTCTTTAATTTAACAAATGTTTAATTTCTGGCCAATACGTTAAAAAAATTGCAAATATTATCTTCTGTTTGGGTTAGTCTCTGGCTTGCTGACCTGGGAGGTTAATTCTGATTATAAAAAACACAGGGCTGCATTAAATGATCAATTAATGGATAACAGGTTTGTACTGACAAAATACATCCTTTGCATTGCTGACATGACCATGAGTGTCAACCTCTGCTAAGCTCCCCTTGGTCTAGTCCAGCTTATCTTTTTCTGCAGATGTTCTTTGCCCGACTTCACTAACCCATATATATTGATATCCACTGTTAAAACAATACTTAACATGTATTTATCATTCAAATATTTACAAAATTCTTTCATACGTGTGCTCTTGCTTGTTCCTGAAAACAATCAGGTGGCAGGTGTGGAGCATGTCATTTTCCCTTTTATAACAACCAAGGAACCTGAGGTTCAAAGAGACTAAATGCTGGGCTCAAGCCCACCCTGTTCTACTTCCTTTACCCCTAGCAAGTAAGAACTAAAATTCAGGTCTTCTCACTCTTGATCCAGTGTCCATGCATGTCAACCTGTAACCCCTCACCTTAGTAAAGCACTTATCTAAAAGCTGTGGAAGCCTGGAGGGAAGATTTGGTACAAAGTCTCCATGCTCCCAGAGAATGTACAGTTCCATGCTCCCAGAGAATGTACAGTCTCACAGAAACAAAACATCATCCCCTAAAAATATAGCAGAGGTACATGTGTGTGTGGTGATTATCCAAGGAATGGAGAACATAGTGTTAAGAAGTTCATGGAAAAAAGAAGTATTATATTAATAGGATATAGAAGTCAGAGAAGATTTCTTGGAAGAGGTAGACTTCAAAGAAGGGCAATAATTATATTGCAGAAGAGAAAATGGTCTGGCAACAGGCAACACATAGGAACATGGGACTATGAAGTCAGATAGACCTGGGCTCATGTCCTGGCTCTGCCATTTATTAACTGTGTGCCTCTGATCAAGCTACTTAATTTCTCTAAGCCTCAATTCCTTATCTGTAAAATGGGCATAGTTATTAACACCTGCCTCACAGAGTTGTTACTAATACACTAGATAATGTATGTAAAGTGCTTTGTATAGTGGCTGGTACAGAATCAGTGTTCATTCCTAGAATAGCTTAAGCAAAGGAACAGAGATGAGATATAAGATGGACTGCCAAAAAATAACGATAAAATTAATCAGGCTTGAGCAAATTTTTGTAAAAAAGAGTAATGAGAAAATATTAGAAAAAATTCAGATTAGATTATGGGTTCCCCTGAGTGCCAAGATAACAAATTTTGCCCACTGGTTTTCTATTTCTGTTTGCAATTCAGAATACTTTCCGGAAACAAAATCTTATTCTCAATATATACAAAAGATACAAGTAGAACTGCTCTGGTTGGAGCTGGTGTGGGGAATCCAGAGCCCTATGTGCTCAGCACTTCCCCCACCATCCACAGTATCCCTTGAAAGGAAATCCAGGTTGGGAATCAGGTCTTTTGATGATAGGAAGCCATGGTGGTCTGCTGCTGAGGGTAGTGGTATAAAGAACATTTATCTGGCAGCAGTAGCGGATTGCAATAGAGGACAGAAATGAGAATCATTACCTAGCATCCTGTTGTAGTTGTCAGGTGATAAGAGTTTGGAATGGAATAGAGTGGTGGCAGTGAGAACAGGCAGAAAGGGACAGGTGCCAAAGACATTACGAAGACAACTTGATAGGTCTCTGTGAGTTGGCTGGGTGGGGGAGGATGAGGGAAAAAGAATCAAAGGTGATTCATGGGCTATAGACTCGGGCAATCATTGGTGGACTCCTTGGTGCCACTCTTCAATTTCCAAAGGAATCTTGTTAAACTCTTTTATACAGTAATGATGGCTAAGGCATCACATTATTTGTGACTTCACAAAGTTCTAAGTAGTTTAGGATAACAATACCCAAGTTTATTGTTTGGGATGATAATGGATATTAATTGATAGGGGATAGAATGAAGAGTGAGGTTCCTGGTCAACAAGTTTAGAAAACACTGAGTTGAATAAAGTTAAATAGACTTTACCCAGACTTCTGATTCTTCAATATGCTGCTGTCATTCTGAACTCTTATGCAAAAGATGGAATAAGCAGAGTCTCCCAAACTTATTTGACCAAGAACCCATTTTTAAGAAACATTTTTATAGGATTAATATTTCTTAGAACCCACTTTGGGATATGCTGCTCTGGGGAAGCCAACGAAGGACCCTAGAACTAAAATTCATTCCAATTATCACTCATTGGATATATACTATGTATCAGGCATAAGATTTCTGCCCTCAAAGAACTCGATCTAGTGGGGGAGGCTCACATATAACCCACATTATATACCCACAATATTTACAAAAAGGATGATGCATTTTGGGAATAGCAAGTGATTCATGTGGCTACAAATAAGCATGCTGCCTGGGTGAAGAGAGTGGCAGGTGTGGAGCAGGTGACAAGGCTGGAAAGGTAGGTAACAGGCATTGTTATTGTTGTTATTAGCTGCCATCTATTGAGTGCATGCTATGTGCTAAGCATCATGCTAAATATCTTACATACATTACATCAATAAATCTTCCCTACAATCCCATAAGGTAGGAACTATTATCATCCACATTTTACAGATGCAAAAACAGAGGCCTAGAGAGGCTATATAACTTACCCAAGGTCTCGAGTGCTATGTAAATGGCAAAGTCCAAACAACTCCAGACGTTCAAAGCCCAGGGTCTGCATGCTTAACCGTTGTGACACATTGGCTCCTTAAACCTTAGCTGTTTTAAGGAGTTTGGACTCTATCATGAAAGCCTTGAGGAGGCTTGGAAGGTTCTACATCTCTTCCCCTCCTTTGACAAATCCCTGAAAACACTTTGAGTCAGACCTGTACACAAAATGGAAGAAAATGACACTTGCTAAACCATCAAACCACATCTGCCTTGCAGGGATCCTCAGGAATCATAGCCTCCCAATCTCCTGGGGATTTTCAAATGAAAGGCCCTCATGTGTCTGCAAGTTACTATCCTGCTGGGTTACCTTC
>NW_012138302.1:5694704-5697726 GCF_000956105.1 Propithecus coquereli | reverse complement strand
CTAGAATAGCTTAAGCAAAGGAACAGAGATGAGATATAAGATGGACTGCCAAAAAATAACGATAAAATTAATCAGGCTTGAGCAAATTTTTGTAAAAAAGAGTAATGAGAAAATATTAGAAAAAATTCAGATTAGATTATGGGTTCCCCTGAGTGCCAAGATAACAAATTTTGCCCACTGGTTTTCTATTTCTGTTTGCAATTCAGAATACTTTCCGGAAACAAAATCTTATTCTCAATATATACAAAAGATACAAGTAGAACTGCTCTGGTTGGAGCTGGTGTGGGGAATCCAGAGCCCTATGTGCTCAGCACTTCCCCCACCATCCACAGTATCCCTTGAAAGGAAATCCAGGTTGGGAATCAGGTCTTTTGATGATAGGAAGCCATGGTGGTCTGCTGCTGAGGGTAGTGGTATAAAGAACATTTATCTGGCAGCAGTAGCGGATTGCAATAGAGGACAGAAATGAGAATCATTACCTAGCATCCTGTTGTAGTTGTCAGGTGATAAGAGTTTGGAATGGAATAGAGTGGTGGCAGTGAGAACAGGCAGAAAGGGACAGGTGCCAAAGACATTACGAAGACAACTTGATAGGTCTCTGTGAGTTGGCTGGGTGGGGGAGGATGAGGGAAAAAGAATCAAAGGTGATTCATGGGCTATAGACTCGGGCAATCATTGGTGGACTCCTTGGTGCCACTCTTCAATTTCCAAAGGAATCTTGTTAAACTCTTTTATACAGTAATGATGGCTAAGGCATCACATTATTTGTGACTTCACAAAGTTCTAAGTAGTTTAGGATAACAATACCCAAGTTTATTGTTTGGGATGATAATGGATATTAATTGATAGGGGATAGAATGAAGAGTGAGGTTCCTGGTCAACAAGTTTAGAAAACACTGAGTTGAATAAAGTTAAATAGACTTTACCCAGACTTCTGATTCTTCAATATGCTGCTGTCATTCTGAACTCTTATGCAAAAGATGGAATAAGCAGAGTCTCCCAAACTTATTTGACCAAGAACCCATTTTTAAGAAACATTTTTATAGGATTAATATTTCTTAGAACCCACTTTGGGATATGCTGCTCTGGGGAAGCCAACGAAGGACCCTAGAACTAAAATTCATTCCAATTATCACTCATTGGATATATACTATGTATCAGGCATAAGATTTCTGCCCTCAAAGAACTCGATCTAGTGGGGGAGGCTCACATATAACCCACATTATATACCCACAATATTTACAAAAAGGATGATGCATTTTGGGAATAGCAAGTGATTCATGTGGCTACAAATAAGCATGCTGCCTGGGTGAAGAGAGTGGCAGGTGTGGAGCAGGTGACAAGGCTGGAAAGGTAGGTAACAGGCATTGTTATTGTTGTTATTAGCTGCCATCTATTGAGTGCATGCTATGTGCTAAGCATCATGCTAAATATCTTACATACATTACATCAATAAATCTTCCCTACAATCCCATAAGGTAGGAACTATTATCATCCACATTTTACAGATGCAAAAACAGAGGCCTAGAGAGGCTATATAACTTACCCAAGGTCTCGAGTGCTATGTAAATGGCAAAGTCCAAACAACTCCAGACGTTCAAAGCCCAGGGTCTGCATGCTTAACCGTTGTGACACATTGGCTCCTTAAACCTTAGCTGTTTTAAGGAGTTTGGACTCTATCATGAAAGCCTTGAGGAGGCTTGGAAGGTTCTACATCTCTTCCCCTCCTTTGACAAATCCCTGAAAACACTTTGAGTCAGACCCGTACACAAAATGGAAGAAAATGACACTTGCTAAACCATCAAACCACATCTGCCTTGCAGGGATCCTCAGGAATCATAGCCTCCCAATCTCCTGGGGATTTTCAAATGAAAGGCCCTCATGTGTCTGCAAGTTACTATCCTGCTGGGTTACCTTCGTCCATAACTGTTTCTTAGAATTGCATTGCTGCACCATGAGAATTTTGCTTTATTTTACCTTCTTCAGAGAATCCGCAGCTGTACCTTCTGCCTGTCGTGTGGGTTTACTGAGGGCTAACTTTCAAAGTCATGCATTCCGTAGTAAGTGTATTTTAAACCATGCAGCATCACATTAAAAAGAAATGGCAGTCATTCTGCCCTGGAAACTGTTCCCTAGCATGACATTACTTTAATTCACTGGCTCCTTGTAATCAAGATCTAATAAACAGCACCTTTAAATAAGTCCTACACACAGTCTGCATTGTTACAATCAATTGAACTACTTAAAAAAGAAAACCTCTGAGGCTATCTGGAGGCATTCTGTGCTTCCCTCTGTTTTATGGCACAACCTTAGACACGACGTGTAAAAAGGTCAAGACAGCATGTAGGCTTTTGCATTAAACAGCAGAACATTAATTAGTTTTAGTGACAATGGGGTTCTGTTAGTGTGTTCTAATATTTTGATGCTTAGTTTTGTTTGAAACCTCCAGCCATAATACACAAAAGCTCTTCTATCTCCCAGTTTGTCTTATGTCTTGATTCTTCAAGCGCATCATCATCTGCTCGAACTAAGCATGTATATTTTCTGTTTCTATATTTTCAGTAAAAATCTGTTCTAAAATTTAATTTCAATATTGTGGAACCCAATATTTCATGTGGAAGCTTAATATTTCTCTATTAGTTTCAACCATGTTTTCAAATCTCAAATGTAAATTGTGTTAAAAAATTACCATCAATGAGTTTTAATATTTATGCAGGTTAACTATCCAGAACAAGTATACTTTGTTATAAAATATCAAACATTAACTGCTGATGTTAACATTTTTTTGAAAATGGATTTCCACATTTCTGAATTCTTTTTTTTTTTTTGAAGCAGAACTAAATTTATAGTAAGCAAACAAGAAAATATAATCTGTATAAAGCTCCAAAATAGTAATACTGAACTGTAAATTCTCTCTGAAACAATAGTGTTCAAATATTCATGCTTATTAAAAAATATTTCTTATGATGGCACGGAAAGTGAGTACAAGGATATCCCTTTTTAGGGAAACAAGGAATGTTTA
>NW_012138302.1:5689259-5690610 GCF_000956105.1 Propithecus coquereli | reverse complement strand
AAAATTAGAAAGAAATCAATTGGACAACTAAAAATATATAGAAAAAATTAGCCAGACATGGGGGCACATGCCTGTAGTCCCAGCTACTCGGGAGGCTGAGGCAGGAGGATCGCTTGAGCCCAGGAGTTTGAGGTTGCTGTGAGCTAGGATGACGCTACGGCACTCACTTTAGCCAGGGCAACACAGTGAGACTCTGTCTCAAAAAAAAAAAAAAAAGGGAAAAATAGAATGAAAGACCCTTCCATGTTCCTGCCTTTCCCTCTCCCAAGGAGCCACCCTGTCTCACCAGTTTCCTGTGGGTCGTGCTTTGCCATTACCTGCTGTTTAGTGCCTCACCTGTGCTCCCTCTGACAATAAAGAGGGCCAGGAAGGGGGCATGCTGAAGTGTACCTGGCTCTGAAAATCTGGATTGGCTTTGGAAAAGTCTAGACTACCAACTTGAAAAAAAATAAAACCAAACTCCACAAATAAACTGTATTTTAATAGTCAGTAAATTATTTTTCAAGAATGTAACTACTAGAGCATCACAATATCCAATATGTCTTGGTTCCTAACTCAATATTTTTAATTACTTGTCTTTATTGGTCAGACAAAACGTAGAGTCAAGTTTCAAGTAATACCTTTTATTGGACTAATGGTGGAATATTGACAGTTAAGCTTTGGGGATATAGAAAACTCCCCTCTAGGTCAGTAAGGGATTGACTCTGAGGAAAGGATTTCTGTAGGCAGAGAAGCCTCTCTGTCAATATTGTACAGTTTGTCCGATAAAAGGTATTACTCAAAACATGGCTGGGTGTTTTGTTTTGACTCTAAAAAAAATTGAGTTTTGTGAGCTAAAGACATTATTATGTAGGATGGATCTTATATAAGTCATCTGATCATTCTAAACCTCCATTTCCTCATCTTAGAAATAAGGATAATAAAACCTATCCTGTCCACTTCATAGGGTTATTGTATTTCATTAATGTTTGCGAAAACATTTTTATAATTGGAAAGTATCAAAAATATGTGATATAATTATTATTGATTATTAACATGCCTAAACTATTAATGCTAATAAATCTAAATTAATAGATATCAAAGAGGTGCTAACACTGAAAATTACCATGGTGGAAATCCTTTTGAATTTCCGTCTCAACACTGATGATTTATAATGTTAGTTCAAGTCAACAAAATGCTTCTGAGCCCCTACTATGGGCCAGACACTACAATTGCATCATTGTTCATCAGCACTTTCATTCAGAGGTAGAAACTGTCTATAAACAAAACAGATAAGATGTCATACATAGGGAAAGACAGCATTTGTCCTATAGAATTGTAGCATCTGGGAGGCTCTTTTCTTTCTTATTGT
>NW_012138302.1:5679521-5689209 GCF_000956105.1 Propithecus coquereli | reverse complement strand
GCCAACATTTGTTGTTTTGTGTTTTTTTGATAGAGGCCAATCTCACTGGGGTTAGGTGATACCTCATTGTGGTTTTGATTTGCATTTCTCTAATGCCTGAATTCTATTTTAAATTAGTAGGAGAAATAACACAGTTCTTTGGAACCAAAGGGTTATTATTTCTATTTTTCCATCAATACGCTCGTATGTATATTCCTACTATTTTTCTATAATGTAGATAAATTCCTAAAACATTCTCCAGGAGAAAGAACTGCAACTGAAGAAAATAACACTATTTGACACTTTATTAACAAACTGATATCTCTTCAAAATACCAATAACTGTTAGCAATTATAGTGTAGTGTAGTATACCTTTCTATAAAATAAACGACAAATAGGATGAATTTTTCTCAGCTAACTTAGGAATTGCCAATTCTGTGTACAAGACAGATTTATGCCACTTTTGGTATCATTTACTGTTTTCTAAAAATCAGTTTGAGGTCATAAGCCTACATTGGTCACCATCTTTTCAAGAGGTTATTGGGCTAATGCTTTAATAATATCCTCTGATGCTGTTCTCCCAAGGGATTAAAAGCAATCAAATCTGTAGGTGGGAAAAAAAAATTCACATTCTTCTTTGTTCCCCATAGCTGACTTGGCTATGTTCTACAGAAGCTGAACTTTCATTAAAAGAAAATAAAGTTTCTAGCCCTTCATCTTGTAAAGATAGCGTCTTTATACTGTAAATCAATACACTACTGTTTGGTTTTGCTCTCCAGCTAGATAGACCCAAACAATATAGCATCCAGGGAAGTGGGAGTGTCCCCTCCAAGCCATTTGTCTTAATGGAGTGCACACGTCAAAACTGACTTCTTGCTGCTTCCATGACGCCAATTTAATTGTGATCAAGCCAGACCCAAAGACACAAATCCAATCATAAAACCAATTCTTTATAACCAAAATGGGATGTGCTTTAAACTGCTTACCATGTGCTAGGCACTGTACTAAACACATAAATGCATTACTTTATTTCATCCTATTAGATAGTTATTGTTTCTAATCTTCATTTTATAGAGAAGAAACCTGAAACTCAGAGAGGTTAAGTAACTCGCTTAAGGACACAGAGCATATTAGGTGGAGCAGCTGGGACTCTGACCCAAATCTGTCCAATCTCAGATTTTAGCCTCTTAAGCACAATATTATGTCATCTAGCAAAAGCAATAACTTAATTCTACTTTCATTTATAATCTGTACTATTTCTATACATTTCCAGGAATTTGCCCCACAATGAATATTATTTGAGCAGTTAAAATGATATTTTCTGGTCCATATACTTTTGGTGCCCAATGGAAGTGACATTCAAATGTTGTTGATTGATTGATTGATTTTGAGACAGGGTCTCTCTCTGTCACCCAGACTGGAGTGCAGTGGTGTGATCACAGCTCACTGAAGCCTGGAACTTCTGGGCTCAAGCGAGCCTCCTGCCTCAGCCTCCCGAGTAGCTGGGACTATATGTGTGCACCACCACACCTGGCTAATTTTGGTTTTGTATTTTTTTCTGTAGATAAAGGATCTCACTCTGTTGCCCAGGCTGGTCTTGAACTCCTGGCCTCAAGTGATCCTCCTTCCTCAGCCTCCCAAAGTGCTGGAATTACAGGTGTGAGCCACCATGCCTGCTGATATTCAAATCTTAAGACATCTTTACTTCGAGGACTAGGGAAAAACACACAAGGTGTAGCGTCAAACTAGCTGTGTAATTTGGTCAAGTTTCTTAACCTCTCTGAGCCTTACTTTCTCATCTGTAAAATGGAGATAACAATAGCTACTTTCCAGGATCATTGTTAGAATTAAAGCTAATAATTTATCAAACAGGAACTCCATGCCAGACACTGTGCAAGAACTTTATATTATCTCGTTTCTATAATCTTTGTCAATCAAATATTTTTTAAAGACCAAATATGTTGTCGCATTTAGTTTTCACAGTGATACTCTCTGGATTTACTTAACATGTCACATATTCATCCATTCATTCAAAAAAAATGTCCCATCTGCTGGGTGCTAGGGACACAGCATTGTTCATAAGATCAGCATGGCCACTGCCTCCTTGAATGGAAATCATTAACATCGATGGTAGTAGAACTTTGGGGCTTCTGCTTTTCTTAGGTTTTAGGTGGGGGTGGGGAGCCTCAGTTTACAAATTAAAGTTAAGGATTCTCTATTTGGCCTGGCATCCTTTAAAAAACTTGTGGTACAGAGTGAGGTTGTGTTGTGAGAGTATTGTACTTAAGTTATGATTATGGCCTGAGGCCTTTTACATACAACAAGCAATACTTCTTGATAAAAGTCTTCCTTATTAGCTAGGTTTGAGTGGATTCCTTTCTGTTCCTCAAACACACATCCTACCCCACCCCCCAAATATGTTAATTGTATATTCGGCCTGAAATTCCTTCCCCTCCTTCTCAATTTTCCAGGTCTACCCATTGTTATTCATTAATTCATTCAACAAACATTTATTGAGTACCTACTGTCTGCTAGGAACTGTTGTGGGTGCTTAGGATTGAGCAGCAAAAAAAAAAAAAAGACAAAAAAATCTTAACTCCATGGAGCTTACATTTTAGTGTGATAATTAACCATTCATTACACTTGCAGCACATAGCGAAGCATTCTGAGCGTGGACTGAGGGCAGAATGGTGAATGGCCATAAGGTTTCAAACAGAGGACTAGTAATACAGGTGTCCTGTCTGAACCCCACTTCTCCAGTGAGGCCATATCTCTGGTTTCCAAATAGCAATAACCTTGTGAAGTGGGTAAGCAGACTAAGTCACCCCAATGTGGGCTACGGCAAGAATAAGGGAAAAATAGGCAGGGCATGGTGGCTCACGTCTGTAATCCTAGCACTCTGGGAGGCCGAGGCAGAAACCAGCCTGAGCAAGAGTGAGACCCCGTCTCCACTAAAAAAAATAGAAAGAAGTTATCTGGACAACTGAAAATATATAGAAAAAAAAATTAGCTGGGCATGGTGGCACATGCCTGTAGTCCCAGCTACTCGGGAGGCTGAGGCAGGAGGATCGCTTGAGCCCAGGAGTTTGAGGTTGCTGTGAGCTAGGATGACGCTACGGCACTCACTTTAGCCAGGGCAACACAGTGAGACTCTGTCTCAAAAAAAAAAAAAAAAGGGAAAAATAGAATGAAAGACCCTTCCATGTTCCTGCCTTTCCCTCTCCCAAGGAGCCACCCTGTCTCACCAGTTTCCTGTGGGTCGTGCTTTGCCATTACCTGCTGTTTAGTGCCTCACCTGTGCTCCCTCTGACAATAAAGAGGGCCAGGAAGGGGGCATGCTGAAGTGTACCTGGCTCTGAAAATCTGGATTGGCTTTGGAAAAGTCTAGACTACCAACTTGAAAAAAAATAAAACCAAACTCCACAAATAAACTGTATTTTAATAGTCAGTAAATTATTTTTCAAGAATGTAACTACTAGAGCATCACAATATCCAATATGTCTTGGTTCCTAACTCAATATTTTTAATTACTTGTCTTTATTGGTCAGACAAAACGTAGAGTCAAGTTTCAAGTAATACCTTTTATTGGACTAATGGTGGAATATTGACAGTTAAGCTTTGGGGATATAGAAAACTCCCCTCTAGGTCAGTAAGGGATTGACTCTGAGGAAAGGATTTCTGTAGGCAGAGAAGCCTCTCTGTCAATATTGTACAGTTTGTCCGATAAAAGGTATTACTCAAAACATGGCTGGGTGTTTTGCTTTGACTCTAAAAAAAATTGAGTTTTGTGAGCTAAAGACATTATGTAGGATGGATCTTATATAAGTCATCTGATCATTCTAAACCTCCATTTCCTCATCTTAGAAATAAGGATAATAAAACCTATCCTGTCCATAGGGTTATTGTATTTCATTAATGTTTGCGAAAACATTTTTATAATTGGAAAGTATCAAAAACATGTGATATAATTATTATTGATCATTAATATGCCTAAAATATTAATGCTAATAAATCTAAATTAATAGATATCAAAGAGGTGCTAACACTGAAAATTACCATGGTGGAAATCCTTTTGAATTTCCGTCTCAACACTGATGATTTATAATGTTAGTTCAAGTCAACAAAATGCTTCTGAGCCCCTACTATGGGCCAGACACTACAATTGCATCATTGTTCATCAGCACTTTCATTCAGAGGTAGAAACTGTCTATAAACAAAACAGATAAGATGTCATACATAGGGAAAGACAGCATTTGTCCTATAGAATTGTAGCATCTGGGAGGCTCTTTTCTTTCTTATTGTGTAGGCCTTCCTTTCCCAAGTTGTTGGAATTAATGTTTCCATTGATGAATCTCTAATAATCTGAAAAAGAGCAAATCTACGGTTGCTCTATGCCATTCACAAAATCCCAACAGAAGCTCTGCATTCTGTTTCAGAAAGAACTGTTGGATTCTAAATAGATTCTTCTTTCATTTTGGAATACTCAGGGTAACAATTCCCTTGACTTCCTGTGTAATCAAATCCAAATAAATAAACCAGTACTTTCAACAAGCTATAAGAGTCTAGACTTGGCTGGGTGCAGCGGCTCATGCCTATAATCCTAAGCACTCTGGGAGGCCAAGGCAGGAGGATTGCTTGAGGTCAGTAGTTTGAGACCAGCCTGAGCAAGAGCAAGACCACCCCCCATCTCTACAAAAAATAGAAAAATTAGTCAGGCATGGTGGCATGTGCCTGTAGTCCCAGCTACTCAGGAGGCTAAGGCAGGAGGATCGCTGGAGCCTAGCAGTTTGATGTTGCAGTGAGCTATGATGATGCCACTGTATCCTAGCCCAGGTAACGGAGTCAGACCCTGTCTCAAAAAAAATAAAAATCTGCATAGACTTGTCTATGCAGACTGATATAAATACCTCATACTTAAAAGACCATCTTCAGCCATACAGAAGTTTAACCCTTTAAATAACAACCACTTAGACCAGTGTATTTGCCTAAATATTAATTTTCCCCCAAAGTAATAGAGGTTATATCAGCTATCATTTTTGCTAAAATCTGCTATTTTAAAAAAAACTCATCAGCTAAGTGTATTCAGAACCAATTAACTGATTTTTTTTTTAATTTCAGCATATTATGGGGGTACAGATGTTTAGGTTACGTATGTTGCCCTTGCCCCTCCTCCCCCCCCAGAACCAGTTAACCACTTCTTGACATTGCCTTCTCCTGTAAGAGGCAGTGAGTCACAGGGTGAGTTTTCTAAGGAACCTCATAGCATCAGGTGGAGATTTTTGAGAGCTCAATTTGAGATCCATATCTATAGGGGACTATTTGTACTGAATCAACTGAGGACTTCAATGAAACAACTGGTTTAGAGGATTCTTTTTGCTAAAGAAATCAACAGATTCAAATATATTGGTGCCTTATTGAACTAACCCCAATTCAGGTAATTCAGCTCATTTCTTCAATAATTCATTCAACAGCCATTTACAGCATACCTACTATGTGCTGGCCACTGCACTAGATGTCAGGTTGCCCATAGCCTGTAAGAGAGACAGGCACGATACCAAATGCAATATGGTGGGCTGGAGATTCAGCAGCGATGGGGAACCAAGACAGGCTTCCAAGAAAAGATGACGCTTGAGAAGAGTTGTGAGAATCAGAATCAGTCAGGAAAATATGGAGAGCAGAATTCATAAGGAAGAGTATATGCCAAGGCCCAGGGGAAAATGATAGCAAACCTCGTGGTCATCTACTCTAAGATGTCCCTTTAAGGTCCTACGTAAGCTTGTTTCAGTCAGCGGCCCCGTGATGTCCACGGGCTTGTTGCTCTGTCAGACGTCTCTGCTTAGAGTCCTAGATAGAGTTGCGGGTGACTCTGGTGTCTGTGCAAAGCCCTTCCCTAAGTGGAGGAGGGAAGGCCCATTCTCCTCACACTGGAGGAAAGCAAAGGCATTTTCCAAAAAGATTTGGCCTCTAGGAAACCCAGTCCTGGAAGGACAGAGGGAGTCCTTGGGAAAGCTGGAATATTCTTCAGCCTCATTATCATGCTCCATCTGAAATTTGCCCTCAGTGAGAAGCCATGTCCTTTCTCCTCACATGGAAGAGAACTTGGCTTCCTTTTTCATTTCTGATGTCACCTCAGGCCGTTGTTCGAGGAATGTCCATTCCCAAACAGCAAGTGCATTCCAATGAGAAAAGGAAATAAAGGCAGGCGAAGGCAAAACTGGGAGCAGATGCTTGAACTTGACTTTAACAAAAGGAAGAGTTTCTAAACTGGAAATATCAAGAAATCAATAATTCCACACACAGAACTCAATAGCACTATTTTATATTCAGGTCATTCACCCCCTCTGGCTACTGTTTTGTTCAAAATGCCTTAAGAAAAGGTAGTGCTAACTAGAAGCAACTGTCTTCCTTTTCCATTCTCAGTTCACCCAGTGGATGGACTGAGGTTGGTTGGTTTGTGTCCGCAGGCAGACTACGTGAGCCCAAAAGGATTGTTGTCATGGAGTTATAGACCTCTGGGAATAGGATTTTATTACTTAAAAAATCCAAATGCAGCCTTAATTAGAGAGACACAAGCATAGCATTAAAGATAATGATACTTTGGTCAGCTAGACAAATTGAAACATGCAAACATGGTGTTATCGCTTTTTGTTTTCCAGGTTCTCACTATCAACTCAGAATACACAAAACTGGCCAGATTTAAGTCAATCAATATTAGTTTCAGGAATGCACTGTTTTCTAGTCACCAAATAAGTCTAAGTTTGTTTCAGAGAGATGTGTAATTTCATAAACCATTGTTCTTATTTTATAAAACTAGTAGGTTTACTTGTGTTTTTTTAAACCATTTCTGCTTTTCTTAAGGGAACTGATAAAAACATGACCTATGAAAATCTACAGCCCCAGAAGAACAATCATCACCAATTAAAGAAACATTTCATTGCTGAATAAACTCTTTCTTCTTTATAAGAAATGTCACAGGGCTATTTTCTGCATTCGAGAGAAATGGTGCTCTGATGACGTGTCCCTTTGCATAATCGCACGCTTTGTTCCCCACTTGTGCCCTGCAGAATGTACCCTCCCCAAATGCATGAAACAAGTCTTCCTCGAGCCCCCTTTGGGACCTCTTCTGACTAGCTCCGGAGAGAAAAACTTTCCACTCCTGTTGTCCTTAATTTTTTATCCATTCCATAAATACTCGCTGGACACCTACTATGTGCCAGGCAGTGTGATAAATTCTGGGTTCACAAAGGTGAAAACGATGGACTGGCCCCCGCCGTGACACAGTGTCATGGCAGAGGATAGTCTGGTCGCTGGAGGTGCAGATAAGGAAAAGGACAATTGCATGACAGTATGGGACATATGGGGGTGCACTGGGTGCTCTAAGCAGGGCCATATAACACAATCTCAAGAGTCAGGGAACCCTTCCTGGAGATGGGCTGTCTCAGGTGAGTGCTGAGCCCAGGGAAGAAGTGGAGATGTGGCTACAAAGACAGAAAAAAAAAAAAATCCTGGCTTTAAGAGGTGGTGTGATGGTTAATTTTATGTATCAACTTGACTGGGCTGGCTAAGGGATGCCCAGATGGCTGGGTGTGTCTGTGAGGCTGTTTCCAGAAGAGATGAGCATTTGGATAAGGAGACAGAATAAAGACCTGCCCTCACCAGTGTGGGTTGGCATCCTACAGTCCATGGAGGGCCTGAGTGGGGCAAGAAAGGCAGAGGAAGAATGAATTCAGTCTTTCTTCTTAAGCTGGGACATTCATCTTCTCCTGCCCTTGATCGTCGGTCCTCCTGGTTCTCAGGCCTTAGACTGAAGCTGGGAACTTAAGCCATTGGTTTCCCTGGTTTTCAGGTCTTTGAACTCAGGCCGAGACTTACACCCTTGGTTCTTCTGCTTTTCAGGCCTTCGGGTTTGGATCGGAACTACACCACCAGCTTTCCTGGGTTTCCAGTTTGCAGACAACACATTGTGGGACTTCTCAGCCTCCATGATCACATAGCTCATCACTCATAATAAATGTCTTTTTATCTGTCTATCTATCTAGCTATATCGTTATCTATCTGTATCTATCTATCTATCTATCTATCTCCTATTGATTGGTTCTGTATTTCTGGAGAACTCTAATACGGGTGGATTTGGACAGATTTCAACAACGACCTAAACAGAAGAAAACAAGATTGAAAATAAGCAAGCTGACCTGTGAAGCCAATCATTTAGAACTTGTCTGTAAGAGCCTGTCTAGATATATATGGTGTGGAGCAATAGGAAACAAACAGGCGTTGGAATCAAAAAACTGGGTTCACATTGGAGAGTGTAATTCTTATAAGCAATGTGATCCAAGATAAATCACTTAAACTCTCTGGGGTGTGGTTATTTTTTTCTCATTTGTGAAACTAGAATAATAATGTACCTGCTCTGCTATTCATATAGAGTTGTTAGGCTCAAATGAAATAGTGGATGTGAAAATATTTTTTAAACTGTAAAAGCATTACACAAATGTTAGTTATTATTATTAAAACAAAAGTAGAAGTGGGCTAGTACAATTAATAGGATTTAGATACAAGAAAAAAACAGAGATTATGAATATAAAGTGAAAGATAGTTCTCTTTCTTGCTAGGGTAATGGCCAAAATTAATTTCTCAAAATCTGGGAAATTTGCCAGAAATATATGAAGGAGGTGCAAATTCACATTTTTTTTTAAAAAAGGAAGAAATTTAAAATGTGATTTAAAAAAAGAAGTGCTGAGAGAAGGAAGCTCTGCTCCCTATTTAAGATATCAGAGAGAGAAGCAACGTGGTAAAATATACTATCAAGAAAGTTCTTAAAAGCACTAATGACCATATAGATATTTTCAGCAGCTAAAGCATTTAACTAAGTGCACAGATTTTTTTAAAAGGAAATGTAAGCTTACTGGAGTGAAAATGAGGATAAAAAGCCAAACTGAGGTGAAGTGGCCGTATAAAAATCAGATGAGAGAAATACGTGTAGGTTCTCGAGCAGGGCAATGAAAGAGGCAAGAACGATTTCCGCAAGAACACAGACACCCAGTACAAGCAACAAGCAGGCTGAGCATCTTCTCCCGGCTAGGCACCGTGCTCTGTGCTGGGGACAGGTGAGGCGTGGTTCCTCTTCTCTAGCGGCTCACTGTGCACTTATAGATCTCACGGCATCTTAGAAGCAAACAAAACAGAGAGTGATAATGAGCTTAAGGCCTAACAAAAATGGATTACGATGGTGCTGAAAGAGAGATCAAAGATGTTGGAGTCATTTATGGAGATGTTTGAAGCAAAAAAGAAACCATCCACAGCTCATAGTACGAACTGCATGGTCACAGATGAAGAGGGGCCCTGCTCTCTTGGGGCTGAGAATTACACTGCCCAGCCCTCCTGGGCCGCAAGCATTGCCTGCAGGAACTTCCTGTCCAACTTCTTTTGGAATAAGAGAAAAGTAGAAAGATGTTAATTAGGACATAATTCAAAGGAGAGAGGGAGTAAATCGGGAGCTGTGGCTTCCCAGTATCACCTAAGACATCATCCTCTTTTTTTTTTTTATTTCAGCATATTATGGGAGTACAGATGTTTAGGTTACATATGTTGCCCTTGCCCCCTTGCCAAGTCTGAGTTTCAAATATGTCCATCCTTCGGGTGGTGCGCATTGCACTCTTTGTGTATGCATATACCCGTCCCCTCCTCCCTCCTCCTTCCCCCCTCCCCC
>NW_012138302.1:5670377-5679471 GCF_000956105.1 Propithecus coquereli | reverse complement strand
TTTGAAGAACTGCCACACTGTTTTCCAAAGTGGCTTCTCCATTTTACGTTTCCACCAGCAGTGTCTAAGGGTCCCAATTTCTCCACATCCTCTAACACTACTTATTTTCTATCTCTTTGGTAACAGCCACCCTGGTGGGGATGAAATGGTGTCCCATTGTGTTTTTTTTTTTTTGAGGGTGCTGAGTCCGTTTTTATTTTTTTTTTATTTCAGCATATTATGGGGGTACAGATGATTAGGTTATGTATGATGCCCTTGCCCTCTCTCCCTCCCAAGTCCGAGCTTCAAGTGTGTCCATTCCCCCGGAGGTGTGCATCGCACTCATTGTTTGTGCATATGCCCGTCCCCTCCTCCCCCCTTCCCCTGCCCAACATCTAACACATGTTATTCTTATATGTGCACTTAAATGTTGATCAGCTAATACAAATTTGATGGTGAGTACATGTGGTGCTTGTTTTTCCATTCTTGGGATACCTCGTTTAGTAGAATGTGTTCTAGCGCTTTCCAGGAGTATATAAGAGGTGCTATATCATCATTGTCTCTTAAAGCTGAATAGTACTCCATGGTATACATATACCACATTTTATTAATCCACTCATGTATTGATGGACACTTGGGCTGTTTCCACATCTTTGCAATTATATATTGTGCTGTTATAAACATTGGGGTGCAGGTGTCTTTTTCATAGAGCGACTTTTGTTCTTTTGGGTAGATGCCCAGTAATGGGATTGCTGGATCAAATGGGAGCTTGACTTGTATCTCTTTAAGGTATCTCCATATTGCTTTCCACAGAGGTTGCACTAGTTTTCAGTCCCACTGACATCATCCTCTTCATCATCAGTCTCTTCATCACAAAAAATGATAATGTCCATGTATATGCCAGGCATTGTAGTGGGTGTTTTATGTATACTGTGCCATGTACAATTCTTCTGTAAGATATACATTATTATTCCTACATTACAGATGAAGAAGCTTTGGTTCAGAGAGGTCAAGCAACTCGTTTAAGGTCACACAATATCTAAATGGCTGTGGGGCTCTAAAGACCATGACTTTTCCATAGGGACCAGAAGCAGGTGCTATGCTAAGTGCTTTCACATAGAAGCAGCTGATTTGAATGTGTGGCTAAGAACTATATTTGTGAATAGTAAGAGCACACTGAGTCCCCTTCTCAAGCCAAGTTTCACACCTAGGTCACATATTTAAAGGAACTAGCCCAGGAACCATTGCGCATTGAATGAATGGACAGGAAAAACATCATGATACAAGCAATTCAGCCAGCAATCCTTATGGTATTGTATGATTGGTCATCCCTATAATAATATTTATTCTCAAGTGGAATAAATATATTGAAAAGGAAGGGTAATGTGAAAGCTACAAGTAGGCAACATCGTTTCAGCAATAAGAGAAGACTAGAAATATTAAGTTCTACCTATCTTTTGAAGCTCTGTTCAAATGTCACCTCCTCCCTGTCACCTGTTAGATTCAGAAGGACACAGGTTCTAATCTTGGCTCTGCCACTTTACTTTTTTATTGACCCTCAGCCTGAGGGTCAATTTCTTTCTTTACCTATTCATTCAACAAATAGAATCACTGTCTTAATATGTGCTAGGCACTGTTCTGGGCATTGGGGATAAATCCACGGGCAGGGTCGGGATCAGGGGAAAGAAGTAGACATAGGCCCTGTGCTTAAGGAGCTTAAATTCTAACGCAGGATTAGAGACAATGACAGATCTATGAGGTGAGTGGTGACAAGTGCTATGAAGAAGAATAAAGCAGAGTAAGGGGACAGACAGTGACAAGTGTACTCTATGATTTGTGATTACCAGGGAAGGATTTATTGACGTGTTGAAGTTCGAGTAGAGATCTGAATGAAGGGAGGGAGCAAACCATTCAGATATCTGGAGGAAGAACATTCCAGGTAGAGGGAATAGCAAGTTCAAAGTCCGCAAGCAGGAGCGTGCACATCATGTGAGGAGAATAAGAGGTCGGCATCGCTAAGAGGGTGTATGTTAAGGGAAGACTAGTGAGGGATGAGGTCAGAGAGGTAACTGGGGCCAAAATTGTGTTGACCAACTTGTGGAGTTGTGATGATTAAAGGAGATACAGAAAGAAAAGTGATATCAAGTGCTCAAAAAGTGATAGCTATTGTTATCATTCCTTTCCCAAAAATTACAAATGCGAGGTATTGGAAAGGGCATCAGAATTTGAAATCCTTCATAAAAATGATTCCCAAATGACAAATAGAAGAGAACCCAAATATTTCCTGTCCCCAAATTCCAACTCCCTATCACTCTGGGGCCCTCTCCCCAGTTATGAAGTGTTAGGATAGCTGCTATACCAAGCGTAAGAGACATAAAGGTACATGATGTTACACACTCGTACCCAAATGTAAGCACCATGGTTTTAATCGTAACTTTTCATTTTGTGGCCACAAGTAACCCGTTATTGAGAACCATTTTTTTAGTCACTTAAAACTCTATTGGTATTTTTGCTTTTCATTTCATGTATGGATATATTCTTTCACTAGATCACTCAGCTTCTCAGAGGCTCAAGAACAGTAACTTTTTGAGAACTGAAAATGATGAGGTAATTGCTAACTTTCCAACTATTTCTTTTTCATACATTTTTTATTTAAAAATAATAAATGAAACCCACAGAATATAGTGAGCAGAGTTAGAAAAAGGATTTCTTACGTGTTATTTCTAAAGGATTTGCTATTGCACTTTGTGATTCAGAGCTTAGTAGGCACAGAATTTAGAATAACTCTGTTTATCTGTGCAAACTTTCCTTAGCCTGTTGCAACTCCCCAAGTCCAACTCTTACACATGGGTGTTGGGTAGAATACACTGAATAAAAAGTATACAATGGCTTAATTTTTCTCCTGCCTACAATGATCTCTAAATCTTTACTATTCTGCACAGCTGCCTAGAATAGACAACAGTAGAGCTATTGTCCATGATTCAAACTGAGGAGGAGTGAAAATACCATTAACCCTTAAAAACAGAATTATCTTATTCTTTTGATTTTGCTGCACACTATAATGTGTTTGTGGCCATATTTGGATCACATCCGGTTAGAACCAGAAGAACACAGGAATAATAGCTATCATTCAGATAATAATTAGCCATGTACTTGCAATAGCGGGATATGAAGTCAAAGGAAAACACTAAAAATGTTGTTTTTTTGGACCATGACAAAGAGCTTTTTAAATGAGTTTGAGCATTTTTTGTGGCTGACTCATGTCTGGAGGCCTCACTGTGGTCACCAACGCTTCAACTTTTGTACTTTTAATTTCTATCTTTGACAATTTTAAATGCTAAATAACACAGGGCTTCTTATTGCCTGCAAGCACATATAATTTCCCTTTGTTTCCTCTGTTTTCTTTTTGTAAGCAAATGCTACAATTTTAGATCACATGTTTTAGTCATTGTTGCTGATTAAAGGAAATTATAATATGTCTTGGGACAATGGGCCGTATAATTTCGCCATTGACGTTTTAAACTTATAAAATCAATTCTATAAATTCTAGCCTACATTTTTTTCAAACTTGACCTAAATTATGTATTATTTCTTTCACACCTGGTGAATTATGGTAGTGTGGTTATTTATTTACAGAAAAAAGACAGGAAGGAAATAAAACAAGATGCTATCAGTGGTTATTTTGAGGAGGTAGAAGTATAGGTAGTTAGTTTCTTCTTTGCACTCATATATTTTCTAAATTTTCCTCAATAGTCATATATTGCTTTTATAACCTTAAAATTTTTTAAATGTTAAAACACAAAAACAAATCCAAAAATCTTGGTAGATCATTAATACATTAAAATCATCTAAAATGTGCTCCTACAAAAAAATAGACCTTATCAAGGGAAAGTAATTAGTTTCAAACCTTTTCTTTCTCAAAGGAATTCTCAAACTTTGATTTTTATAGCACAACACAAAGTTTCAGTGGAACAGACACTTCTTGGTAGTTCAGTACAGGAATTTTGTTTCCTGTGTATAGAAAAAGGGAACTTGGAAATTCATATTTAGCTTCAACTTCCCCACCTTAGTTAAGATGTCTTAAAATATCCACCCATTCCTCACTGTTCATGCACCATCTGGACGCTTAAGTCAGAGGAGAGAAAAAAAAGTACATCGGACCATTTTGTGGCAAAATCTATCTGCATGATTGATACTGGCTGCACAGAATCAATCTGCTGGGCTACATTTTGGCATTTTAAGCATGGACCCTTTCTCTCCTCCTATCTGACTCTTCAGAGATAAATTTCTAGGTCTAGAGCGTTACTGATTTTTAAAAGGCACTACCCAAGCTTCCTCCCTCTCGGTCTAACTACTCCTTCTGCCCTCTCGGCAAAGATGCTACCCCTTGACTATCTGGGAGGACCAAGTGACCACTTACAGACAATCCTAAACAGCTGACCCTCTGGCATCTGGCAGTCTGTGCTCAACTCTATGCATTTCCCTTAAGTTCTCTTCTGTGGGTTGGGCTCTATTTAACTTCAAAGACAAATACTGGGCACAGAAGAGATACAGAGAGGGCAGAGGGGCATGAGAATTGGGCCTGGAGCACCTAAGTGCTGAAACAGATTTTCTTTGTTCTTAACCAGTGCCTAGCTGACAGTTGGGGCCTAGCAAATGCGAAATAATAAAAATGTTACTATTAACAAAAAAAATAGGATTTTAAGCAGAAAGATGTTTGGTAATCATTGTTCATAAAAAGCTAAGGGAATATTCTGGCATCCTTTCTTTGGTCTTTCCAATGCCCTAGTTTGAAAAGATTTGTTAAAACGTGCCTGCCCTGGAGGGGGCGGCGGTAGTGGGGTATAGTAGATCAAACAGGGGAACAGGTCCCAAAAGAATTTCTCCTAAAAGGCAAGCCATTTAACATCAAATACAAATAAGGCAAGCTAAACTTAGAAGTTTATTCCTGCTCCAAGTACCTCTTCCCTCTCCCTTGGTTGGCTTTGGAGTGAAAATTATCATTGGGTATGTAATATTAGTTAGCAACAACATAAATCTAAGTTGTCCTCATACTGATTCTTTGTTCAAAACTAAAACTAAGAAGGGAAGGATTCCTGAGTATTTCCAGTAGCCTTTAAATTCTTCTTCTGACTTAAGAGTTAAAAAGAGAACAATAGGGAAAAAAAAGGAGTCAACAAGAATGGCAAAATGTGGGTAATTGCAAACTTGAGTGTCAAGGCATTTGTTATGCTATTATCTTTACTTTTGTGTATCACTGAAATTTTTCATAATAAAAAAACTTTTTTAAGTGAACAGCAAATGATATCCATTTGTGTCCTCACTTGGCCACGGAGTAAGTTATGTGATCTCTGGAAATTTCCTTAACTATACAGAGAGAGTATTGGTTATTTTGGATAATCTATAGAGTGTTCTTTCCTGCTCTTGATTTCTATAACACTTTCTTCCTTAAGTTGCATTTTTCATAGTAGTCACTGCATCTTATGAATTTTATATTCAGAGATCTAGGGGAGACCCAAAAAATCAGAGTCAGTAAAATCTGGCTTTAAATCCCAGATCTCATACAGACTTGCTTTGGACAAGTCACTTAACTAGTCTGAGGCTCAGTTTTCTCCTCTGTAAAATAGGAATAGTTACTATTATTCCTTCATTGGTTGTTAAAGAACAGATATGGGAAAGGCCCAGCACCTTGCATGCACTTAATAAACGTAAGCTATTGCTGCCTATGGGGTGGTGGTTATTGTTGTCATGGCAATTCTCTTGCATCCTGGAACATCTGCCCTTGATCCACCCTTTCGACTGCAGAGGCAGGGGAAAACCAAACAAACAAACAAGGAAATGAAGTTAGAGGTGGCTGCAGGTGGATCTTTGTCATTGCTGGTTTTTGTTGAAAGCCTGCACTTGCTTTACATAAAGTCCCAAGAAGTCAAAGTAGGGTGCTACACCCTTACACATGCTTCAGACACCAGAGACCCATGAAGTTTTCTTTCTCGAGCTGTGAATTTTCTTTCTCTAACAATGAGAATCATTTTATTAAAGCAATGTAAGCACAAGTCTGAGAGCTGTCTTCCTGGTTTAATTTGTGCTTTCTCGTTGGAGGTATGAGCAGTGGCCCCAGGGATATTAAAAGTCTAGATACTTAGTCTAGTGGACTAGTTAACAGCCCTTCTGATTTCAAAGCCAAAGATCAACTAACATCTAGTCTGGACAAAAATGGCTTCAGGAAAAAAAAAATTAATCCTAACAACTCCTTTACAGAAGCAACAGAATTTCAATCATACAACAAACCATGAGTCGATCACCCACAAGAATTCACAAGTATTATCTCTATTTTTCAAAAAGACCTAAGTGATAGGTATCATTAGTCCCATTTTACATATGAGAAAATAGAGACTTGGCAAGGTTTAATAGTTTGTCCAAGGCCACAAAGCTAGTCTGCAGAGCATAAATTCTGTCTATAGAAGCCACACTTATACACATAATAAATTAACATCATCTTTCTGAAAAAAAAAGAAAAGAAAAGAAACTCATGGAGACACTTTGCCACAATCTCTGCTCTGTTCCAAAGCAGCAAATGCTCATTACATCTCAGGTTAAGAATGCAATTAAAATACTTACAGTCATTCTATTTTATGAATTACACCCTAGTTTTTAAAAATCTACTCAATTTAGCTGGACTTTGTCAAATAAAGACCCTAATTGTCCACATGATAGCAGAGGCATAATCTTTAACATCAGTGTTTAAAACAAGTCTCTTCCGTTGAGGTTAAATTGCATCTGATCATTATCTGGTAGCTTACAAATGAAGCTGGCAGGAATGATTACCAATGCAAGCTGGCTGACAATGTCGAAAAGGCTAGCCATTCTTTGAGGTACCATGAAAGACACTATGCATGTCACAGGGTTTTTAACCTTTGTTTTTTGCTCTTTGCATGATGACTTTGACCCGGGGAGAGTGTAGTAAAACAGACACTCTCATGCTAATGGGAGTGTAAATTTATACAACCATTGGAAAACAATTGTTAGCAATAGGCAGCAAAAGCTTGAAAATTTGTTTTTGACCTTGGACTCTAATTCTTTTTCTTGACAAAGACATTTTCTTTTTCTTTGGCAAAGATATTTTTGGAATTAGGGAAAAACCTATGTCCAGATATGTCAACATGTATGTGCACAAATGGAAGTAACATTCATGGGGTGTCGGGCAGGTGGGATTGGGGAGGAAGGGATGGGTAAATTTACACCTAATGGGTGTGGTGCGCACTGCCTGGAGGATGGGCACGCTTGTAGCTCTAACTCCAGTGGTACAAAGACAATATATGTAACCAAATTGTTTGTATCCCTGCGCTACTCTGAAATTAAAAAAAAAGAAGAAAAGGAGTTAGGGATATTATTAAGATGTCTCATTTCTGCATGCAAATTTATGGCTCTCTGATTTAGCAAGCTATGTTTTATTACATGCATTCTTTTATGAAGTTAATAACACATAAAAAAAAAACCAAAAATATATTCACACAGTCATATTTATAAAGGAGAAAAATCCAAAACAATCCAAGTGTCAAATGATAACCTGATAGCTAAGTAAATTACAGCTTAAGTACACAATGAATTAGTATGTAGCCATTAAAACATGTTACAAAGCCATTACAAATTATGTCAACATGAGAAATGCCCGTGCTGTAGTGTTACATTGGAAAAAAAAAACTCTGTGCCTCAGTTTCTTCATCTGTAAAAATATGACTAATACTAATAATATCTTCTTCACTGGATTGTTATAAAGATTAAATGTTAGCATAAAAGTACCTAGAGTAAATAAGCACTAAGTTTTAGCCATATGGTTCAAGTATTATTACCTTTGTTTTATATTACCTCTGTTCTATAGGCACAGAGAGGTTAACACAAGTAGCAAGATGACTCAGGGGCAAGAGCAGAGATTAGATTTGAACCTGGGTCTCTCTGACACCAAGTCCTATGCCCTTAACCACTACAGAATACCACCTGATAGAAAGAGGAAAGCCATCAGGGTAAGAGAGATTGGAAATGAAGTTATTGCAGTTTTACAAATAATGAGTTTGAGATGACAAGTTGTTCAAAAACTTATGTCAAAAAGTCAGATCATTATTTTGAACTTCATATTATTTTATGTTTCTAATATTTAGTGTTTTTGTTAAGAAGAAGCATATTGCAACATTGTTCTGCAGAATTAAATGACAACAAGTATCTTCTTGAGTGGAAAAGAGACAAGGAATCCTAGGAGAGGAATCAAATATTTGTGGAAATAAAATTTACATCTTGAGAAGAAGGATGAAGAGGACTAGAGACAGGAGAAACTGGAAAATCATTACCTAAAGAAAACAGGTGAGAAAAATTGGTGCAGTCTAGCTCCATAAATTCCTTAGGGAGTCTTACACACAAAGAATGGCATGGGGAAGAAAGGCAGCGACCAGAGGCTGGGTGAGGGAATGAATGGAAGATAAACACCCTCAGGACAGGAAGATATCAGCAAAATAACCGAATGAGTGGAATCTTCATGGTCATAGTTGAGGTTCCAAGAGTAACTGTGCCTTTGAAAAGAATGAAATTGATCAATAAAAAATGGTCAACCATCTACCAGGCTTAAAATAGGCACATGACTCGGTATCTCAGAACTGCCATCTATATATCTTTTAGATTTCAGATGTATAAATATAAATATAAATACATAGAAATTTGTACAAGCATACAAGGTCTGTCCTGAAAGTATCCAGGCATTGTTAATATAACGAGAACAGTATTTTTATATTACATGGCTGGATACTTTCTGGACTGACCTCCTCCGTCCCTTCCTACTATGGAGCAGACTTCATCTATTCCCTTGAAATGTAAAGGTTGAATGTGATAGCCCTTTTATAAAAGTCAACGCTAGGATGATAGAAGTATCTTTTTGGAATACACTTGACTAGTCCTTCATTTTCAAATATACCAGATAAATATTTGCTTTTTAGAACATAAGGTCCATAAAGACATTACCTTTATGTATTACTTTTGTTTATTTATGCATTTCCAGGACTTGAAAGATGTGGGACAAACACTAAGTGTCCTATAAATGTATGTGAAAAATTGATGAATATAAATTAAT
>NW_012138302.1:5636837-5670327 GCF_000956105.1 Propithecus coquereli | reverse complement strand
AAGTAAGTGGCCTAAGAAATCGTTCTTCTGGGAATTTAGTAAGGAGATAGATTTTACTTCCTTTTATTATTTTTAAAATATTAATATCTAACCAGTTATTCATTTTAAGGATGACACTTTATCTAATTTTGCATAATGTGCAATAGGTCATCCCAGGGACTCTAGAGATGCAGGAGGAGGTCTTTTAGCACAGTGGTTTAGAGCATAGGCTCCAAAATGGGTGTGAATCCCAACTCCAACACTTGCTAATGGTGGGACTTCGAGCAAATTATTTAATTTCTTTAAACTTTAACTTCCTCGTCTGTAAAATGAGAATAAAATAATGCCCAACATACAATATACTGCACTGAAGAGATTAAAATATGCATAATAAAGTGTGTAACAGTGTCTGGAAAGGAAGGGAAGGGAAGGGAAGGAAGGGAAGGGGAGGGGAGGGAAGGGAAGGGAAGGGAAGGGAAAGCACACAGTAAATGTTACCTAGTACTGTTCATAGCAAAACATCAAAAAGCCTCTCAGCTCCTTGAGAACAGGAACTATGTCTTCTTTTCTTCTTCTTCTTCTTTTTTTTTAACCCTGCATATACAATGCTTTGCACAATTCCTGGGACATAAGAAATAGGCCTTAGCTAAATAGTTGTGAAATTACAGAAAAGAAGGAAAGAAGGAAAAAGGGAAGGGGAGCCAGGAGGAAATTTATCATACAGGACAACATGAAATGTAAATGAATTGTAATTCTAACAAAAGATTTAAGTGGGAAATCATATTCATTCTTCATTCACTTCTTCAGTTCATCTATTGATTCTAAAACTATGAAGTGAAATCTTAAACTGAGATGGTGCTGAAGAGACAGAAATAGATAAATGGAACAGAGTCTCTAGCCTCACATTATTTGCAACATGGCAGGGAATACAGACATTAAAATAATAATTGGTGCACGCCTGTGGTCCCAACTACTTGGGAGGCTGAGGCAAGAGGATCGCTTCAGCACAGGAGTTCAAGACCAGCCTGGGCAACATGGTGAGACCCCATCTTTAATAAAAATAATAATGATAATAAGAATTACAGAAGGCAGTAGGGCACAGTGGCTAAATGTAGAGTCTTTTGTTTTTTAAAGTAGGTTCTTTAGAGTCAAGGAGCTAAGGCTAATTATTCAGATCTTCGCCTAGAATGGAGAGGTTAATCGACTTGTCCAAGATCACACAATTAGTTAATCCCAAAGCTAATGGGAGAAAAAGTAAAGAAAACTTGAATCTCTTGTCCCCTGCTGCTCAAAATAGTTATGGTATATAACAGACTGAACTTGCACCTTCCCTCGCCTAGCTTTTGTTTGTTGTTTACTATTTTTGTATTTGTTGCATTAACAATCACTTGCATTGTGGCTGTTTTCCCTGCCAGATCATAAACTACATGTGACTGAGGATTACACCCACCCTGCCCTTCACAGAATCCCCAGCAAACGTTTCTGGAACAGCGTTATCTGATATGGTAGCTATCGCCACATGTGGGTATCATACACCTGAAATGGGTCTAGTCCAAATTGAGATTTGTGCTGTAAGTACAAAATAAACACCAAACTTTGAAGACAGCTAGGGAAAAAAATCTCATTAATCATTTTATATTGATTACATATAATATTTTTAATATATTGGGTTAAATAAAACATATTGAAATTAATTTTACTTGCTTCTTTTTCCTTTTTTAATATGGCTACTAGAATAATTTAAATTATATGTGTGGTTCACATTTGTGGCTCACATTATATTTCTATTGCATAGAGAAGATGGTTCATAAACTTTTGCTGGAAGAATAAATGAATGAATGAATGAACAATCAAGAAGGCCTATAGGGTTCTAAAAGGCTAAAACCAGCCTGTTCCTTACAGAATGATACCTGACACATGCTGACATACACAGTCTCCTCACTAATTGGGAAGTCAATAAGGGTAATCTAGGTATTATTCTCCATGTTTCTCGGCAGCTAGACTACCAATAATAGGGTTTTATAAGAAATAAGGGCTCAAAATACCCTATATTTTTCCCTCTCAAAAAAAAGGGGGGGGAAAAAGTGCCAGCCAAGTGTGGAAAAGCAAAGAAGATTACAATCTTATTACAAGATTAAAACTTCATAACACAGTACATTCAAGCAAGCCAAACCAAAAAGGGTATGGAGAACATGCATTATATTAAACCATGAGTTATTTTATGTAGGCCTGAGACTGTGAGAAGGAAATGAGAAGGAAAATTACAGAGGCAATAGAAGAAAACGGAATTTTACAGCATTTGGACATAATCTTTGAAGAAAAATGCTGAAAGTAATGTTTTTGATGAAAAGAAAAAATGCCCAGGGAGCCAATAATTTTCTAACCTATCTGAAATCACCCAAAAATATATGAGAACAAGAAAAAAGGAAAAGAACGAAAGAAGGAAGGCAGGAAGGAAGGAAGGAAGGAAGAAGGTGAATAGCAAAACAAACAAACAAAACCCCACAAACCAGAAACTCATATTTCCAAATGGCAAGAGTGATACTCTCTAAATGGTGAGATTGTAATAGAAGATGCTTGGATTTTTTAATTGTGCTTTTCCTCATTTTCCAAAATTTCTATAACAAAGTGTGGCTTTGTAATAAAAAAAATGTAATACATTGTTTCTAATTAAAGGGATAAAGAAAGGAGTGAAGCTTAGCACAGCGATGGAATGACAAGCCAGAAAGAGAATGGGGAATCTGGAACCGAAAACCATCAGGTGGCTGGGCAGAGTCTGACACAGGAAACTGAGAAGATCAAATAACTACAAGGATGATGGAGTGGGTACCAGCAGGGAGTAGGCCAGTGAAAGACCACTTGCAAGAGATTAGGACTCAACCTTCGAAGCTTGAGGTGACAGAGCTAAGGGGACAAGACAAATGAACCAACTTTCAAAGATAAAATCATGATGGATAGTCCTGGGAGAAGCTGAAGCCTAAAAAGGAAAGAAAGGTCCTGAAAAAAGTCCCCAACTTTATCAGGTTCTTTTCCTGAAGTTGAAAGAGAAGGCAGAGAATGATCAGTTAATTGGATAGTACTTGTAAAATGTGAAGCCATTCAAACACCAAAACCTGCTAAATGCAAAGAAACGTATCGAGACTTTGGTCTCTTTCTGGTAAGACTGCCTGTACATCAGCAAAGGGAATTATTCATTCCACACATATTTTTGAATGTTCTAGGGGCTAAGAGGGAAAGGACTAACAAGGAACCCAAAAGTCCAGAAACAATCTCTGGCTGCTCTGGCTCCCTGTGCCAAAGAGCTGAGCAGACAAAATGTACATTATGTGATAGGAACCAAATTATTAAGGCATAGTGCACTGACTTGATGTGAATGTCTGAAGACATTTAAAAATTCCTGGTGTCTAGAATATATTAGATATTCAATAAAAATTGGACCCAAAAGGGTTTGGGACAACTGAGGAAGCTATTAATATAAATAATGGTGTGGTCTTTACAGCATCTGCATTTTTATTAGATGCTCTTTCTTTCCAATTACAAAGAAGAAAATAGGAGCTTCAGAAGACCAGTAGGGGACCCAGTTTTCAGTTATGTTCATATAAACTCAAACAAGTCAGACCAAAGGGGAAAAGTACATTCAAGGAGGCAAATACAGACCTAAAAACCATCCACTAGAAAAATAGTACGTCAAATTTGTGTTCGTTGACATACATGCCTTTAATCTGTATTAATATAATGTAGCTTTTTAATAAGTATCCATCAAATATACCCTGACTCTCCTTCCTGTAAATTGTCCATGTGACATCCTTGGCAAATCTTCATTTTGTTTACATGATAGAAACTGTATTAGATAGAAGTTCAACAGTGATGTGGAGATCTTTACCTTACAATCATCCACAGATTTAATAACAAAGCATCCTAAGGATGAAAATTCAGGAATACCTAGGGCACCTTGGGTGTACACATTTCGAGAAAGGATGGGAGCTCACCCCCGGACAGCATGACTACCAAACCTTTTGGGGATGACCCCAAGACATAATTTTAAATATCAGAATAGCCACATCTTCCTGCTTTCTATTAATTCTTAATTTTTATTTATTTATTTTTGTTTAAAGAAGAGTTTTATCCATTAAGTGGTTAAAACTTAAGGTTATCCATCCAAGGAGTAGGAAATGAAGGTTCTCAGTTTGATGGACAACAGCTCAGAGATCCCTGATGTCCCAAAATATTAGGTTTCTCTTCTAATAATGTTGGAAATATTGCCTACTGTCATGATTAATCTGAGCTACAGCACAAGCTGATTGCAGGTGACACAGTCACAGAGCAGTGCCCGTGTTGGTTTCCACACACCGTCAAATCTGCTACAAATGCAGGGGTGAATGGGAGAGAACTGTGATACCAGGTTTCCTGGTGGCTAATAGATTGTGACATGAAAGAAGGAAACCTTTATTTTAATTCAAAAAACAAAAGCCAAATAGCAAAACTTATGTACGTGCTGAACTTTTTTTTTCTTCCTCAAGTGGAAAACATTGACTTGCTAACAACTCTTGGCTGGCATCAAGGGAAAGTGGAGGTATTTGCAGATGTGGAGGAAGACATACAAAACATTTTTCAAATCAAAGGCTTGAATTATTGCACTGGGTTCATGAAGTTTCACAGGCATCTAGACACACCATTGTCTTCGCCCTGGAACAAGCTGCCCTTTCTTTCAAGAAAGAAAACAACCCAATGTTTCTTACAATCAGATCTGTATGTATCAGGGAGCTATCTGTATTTTGAAATTCTTTGCATTGTCTGTGGAAGGGTGTGCTGTTTGGATCTGACAATGGTAACATTGATTTTAAGATTTTTGAATTTTGGTTGTACAGAGCAAACAGTGAAAGAAAACTGCCGGCTTTCAGAACTACAACAACAGTGCTCTTACACAAACTCGCTTCTCTCCTGGCTGTTTTACATAGCCAAAGATCAATACGGCTCATTCAGCCAATGTTATTAACCCCATTTATCAGCTTCTCTCTTAAAAAAAAAAAATTGAAAGGATCTTGCCGACAAAGTTATGTCATCTTCCGCTCGTTCAGTTGCAGAGTGGATAATTCACTTTGTTGTGCATCCCCAACAATTGAGCCTTGTTTATGAACTTACATTTATTAAGTGAAAGTATTTGGAAACTGATGGTACATTCAAGCTTGGTTGCCATGGGCAGTAATCATGGCAGAAAGTCATGACCTCCCCGTTATGCAGCGAGTAACTAATTGAAATGATACAAATTACTCTGATTCTCTGTCTGCCAATTTAGAGCCTGGTTCTGGTCAAGGGTCAAATGAGCTCCTATTCATGAAACTATGTTTGAAGTAGCTGCTACTATAGCAAGGGGGTTTGGTGTGGCCCTTGCTACTCCATTGGACTTTACCACATGCTGTGTCAAGACAGTAAAGCATTAAGTTCCAAAACCTACCTTAGCCAACACATCAAAAGCTTGCTGTTGTCACTTGGTTTGTGCTACTTGTCAACAGCACTGGATATGGTTTGCTAAACTTTACTGGCTGGAAATAAATGTTGTATTCAGAAGCCACTCAGGGAATCCATCCTCTTTAGCCTGCATATTTTATCTGCTCTCTGATATGCCCTTGGCAGAGAAAACCAAATGCCATAAACTCAATATTGAATGAGTCCCAACTTATCAATTCCCATCAAGTGTCTTCCTTTTCAGCTTCTCTCTGCCCCGGCACACATACACAGACCTGCCAAATAAATAAGATAAATTAAAAGCCTAAAAGGTATATAACACGCAAGTTCTTCCTTCAAAGCACAATCTGGATGATTATCTCTGTTTGAGAAATGACACTAAATGTTAATCTAATTGAATCTGGGAAATGTGGCAATAAAAAGTTAATAATTTACAGAGAAATTGTTCTTCAGAAAATTCTAACTGAATGCCCCCTAAATGAATTTCAGGAATTTTGCTCAAAGGCTTATAGGATATGTGACAAATGCAACGGCTTACTTTGAATATGTTTTTTACACTACCAAAACTATTTGCTTTAAAGAAGCATGCCAGTACATGTGTGTGCATGGAGGCACACAGATATCGTCTGCAAAATACCTAGGAAAAATGGAAAAATATCTCCCTAAGCCAGCCGAAAATGTAAGAAAGGAAGTTACTTGAGTATTTAAACTTTAGTCTAAAGATTGACTTCAGGATGTATACCCAACATTATTTCCAAAATCAGATTTCCCCACAATTAGTGCATAAAGAAAAATCCTCATTCATTCCTACTGAATTCTTTCTTCTTGAGTTTTGAAGGTTATACAAAATTTACAAAAGAAGGTGCAAGTTTAGGTTGGACATTCACTATAGCCAATCAATGCTAGTATCCCAGTAGATACTACCTAACTTAGAATATTTTCTAACTTCTGAGATGGCTGAAATTTGAAATTTCAGCCATCTCAGAAGGTGGCAGAATCTTGCTACCAGACCTAAATTCAAATCCCAATTCTGCCACTTACTATGAACTACAGGCAAACAATTCAGTTTCTCTCGACATCAGTTTTCTCATTTTATGTAGAAAGCATTGTAGCACAATGTCTGGCATAGAGTATGCACCTTTATCAATGATACCTCTTAGTATTACAGAAAGAAAAGACTCTTGCCAAAAAATACAGTTCTGGAATAAAATCCAAGACTTAAAAAAAAATCCAGTTAAACATTTCAATCAATTGAGCGGCTTACTATTATAACTGCTATAGAAATTCACAGATATTTCACCGCAAAGATTCTAAATGTCAGAAATAAATTCCATTCTTCATTCATTTTTTTCATTAAACAAACATAGGCCCTGGAAATACGACAATGAGCAAAACCAACGTGTTTTCCACCCTCATCCAGCTTACAGCCTAGTAGGTGCAAAAGCCTCAAACTAAGTAAATCACAAGCACAGTGAACGTCGAAATAGAGACATGCGAGGTATTATGGGAGTTCAGAGCAGGGACCTAATCTGTCTAGTTGTGTCCTGAATTGAGTCTTTACCACTTACTGTTAACAAGAAAACATAAGAAAGAATTTGTGTCATGGGTTTTCTCCTAAAAAATCTTTTCCATCCCGGGGCAACTGTCCCCAGACATTAAGGGAGGCAGGAACATTGAAGATTCTTACCGCAATGCCCCAACTCGTCTCCAGTCTTATTTCAAGCTGGGCTGCAGGCCATTCCCCGAGTCTTTCCACCTCTGCTTTTCTTCATACCATCCCATTCCCTCTTCCTACCTGTGGCACCCTTCCCTATGCTACCATCTTAAAACATCCCAATCCTTTTCATCCTCCAGACTCATCTACGTCACCCACTCCATGAAGGCTTTCCCAGTTCCCTAAGCAAGATGTTACCTTCCCTTCCTCTGGATTTCCCAGACTCATGAGTAGGGAACCACTGCCTGTAACACTCCTTCATTTGACTCCTGAGTATGGCTCTTGAGTAGAACCTGTGTCTAACATCTCCAAAGAGACCATATGCTTCCTGCGGGCAGGAAGCAAGTCTCATGCCCAAACACCCAGCACGGTGCCTTGAACTTGGGAGAATTTAATAAATGTTTGATAATGATGAATATATTCTCTCTTATTTCAAATTTGGATTTTTCAGATGACTATCCCAAGGAACTGGATACTAAATCACTAGAAACAATTATGTGTGAGTGATTTTCCTGATTCTGAAAGAAATAAACAGACCACCAGCATTAACAGAGCTACTCCACTCCTAATAAAATCATACATCAGTCAAGGCAGTCAGTCAACAAATACTTAATGAATCTCTATTATTTGTTAGGAATTGTGGCAGAGTCTGGGGATGCAGTAATTCATGGAGTTCACAGTCCTGTATGTAAGACAGATATTTAAAAAATGATTAAAACTACCAGAGCCCCAATTTTTAAATAGACAAAAGACTTGAACAGATATTTTACAAAAGAGAAAATATACAAATGGCCAATGAGTTCAACATCATTGGTCACCAGAAAAATGTAAATTAAAATCATGACTTACCGGCCGGGCGTGGTGGCGCATGCCTGTAGTCCTAGCTACTTGGGAGGCTGAGGCAGAAGGATCACTTGAGCCCAGGAGTTTGAGGTTGCTGTGAGCTAGGATGATGCCACGGCACTCTAGCCCGGGCAACACAGTGAGACTCTGTCTCAAAAAAAAAAAAAAAAAAAATCATGACTTACCACCACACATCCATTACAATGACTAAAATCAAAATGACTGACAATACCTAGTGTTGATGAAGATGTGGAAAAACTGGGACTCTCATATGCTGCTGGTGAGAATATAAAATGGTACAACCACTTTGGAAAAGTTTGGCAGTTTCTTATAAAGTTAACCATACCATGTGACACAGTAATTCCATTCCTAGGTATTTACTGAAGAAAAATGACTGCATATATTTACCAAAGACTGTATTTAAATGCTAATAGCAGTTTTATTCATAATACTAAAAATTGAAACAAGGCAAATTTCCATTGGCGAGTAAATGGATAAACTAACTGTGGTATATCCATACAATGGAATATTTCTTATCTATAAAATAGGACAAACTACTAAAACACAGCAACATGGATAAATCTCAAAAGCATTATGCTGAATAAAAGTAGCCAGGCATGAAAGAACACATATAGTATGATGCCATTTATATGAAATTCTGGAAAGAGCGAACTAACCAATAGTCACAAAAAACACACCAGAATTGCCTACAGGTGTAAAAGGGAGGATAGACAGCAAAGGGCACTAAGAACTTTTGCGAATGACAGAAATGATCTGCATATTGATTGCAGTGGTGTATACACTTGTTAAAACTCATTGAATTGTACACTTAAAATGGGTGCAGTATGTTATATATAAATTATATTATAAGAATGTTGATTTCTCAAAAACTATGGTGAGTATTGTCAAGGAGCTATACAGGATGCATTGGGAGATGAACTAGATCTTCAAGTGAGTAAAAACGTCTGACTAACTGTATTATTAATTTGGTTTTAGTCTTATATTATCTTCTAAAAAATCATTCCCAGCATGTGTTTCTTCCATAACTAAATTATTACCTCTTTGACAGTATAAGAGGAAAGGAAATTTGTGTTTATTAAATACTTTCTATAAGCCTGGCATTGTGCTAAAAGATTTATGTAGGATATCCTACTTAATGCTGACACTAATCCTGAAAGATGGGTATTATTATCACCATTTTATAATTAATGAAACTGGGCCTCAGAAATTAAGTTACTTGCTCAAGGTCACCCAGTTTGCAAATGGTGGAGCCAGAATTTGAACCCAAACTTGTCTACCACCAAAGCCCAAACTCTTTCCCCTGGAGCTCCCTGACTGATTATGGTCGATATTTTTCTGTGATTGTGCTTATCTTGCTTTTCCTTCCTAGAACATCCATCCATGTCTTCCTTTCTATCTGATTTCTTTCCCCACTCTTCACGATCCAGCGTAGGGCCTCTTCCCTAATATAGAAACTTCACCTTGTTCTGACGTCCCAGACCAACATCTATCTGTATGACTCATTTTGACATTTTATCTTAAAATGGCTTATTTCAACATCTAATTATTTTATGTACAGGTCTTGTCTCCCCAACCAGACTGTAATTTTTTTGCAGGCAGGAACTATATAGCTGTAGCAACATACAGATACTGAAATAACAGTGGCTGAAATTAACTTCTCACTCATGCAAAGGCCAAGAAGTCATGGCAGAGGAGGGCGTTCTCTGAGGTGTTGGCTAACAGTTCTATAATTCTGGCTCTCTTTATTGCACACATTCTGTGCACCATCACTGGGCTAGGTGCTTCACAGATGTTAGTTCATAGTTTTCCCTTTTTCTTCTTAAATTATTTTTAAACAGCTTTATCAAGGTATAATTTATAATTCACCCATATGAACTGCACAATTCAATGAATATTATTAAGCACATAGTTGATCACCAGGATCCTGTTTTAGAATGTTTTCATTATCTCAAAGAGATCCTTCCTGTCCATTTGCAGTTAATTCCTGTTCTCACCCTCGGCCCCAGGCAACCACCAATGTACTATTTGTCTGTATAGATTTGTCTTCTCTGGACATTTCGTACAAGTGGAATGATAGAGTATATGGTCTTGTGTGTCTAGCTTCTTTGAGTTAGAATAATGTTTTTGAGGTTCATCTTGTTGTAGCATGCATCAGTAACCCATTTCTTTTTATTGCTGCATAATATTCCATTGCATGGATATACCACAGTCTATTTATCCAATCACCAGTTGATGGACATTTGGACTGTTTCAAATTTTTCACTTTTATGAATAATATTAGCTTAAAATGTCTCTGTGAGACAGATATTTTGATCTTTATTTTACAAATGACAAAATCAAAACTCAGAAAAGTATTATAATTATCTTGCCTCAGGGCAAATAGCTATAAATCATGGAGTCCTAGCTTTCTAACTCCAAACGCCTTACTTGAAGACAGTGGCTTTCAGATTTGGGAATTTTGCTGAGCTATAAGTTAAAAAATAAAACTTTTTTTTAGAAATGTGAGAATAAACTTAAGTGTGCCCTGTTTCATATTTTATAAAGGGTATCTTAGCAAACCAACTACCAAACATAGTGCCTACAGCAAACAATACTGTATTGTATACTTAAAATTTGCTAAGAGGGTAAACCTTCTGTTAAGTGTTCTTACCACTCACACAAGAAAATAATAATAAAGGGAGTGGGAGGAAATTTTATAAGGTAATGGATATGTTTACGGCTTTAATAGTGGTGATGGTTTCACAGATGTACACTTAACCCCAAACACATCAAGTTGTATACAATAAATATGTACAGCTTTTTACATGTCAAGCCAACCTCAATAAAGTGTTTCAAAAAATAAAATAAAAAATAAAAAACCAACTACCATCTACCATCAGTGTCTTTTCACTACAGAAAGATATTTGTAACACCTAGAGTAGAAGAATAAATTTGGTTTTATAGAAAAGCTTGCTACATTGTACTTACTTTTTTCACTATTCTGAAACAGTTAGTAAAAACAAGCCCACATTTAGGAACTACTGTGCCTAGCCACTAAGCCACCTAATTAGTAGGAGCTAAACTGAATTAGATGAAATGCTTTGAGCTCCTTTTTAAAAAGATGTTAGATTAAAAAGTCAAGGCCTTATTAACTTTATCTCAATTGTCTACAACAGATCCCTCCCAAGGATCTTGGTCTTTCTACAGTGTAGTGCAGAACAGAAGTTTTGAATCCCATCATACATCTAGCAAGAGTTCCGGTGCCCTGGAGCAAAAATCATGTCCCAAAGATCGAAAGACCAATTATTCAGTAGCCACGCACAGCCAGGTTAGCTTATATTTTCTTTCCCTAGGAAGTGGAAAGTATATAAAGGCCTTGGATGGCAATCCCATGGCAACAAATTTAAGTCTAGAAGATTTCATTGAAACCCAGCCTTCGTGGATACTGAAAGAAACATGAAGTCTTGCTGACATTCATTTTGTGGTTTCCATCCAGGTCCAGTGGAACAAATGCCATAATTAGGCTTCAGAAGAGAGGCCAGAGATTGACTACGAGGTCCCTGCAGTCATGCCTCCAGGCCTTGCTAGACTGGGGCGCTCACACTGTCACTCTCTGCTTTGTAGCTGTTTGTGCAAGAACAAAAGGACTTCAGTCTCCCTCACTATTAATCCAACTTCACAAGCATGAAATTTACAGACACACACAAGAATTCATCACTGAAACCTTTTCCCCTTGTCATGTTCAGCTGCTGAAAAGTGGGCACACTCTTGGATATGAATGTTAATTTTTTTAAAAAATGGACAAGCTTTCTGAATCAACTCCAGACACCCTCCACCCCTGCCCCAGCTACAGGTCGACATCTTGGGAGTTTGACCTTTTGGGAGTATTTGAATCTCTCCACAGCATCTATTTTGGGAAGATTTTTGTTAAATTTTATTATCCTCCTGAAAGTCAACTACTTTCTCTTAACAAATAAAATACATCCATCACATAAGACCAATAATTCAATCTGTAAAGTAAATGAAAAAAAGCATGGCACTGAAGAGTCATAAAATGAATACTATTTGATTAGATCCAAACCAGTGGTATCAACTGGTTTTGCTCATTTAACCTGTCTCCTCATCATCATACACCCATCATTTAGCTGCAGGGTGGATGTGTTCACACTGAACTATTAATCTGTTTCAAAATGCCATAACATTTCCATGAAGAACTTCCTAATTTTTTTTTTCAGAAATTAAATGTCTGTTTAAAGTTCATTCCCTCCTGCTGTAACTAATTGAAATGAGATTTGGTTTATCTTTATGACATGGAAATGGGATTGAGTTTCATAATAATAACAATAATGATAACTTGATAGATTTTAGGAAGAGTAGTTAATAATTACAGTAATATGGGGGAGATTAGACTCATCTGCGGCCACCTAAACAGACCCCCGTTATTTGTAAGAAGTGTGAATGCATGTCACACCATCCAACTTCCAGTTCCTGATTTTGTATTTGTTTTCAGCATGCTCTGAATTTTAGAGCAGCGCTGTAATTAAGTGGGGCCTCAAAACAAGTATTTTCTCTATAATCAAAGAAAGTATTAGCACATTCCTGAGAAATATGTTGAGCTACATTGCAGTTAGGATGGAAAGAACCTGATCTGGGGAAAATACAAAGAGAAGGCTCTTTCCTAGAATCTTTTTCCATCATTATAACCCAAGATTAAGTCAAACTGTAGCACTTAGAAAGTACAATAAATTTCCCAAATATCGTTTCACTTACCCTCACATCAGCCCTTTCAGAGTGAATAGTATTATTATCATTCCCATTTACAGATGAGGTCACTGAGATCCAGAGAGATTAGAGTTGGCCAAGATCGCAGGGTTAGTGTCAGACTTAACATTAAAATCCAGATCTATCTGTCTCCAATTTCAAATTCGTTTCCTTTATCACCACACCAAAGAAATCAGGGATTATATATATTGGGCTCAGAAGTCAATAGAGAAATTAGCTTTAACTTAAACATCAACCCAAGTCAGCCTCCCACCACCAACACGAGGCTTACGTAACCCAGAAGATAAACCAAGGACACCAACTTTCAACTGGTTTAAGGTTACGCACTGCTTCGATGTATTATTATTGTCATCATGTATATGGTTTACGGCCATCATTTATTGAGTGCCTACTCGATGTGAGATGCTGTGCTTCATTTCAGCTTCATTTTGCAGGTAATTCACATGGCTATAGGTCTTGTGTGATTTGACCTCTATTTACCTCTCCAGACATCTTCTGCCTCATCCTCTTTGTCATCGAAGGCCACAAATTCTCCTTTGCACAGGCTGTTTCCTCTGCCTGGAACACCTTTCCCATTCGAGCCCTGACTCTACCAGTTATTCTTCAGGCCTCAGCTTCAGTGACATGCAACTTGGTTAGACATCCCTTAGGATATGCTCTCACAGCACTCAGACCTTTCCCTCTCAGCACATCTATTGTACTTTATGTAAATTACCTGTTTAAAGTCAGCCTTCCTGCTAGATTAGAAGCTCCATGACAGCAGTGATGTGTCTGCCTTATTTATCAATATTTTCTAAAATATAGATAGGAACACTACCATTAACACAACAAATATGTGTTGTTTTGGCCGGGCGCGGTGGCTCACGCCTGTAATCCTAGCACTCTGGGAGGCCCAGGCGGGCGGATTGTTTGAGCTCAGGAGTTCGAAACCAGCCTGAGCAAGAGCGAGACCCCGTCTCTATCAAAAATAGAAAGAAAATTGGACAGCTAAAAATATATAGAAAAAAAAAATTAGCCGGGCATGGTGGCTCATGTCTGTAGTCCCAGCTACTCGGGAGGCTGAGGCAGTAGGATTGCTTTGAGCCCAGGAGTCTGAGGTTGCTGTGAGCTAGGCTGACGCCACGGCACTCACTCTAGCCAGGGCAACAGAGTGAGACTCTGTCTCAAAAAAAAAAAAAACAAAAACAAATATGTGTTGTTTGAATGAGTTAATGAATGGGGAAACTGAGACTCAGAGAAGTTAAGCAGTGTGAGTGGTTTAAAAGCAAGGATTCCTTCATTCAAATGTAACTGGGTGGAGCCGGGGATATAAACAAGATCTTTTAATAAACATACTATGATCTCCCTATTTAAGACATGCCCTGTAGACTTCCCAACCCCCTTTACTCAGTCTTTTTTCCATAAAACATATCACCTTCCAACATACTATTAAATGTATTTATTATTCTAATAATTTCTTTATTATAATTATTGCTTATTGTTTCTTCTCACTAGAAGGTGAGCTTCAAAGGGCAGGGATTTTTGTTGTTATCAATCACTCACTGTGAACAGTGCTTGCCATGTGGTAGGTGTTTAATAAATATTTGTTGAACTGAATTGAAGAAATTCTTCATGTCTAGATTTTTCTTAACACACATTAAACAAAATTCATTTGTTTTAGGTACCCAAGATGATAATTTATTAGCTGTATGAGATGGCATGTGTGATCTGAATTTTCTCCTTGCTTCCCCACTGGCCAGCTGTTAGGACCTCATCCACCTTCCATCTGGTTTTTCAATCCTTAATAGAAAAAGGGTCATTGTCCTTGTCCCTCCATCTGCAGCAAGGGGTCAAGAATTTGTCCTAGTCCTAAAGGAGACCAACCCTTGGATAATTTTCTAATGGAGAGAAGAAACAGAAGCAGCTTATTCACCTCAGAAACTCTGCAAAAAGGACTGAAAACCTGGGAAATAAACCAGCTCGATTCACAAAAATGTACAGAGGTGATATTTATTAAGTACTTGACACTCCAGAGAGAACACTGCTGTACAAATATGTCATGCTGCTTTGAACACAAGCAAAGCAGGAATCAGATTCTATCTCCTTGCTAGATCCCAAACCAAGGTGACTGTTGTAGCTTCATCGCAGTGTATTTATATCTCATCACCAACACTCATCACCAAGGGAGCCAGCCCTGAGCTGAGCTGTAAAGATTGTATAGGGAGTACTGCTCAGATGCACTGTACACCATGCCTGACTTATGCCAGTGAATTTCCAGGCTCATGCATTCCAGATGAGCATCAAATTCCACGATGAATAGTAAGAGCAGGAATTCAGATTGCAATGAATGCAAAAAAAAAAAAAAAAAAGTAAAGCAATGCCAGAATTATTAAATGAGACTGTCACCTGGGAAGCTGTCCTCTCTTCTCCATCTCGAATGCAAAGGCCACGACTCATTCTTATCATCTCTTGCCTGAATTACTAGAGCAACCTCGCCACTGCTTTCTGTACCTTTAGTCTTCCCTCTATACTGCAGACATAAGAATCCTTTAAAAATGCCTATCCGGACTCATGGCCGTCTTCAGTGTCTTCCCAGCTTTCCTGGGAAAACTCCATGGATGACCACAAGTCCCTCTATGACCTGACCCTGCCCATCTCTCCAGCCATCTCCCCACACACTCGATGCTCCAGCTACAGTGAACTGCCTGTGGTTGCCCTAATGTACCTTGTTTTTCAGGTTTCTCTGCCTTTGTATATGCTGTTCCCTTTGTCTTAAAAGTTTTTCCTGTACTTTTACCTATTCAACTTATTCAGCACTTGAGATCAGTCTCCGTCAGATAGTCTTCCTTGATATAATTCTGTCCTAGTCTGAATTAGATTCATTAGACAAAAATTTCTTTCATTCAACAAATATTTACTGCATGCTTACTAGAGAAATAACAGTGTAGCAGTTATTTAAAAAAAATAATAATAATAGCTATCTATTCTTTGCCATTCCTTCCACTGAGAGGCAGGGTCTATGTCCCTGAAATCTGTGTAGGCTTGTGGCATGGAAGTGATGCTACGTGACTTCCACGGCTAGATCATAAAAGATCATGCCTCTTGACCTGATCTCTTGAAATACTCACTTTTGGATGATCCCTTTTGGGACATTTCCTCTCAGAACCAACCTCCATGCTGTGAGAAGCCCAAGTCACATGGAGAAGCCACACATAGGTGGCTCTGGTCTTCAGTCTGAGCTAAGCCTATCCTTTGAGTCCTGTCCAACCAGGGACCAGAGAGTTGAGTGAACATGCTCACACATTGTTCCAGCTCCGAGCCATTCAATTCTTCCTGCTGACACTCCATCCTACCCCAAGACATCAAGAAGCAGAAACAAGACATTCTTGCTATGGTAGGCAGAATTATAAGATGGTCCCCCGAATTCACCCTCCTGCACATATCCTGCATAATCCCCTCTCCTTGAGTGGGGGAGAACTGTGCCTATGATGGGGCATCACTCCCATGATTAGGTTATGCTTTATGGCAAAGTGAAGGGATTTTGCAAATATAATTAAAGTCCCAAGTCAGATGGTTCTGAGTTAATGAAAAGGGATATTATCCAGGGTGGGCCTGGCTTAATCAGTTGAGAACCCTTAAAAGAGGTACTGGCCCTTTCTGAGGGGAGAGATTCTTCTGCCAGCCAGGAGCTGCCATGTTATGACAGGGCCACATGGCAATGAATGACTGGTGGTCTCTGGGAGCTGAGAGGAGCCCCCTGCTGACACCTGTCAAAAATATGTGGACCTCAGTCCTACAACCTCAAGGGACTAAATTCCACCAATAACAATGTGAGCTTGAAAAAGGCCCTCAGCTCCAGAAAGAAACCTTGATTGCAACCTTGTCAGACTCTGAGAAGAGGTGAGCTGTGCTGTGTCCAGACCCTTGGCCCACTGAGATATTAGGTGCATGATATGTAGTGCTGCTAAATGTGTCATGATTTGCTCCACAGCAATAGAAAACTAATACACCTGCTGTACCCTGTATAAATTCCTGATCCAAAAAAATCTGTGTGCATAATGAAATAGTTATTTTATACCACTAAATGTGGGGTTGTTTGTTTATGCAGCAATAGATAACTGGAACAAGCAGTCACTAAAAAAGACAAAAACCCTGTCCTCGTTGCAGTCTTCCCCCTTTTGAAGGGCGGAAAGACAATTAAATAAATAAATAAAATATGGAGTATGTTGGATGGGGACAAGAGCCAGGAGGCAAAAAAGCAGGAAAGGAGTTTGATGACTTCTGGGGGTGGTTTCAGTTTTAGACTGAAATGTTCAGTGATGTTCAAAATATTTAACTATAGATGGTGAGGAACGCTGACCGGGCAGAACAGATGCTGCCCAGGGTACTAAAACAGGACCCTGGAGGTCCCTTGCTATGCTAGGCATTCATTGTTTAGTTTGGGGATCCTGTATTATTTGTATGCGCCTCAACCCAAGAGGAATAAAAAGTCCTGGTAGGTATTATCACATCTCATTCATGAATTCATTTCACCCTGGGCTCGGTAAGTATTCACTGAGTGCCTGTTGTGTTGGGCCATGTGGAGATGGGGAACTCTATGAGCACTGCCCGCTGATCTCTGCGGCCTTCCTGTGCCGCCGAGGAAGCGAGACGCACGTGTGAACTAAGCGGCAGCGGCGCTAAGTTCCACAGGTATTGTAATTTCTCCGTCTCACCTACTAGACTGTGGCTCTAGGAGGAGAAAAGAGGGAGAAGCTGAGATGATCAGCAAAGCTTCTGGGAGTGTTGGAAACGGAACCCAATCTCCAAGGACGGGTATTTGCATAGGGGACCTTATTCGTCTCTGCCTGCCCCCTAGTGCCCAGCGCGGGGAATGCAGAAGTGCGGAATGCGTGTCGCCTCCAGCCCCGCCGCAAACGCAGCTAACTGCGGGTGGCTCTGTTCCCGGCTGAGCCCACACTCAGCCTGAGAATCCGTCTCAACACTTTCAACCATTACTGAAGGCTCAGAGATGACACATACAATAAAATCCATTAACCATCTCTGGTAGCTTAACATGTTGGACATGGTGGATGCTAGTATTAGTTAATTAATCAACACCCACCTGAGGAGAAGTAAAAACCATCTCCAGAAGCAAAGGTTACCGGAGGGGTGGTCTAGGAGGGAAGTTTCGTACTGTACGAAAGGTCAGGTTTATCCCTTCAGCCATAAGTTTCCTTCATTCAAAGAAAGACAGTCACGGTGTGGGGTTTTGAAGTCAGGCCGAGCAAGGTTTAAATCTTGGCCTTTCCATTTATAACCCATATGATCTAAAGAAGTTAATTCATCTTTCTGAATCTCAGTGTTCTCATTTATAAGATGGGGATAATCATGTCTATCTTGTCCTGATGATTTTTAAATCAAGTAATATATAAAATGTACAAATGTTATTTTACAAATTTTGTTATACAAGAAATGGTGTATTATTTTATTAAAGTAAATCCAACTCCAAACCTCTAGCCCACCAAGCTGGAAATAAATTCAATCTTTGTTATTATAGGGACTCCATTTCACACCCATCTCCACAAGGGCTCAGAAAGGTCCCACCAGGACACACTGCAGATCACAGTAACTTACCCTTCACAGGGTCAGAGAACCTTTCTTCTGTCACTTTTCAGCCCTGTCATACACCCTGAGGACAGGAGATGCCCAATAGCTATCTTGTTAGAATCAGGGCCAGGAAAAAAACAGTAGGAATTAAAACCAAACTAATATCTCAATGCTACTGTCTTACCACAGCCATAAAACCTCTAACATACTCCCTGACACAGGGCATGTGCCAATTATTTTTTCATTTATTCAAAAATACTGACAAGGCCCTGTTACTTGTCACATACGATTTTTGGACTTAGGGTTTTTCAACTTCAGCACTGTCGACATTCTTTATTGCTGGGGAGAAGGAGGGATGCTGTCCTGTGCATTGTAGGATGTTTAGTAGCATCCTTGGCCTCTACATACTAAATGCCAGTAGCAAGCTCCACCCCCGCCCCAGTTGTGACAACCAAAAATGTCTTCAGACCTTACCAAATGTTGCCTGGGGAAAAACTGCCCCTGGTTTAGAATCCTTGAATGAAATAAGCAAGGGAAAATCCCTAACCTCATGGAGTTTACATTCTAGTGGGGGAGACAGATATAAATTTATATATACAAATGCATTTATAACGTAATTTCAGGTATGGGAAGATGGAGAGGACTGGTAATTCCTCCCCCGCTGCTTCTCTGGATAAGTAAGAGCCAAGAACCATTCTGAAGACAGAAGCGTAGGCATCAGGCCCTGATGAAAAGACATTTCGTTGATATGCAAAAGTCAGAGAAATGGAATTGAATGATCTGAAATAACATCAGAAAGAAAAAGAATTATCATTTAAATAACCACATTGAAGGATCAACATTCATCTCCTTTGGACATATTTCTGTGCCTGGAAAAATAACCTCATCAACAGAAGCCCAGGACATCCACACACTAAAGGGAAAAATTTCTCCTCCCTTCTCTGCACCTCTGGGCTATTCTTTTGAACACTTAGGGAAGAATACAGAGAGTGCCCCTATTCAATGAAGCCTTAAATTGTGAAATAAGGCAAGAGCACATAAAAATAAAGAATTATTGGGAACATCATTGAAATTATTTTTGTCAATGTCACTTAAATGCAGTAAAATTCAGTTTTAAACAACTAGATTTAAAAATCCCTTACATAGCTTTTGTACAATTTATAAAATCAGAACAAATTTTTAAGTTAAATATAAGCAAACCACAAAATTAATGAAATTCAGGTTATATAGCAGCTGTGGTTTTGCTAAAACTAGCTTGCCATTCTAAACACAGCCAAGTTCCGTGGGGCACGCCAGTCGCCCTGTGTGCTGTGAGATGATTCAATTCTCCCACCTGTTTCTCCCTTAGATTTGCTATGAAACCTTTGTCCTTGGGGTGTGCAGTAATATAATTTGACCTTCCTGTGGTGTCAACACATCATTTTCTTATTAGGTCTGCTTTTTCTGTTCTTTCCTCACTAACCCACTAAAACCATCCAATCTAAACACAAATGCAAACTTAAAGAAGGGCACCAAGGGCAATTCCAGGTAATAAGGTGGTCATTTGAGTGTCTAGGATATACTTATATGGGCTTTTTCTCTACCTTTCTAAGATTGTCATTAAAATGAATGCTTTAAATTTAAAGGCCCTTGTAGAGAACTCTAGGACCTCTACTAATACACCCATGGAACCCTAGACCCCATTTTTAAAGGCACTGGTATAATAGCTAAAGGCACCAGAAGCAGAAAGTCTAGAACTCAGAATTCTGGCTCCATCACTTACTAGCCATGGTACCCTGAGTGAGAAATTTATGATATCTCCTAGAATTACTGTATAAAACGCTCTAAACAATGCCCAGCACTTAATAAATGCTCAATAAATGTTAGCTATTTTGACCAATGACTATTATTAAAGAACCACGTGCCATCCAAGATTGGGTCCCACGGAAATTTACATCTGAACAAAAGAGGCCTGGAGCAACACTGAGAAGTCATTTGTCTCCGCTTCCCTTCCCCTGCCTTTCCAATGCCCTTCTCACCCTCTGGGTTCCTAAGCACTCTCACCACCTGAGACATCAGTCTAGCTCCTGGTTAGCCATCAGCTCATCCTTCTGCCTCTCCTTGTCCCACCATTCCCGTCCAAAACACTAGGATAGAATGGTTATTTGTAGACGTTCAAAAATCATTTATTGAGCAACTACTATATGCTAGGCACTGTGAATGCTAATTTTATTTAATCCTCTCAACAGGTCAGCAAACTAGGTATTGCTGATCCTCATACGCAGAAACCACTGTATCTCTAATGTCAAGCACAGTCTCTGGGAAAGAGTAAGAGCTCAATCAATGTTTATTGAATGAATGAATGTCACCTTGACTGAGGTTATAGAGCTAGTAACTGGAAGATGGATTCTATGGCTTTTAATGCTCTTTCCTCTACACCAGGGGTCAGCAAACTTTTTCTGTAAAGGGTCAGACACTAAATATTTAGGCTTTGTGATATATTATTAGGCTTTGTGAATATTTAGACACTAAATATTCAGTCTCTATGCCAACTGCTCGACTCCTCCATGATAGCACAAAAGCAGCCATAGGCAATACTTAAACTAATGAATGTGACTGCATTCCAATAAAACCTCATATATGATACAGAAATTTTGATTTTATATGATTTTCACAAGTCATGAAATATTACTCTTCTTTTGATTTTTTTCCCCAACCATTTAAAAGTATAAAAACCATTCTTACCCCCTAAGCCATACAAACACAAGACACTGGCTGGATCTGGCCTGTGGCCACAGTTCGTCAATCCCTGCTCTGCACCAAGTTGCTTCCCAAGCTCCCAGTTCCATTGAGTCCTCTCCCCAGCCAGGGAGAATGCATAGCATTCCCGATGCTAGAATGTCACATTCTGACAGTTAAATTTTTCAACTGATTCTGAAGTCGTGCCACACAGGCAATGGCCTATCACCCAAAAAGCCTTCCCCACACGTGGGAACCCACGAATTCTCCTCGGTGCCCAGTATGCACAATGTCCTTCCTCTCACCATGGCTTTGCACCCCAAGTAAGTTCTAGATTACTTCAGGATTAAGTAAGGTGTCACATAATAAAGTTGGTCTGTTCCAAGAGGGCAATTATGTAATCTGTTAATGAAAGAGCAGTCACATATCACAGCAAAATCTCATCTGGTATGTTCATTACAGGCAAAATTAAGATAAGTGAAACTTGCTTTATCCCTTTATTAAGTCAGACAAATGACTACATATATTTTCTAGATAAGAGGCTGTTTAGAAGAGCGAACCTCTATATTTTACAAATGTAGCTTCCATTTTCTTTTTAGCAAGGAAATTCGGAACAACTTGCCTTGCTGTAAATCACAGTAGTTCTAGTTGTTTTTTCTCTCTGCAAATGAGACACTGCCTGACATCTAACATGTGGCAAGATCTGAGAAAAGTTTCCACAAATTGGTAAAATTCTTTCTACATGAATATGTAATGTAATCTTCTTATTAAATAAGAATAGATAATTTTCCCCAAAATGAATGCAATAAAGGGGCATAGAAAGAATAAATAATTCTAATACTGTTCTTTAATTCTGCTTGTAATTTTCCAAATTCCAGACTGATGGCGACATAGTGGGCCTATTCTACTGCACACTATTTCAAAATGTTCATGCTCGTTAGGAAAATCCACAGGGACAGTGGTTCTAAAAAGCCCCCAAATGCAGTAAACTTGCATCATTTTATAGCAAAGAAAAAGTCATTCTTTTGTCATATTTGTCTATATCATGTATGCATCTATTCAACAAACATTTACTAAGCAGCAATTATAAGGCCAGGCATTGTGCTGTGTATGATAGGGGATCATATAGAAACATAGTCATTGTCCTCAAGGAATCACAGTTTAATTGGAGAGAAGACGATAATTATGATAATGCTGATTATATTGAACACATAATCACTGGTTATGTGTCTGGTACTATGCTAAATGATCTACTTACATAATCTCATTTAATGTCACCCTACCTCAATAACATGTGAGATAGGTGCTATTATTATTCCCATTTTACAGAGAAAGCAACTGAGGCTTAGACAGGCTCACTACGAGCCCATGGTTATATAGCAGATAAGAAGGTGGATCTGAGATATGAACCCAAAAAGGCAGGCTCTAGAGCTCGCTATGCTAGAAGTTGCACATAAATAACCATAATACAATACTGGGAGTAATATATCTTAATACTTTAGGAGAGGGACGGACGGAATGCCAAAAAGTTAAAGAGAGGAAGAGGCAACTTTTGACTAGAAAAATCAGGGGAGACTCCATGGAGCTGGGATAGAGAAAACGTGGAAATGGAGAGATGGAAGAAAGGAGATTCCAGGCAGAAGGAACAGCATGAGCAGTGGCACAAAGATGGGAAAACATAGGCCGTGTTCACAAAACAGCTGTTAAATCCAGTTTGGCATGAACTGTACATCATTGGGTGGAGCAAAAGATACGGTAGAAAGACAAGTGAGGGCCTATGCATAGAAGGTCATTAAAAGTGGACATTTATGTGGTACTTTACAGTGTACAAGACTCTATGAGACAACTATTATCTTCATGTTACTAAAGAAAAACTTGAGGATCAGAGTGGCAAAGTTACCCACCCAGGGGCACACAGCCAGCAAGTTTCAGATCTCATTAACTCGTTCAGAAGATATTCATTAGCTCAGGTACTGTGCCAGTCACCAAAGGTAATCATGAACCAGACAGACATAGTCATCGCCTTCACGACACCCTGACAACCATTGTAAACAAGTCATTGCAATCAAGTATGGGGTGTGCTATGGCAGAGGAAGTGCAAGGTGCTCTGTGAGCCTAACAGCCCAGGGAGACAGGGGAGGCCTCAAGAGTGAAGGGGCATTTAAGCAGCCTGAAAGATATGCAGGAGTTAGCTTGATAACGGGTGGGTGGGAGATGGAATGTGGTAGAGAATATTCCAAGCAGAGCCTTCCAAGTATATGCAAAAGCCTGGAGGAGAGAGAAAAGTCGGGCATTTTCCGGGAAGTGAGAAGTTTAAAGAAGAGAGTCCAGAAAGCAGGAGCTGGAGAGGTTGCAGATGTCAGATTCTGAGAGCAGAGGGACAGCCACTGAAAGTTTTTAAGCAGGAGTCGGGGGGAGGTGGAGGAGGGTGGGGGTGATGTGGTTAGATTTAAGTATAGAAAGAAGAGTAAAGCTATAAAAGAGAAATAGCATTAGATAGTATAGAATGGGGGCCAGACTGAAGGTGTTTGAAACTCAAACCCAAGACTATTTGACATGAAGATTGTGGGCTCATCACTTTCCACTCTTTCTTGGGAGGCAGTAGGAAATCCCTGAAGCTTTAGAGGAGGTAAGTGACAGCAACAGAACTATGTATTGGGAAGATGAGCCTGGAGCTGCACAGAGGAGGCAACAATGACTCATTCGCTCTCTTGTTTTTCATTCAATAAATACTTGCTGAGCACCTACTACATGCTAGGCACTGTATAGTAGTTTTAGGCCTGGAGACTGGAAGGGTGGTGTGTCATTAGTACAGCTGCAAACACATTTAAAAAGCCCATTCTCTAGTATTCCCTTAAGACCCTCATCCATAAAGCTTTCCCTATCTCTGCCCTTGCAAAGCTACTTAAGACTTTCCTTAGCTTAGCCACCTAGTCTGTTCCACGAAATCACACAGCCTCGCTACTGTTATCTCAGAATCATTCATTAATTGGTGCAAACACGTCTTATCTCAAGTGTGCCTCAGGACTCTCACTTGCATTATTTTTAAGTTCTGGAGTGCCTAATGTAGTTCTGGACACACAGCAAAGGGTTAGCTAGGAGGCTGAGTGATTGGATGAATGAATGAATGGACAGGATTGCATGAGGACAGTCTTTGAACGTTTACAGCTATGTTATGTTTTATCATGTTGGATTCCATTCTTTTCATCATTCCCTGAAGAAACTAGTAACATACACTTTTTTTAACTTACAAAATTTTAAAAATCAGTCCTGTACATACCATAATATCATCCTCCTGTCATTACAAATTCTTGCAGGCCCGATGGCTTGGATTATAAACAACATGGTAGTTAGTGTTGTAAAAGTGCAAAACAATTCGAGAGAGAAATAGATCTGTATCCTCAATATTTACAAAACGCCTACTATGTGTAAGACACATGCTTTGTGTCTGCTGATGACCCCTATTTCGCATGGGGAAAAAGGCATGCATTAAACACTTCCCATGTGCCAATAAATGTGCTAGGAGTTGTATTTGCATTATTCCAGTTGTAAGCTTCAGAATAAAGCAATAGGATACATGCAGGTATTTCTTCTGCTCAAATTTGTACTTGATTACTGGATATAATTTGATCGATTAAGTAAGGAATATGTTTTGCATCATGTGGACTTCAATTGGTCACTACACAATTGCAATGGGGAATTAGCATCTCATCCTTTAAAAAGCTGGTATTGGTCCAGTGCAGTGGTGCACACCTGTAATCCCAGGACTTTGGGAGGCTGGGACAGGAGGGTCACTTGAGGCCAGGAGCTTGAGATCAGCCGGGGCAGTATAGTGAGACCCCATCTCTACAAAAAGAAAAGGCTGGTATCCAGGAATAGAGCAACATTTAGCAGCTTTGAGCAGTTGGCTCAACTTACTCAGCTTATGTTCTGTTGTTAACTGTTTGTATTTATGACCTGTACTGCTATTTATTTTAAAGGTCCAGAAACCTGTTGCTTTTGATCCGGTTTTATGTTTTATTCGTAATTTTGTGACTTTTAGGTTTGTTTCTGCTCTGTTTTGATCCCTCAATTTGTGAGTTTTAGTCCACAATAATAAAATATACTTGTTATTAGTTTCCTAGGGTTTCTATAACAAATTACTCCAAATTTGGTGGCTTAAAACAACAGAACGTTATTCTTTTATAGTTCTGGGGACCAGAAGTCCAAAATTAAGGCATTGGCAGGAATGGGTCCTCCTGGAGCTCTGAGGGAGAATCCATTTCCGAACTTTCTCCTAGCTTCTGATGGCTGCCATCAATCCTTGACATTCCTTGGCTTCTAGATGTGTCACTCCAATCTCTGTCCTCACGTGACTTTCTCCTGTGTCTGCATGTCTTTTCCTCCTCTGTCTCTCATAAAAATACATGTCATTGGATATAGGGCCCACCCAGTTAATGACATCATCACCAGATCCTTAACTTAATTACATCTGCAAAAAACCCTTTTTCCAAACAAGGTCACATTCACAGGTTCCTGGTGGCCATATGGTTGGGGGCGGGGCGGGGAGAGGGAGGCAGCGTTCAATCCACTATGATACTTATAGCTATTCTTTTTTAATACAGACTTTAATATTGAAAATCCCACAAGAAAAATTAAAACAATTGTTATGACAAGTCTGAAACTCTCTAGCTCCTAACCCTTTTTTCTCCACTGAAGCAATTGTTTTATAATGAAACTTTCATTATGAATGAATAAATAATTCACAAAGTGAATAAATAAACCAAGCTTTCTTAGCATTGTAACTACCTGTATGAGTGAGTTAGTATCTGTAAAGCACTCAAAAATAATATCTGACTCATAGAATGCATTATATGATAAATTATAAAGTAAAAATTATGTTCTCGAGGAGCAGACTGTATTATTGTCCCATTTTACAGATGAGGGAATGGGAAGTTTAGTGAGGCTCAGTTACTAGCCCAAACAGTGAGAGGCCATGATTCAAGTTCACATGGTCTGACTCCAAAGCCGTGTTTTTTCACTGCACTGTGGCGCCCAGGGGGAAGCTGGGAGGAAGCAGCCTGATCACCACAACTCTGCTCAGGCTGGCCCTGAATCTCGGTCAGGGTTGCTCCATCAGAGAGGGGAGGTTCTAGGGGCCAAGTCAGAGGTCAGTTACATGAGATCAGTCTGAAATTTGCTGAGGTGTCAGAGCGAAGAAGGTCTGTGAGAAGAACGTAAATAAACTGGGGGCTGGTTGAAAAGGGATTAGACGAAAAGGAAGACCTGGTGAGGTACTGGGAGTTGTTGGGGAAGTGGGATTGGATGGAAACAGAGAACGTGGTGAGCTGTTGTGCTCCGTGCCATCCGTGGCTGAGGCCTTCAGGGGCCAGGGCTCCCTGCAGGACCTTCCTGAGGACACATCCTTCATGCAGTCTGAGCGAGGAGACACCCCGACCACGTTGGAGGTATGGACAGGTGCTATTTCTCACCACTCCCGCCATACAACACACAAGAATTAAAGAGCAGGAGAGAGGGAAATCAGAGAGCCTACGCTTCAGAAAGAAATGCAAATGGTAGGCCCCCTAAAACGTATGCCATTTAGGCAAAAGAGGATCTTAAGTGCTTGTTGATAAAGATACATTCTCTTCTACTTTTCTAAATTTTCCGAATTTTCTAGGCACAACATTTTAGAGTAGAAAAATCAACAGTAACTGTTTTAAAGCCATTCTATTAAAAATGAACATTTTTTGTAGGCACACACTCTGATGGGAACTCAAGCTGTCCAGGCTAAGACCTATCGGAGGTCAAAGAGATAATGGGAAAAACATGTAGAAACATCAAGATAAATAATAATAGTCATAAAGAGCTCATGGCATTTCGTAAGGTGACTATGCCTGTTATGTGAGGAACTTTCATTAGAAGGAGAATATTAAACGGAATGATGAAGGGGAGAAGCAGCTAAATGAATACTCTGAATCAGTATTTATTGAAGAAGACAATGGGGAAATTCCTGTTCCAAGGACACATTTTATGGCAAAGCAGAGAACGGCCTTGACAGGGACTCTTCGGTCTCTGAGGAGAAAGGTATGGAGCAACTTGGGGACTCCGTGCAGTAAATCACCAGGACCAGATGGTATTCATCCATGGGTTCTGAGTGAGATAAAGTGGGAAATCATGAGTTCGGTGACAAGGATATATAATAGATGCTTAAAAACAGCCAATATCCCTGAAGATTGTGAAGTCGTTAATATAGTATCAAATATGTGTGCGGGGTGTGTGTGCTCACACTCCTTGCATGTTCTGGGGCCTTTGTAGGGGGAGGAGTGGGAGCAGGGTTGATTTTCTTTTCTTTTTTTAAGAACCAAGAAAGATTCCTTGAAACAAAGAACAGAGGAGTTTTAGGTGGTAGAAAAGCATCAAAAGATAAAAGACCAAATTTAAGAGATGTTTGGTAACATTTAAATAGTTATTTTCCAGGTACCCTGGGAAACACTGGGATATAAAGATGAATAAACATGCCCTCTGTCTAATGGGAAGGGCTTATAAGCTAAAGACTTCTACTTTTCTAAATTTTCCGAATTTTCTAGGCACAACATTTTAGAGTAGAAAAATCAACAGTAACTATTTTAAAGCCATTCTATTAAAAAATGAACCATTTTCATGGTCCTGCTATTGGTTTTGTAAGGCAATGAGCAGTGTAGCATCTTCTAGCACCATCAGCAGACACAAGAAACATCTGGTAATTTTTTTCTCTCTAACAAAATCATAAAGTAAGTTTCAGTTTGTTTGGTAAAATCTGGGTGCTTGAAAAGCAGGGATAAACATTCACCTCCATCCCATAGGAGCCAATCTCTGGATCCTAAGAATTATCTAGTAGTAACAGTAATAACAGAGTAGCTAATGTATTGAGTGCTTACTATGTGCCAGACTCTTTCCTGGTAATTTATAGATCTCATTTAATTCTCATAACAGTTAATAAGTGGTAGACCTAGAATTTGAATTCTGATAGTATAATTCCAAAGTTCATGCTTTTAACCATTACTCTATATGTACGTTTTATTTATAAAAGGGAAAAAAAATTCACAAAAGGACTCTTGCCCTTATTACAGATGATTCTCTTCTGTTTCCTTAAAAGAATGATGCTCCCAAACCCCCAAATTGATTTCATGGCCCACCAATAGGTCACAGCCCACAATGTGTCTAGAGAAATAAGAGTAATTAAATAAATAACCACATCCTCTTCAATTTTGAGGAACTTGGAGCTAAATGAAAGCTCTCGTATTAAAATTTCAGTGTAGGCCTGGCATGGTGGCTCACGCCTGTAATCCTAGCACCCTGGGAGGCCGAGGTGGGAGGATCCCTTGAGGTCAGGAGTTCGAGACCAGCCTCAGCAAGAGCGAGACCCCGTCTCTACTAAAATCTCTGTGCATTGAAAAAGGTTCAGACCACTTTTAAATTGTCTTGGACCATTTCAAAGTGCTTTTAACATGGGGGCAGATCTGTTTCATCCACTCTCCATGTTTTTCCATAAATATTCGTTTCCTCACATTGAATCATTGGGAAAGAGCCCCAAGAGTTAAAAAGTTACTTCTTACATTAACCTGAAATCTGACCACCTGAAACTTCTACCCACTGTGTTCTACCCCTTGGGGACACACAGAATTTTAAATATTTGTTTTAGCCAACATCCTTTAAATATTCAGCATGCATTCATGATTCTCCTGGATGTTTTCTCCTCCAGAATAAACATTTCTAGATCCTTCAAGCATGTGTGAATAAAGACACAAAACCCAACCCATTGCCAGCGAAGCTGGTTCAGAAAAAGACCCAATCCAAACTGGAAGCAAAAAGTGCTTCATCAGCCTATATAGTAGAAAGGAACAAGGATTGTCCTAGCTTCTGGCACGGCTTCATCTGGGGCTAAATTAATGTCACCAGGATAGACCTATCGCTCTCAGCTTTGCTGTCCTCCATTTTGGTTTCGATCTTCCTTGTGATATGGCTGAAGCAGGCCCAGACTTACATCTTCTCAAGAATAAAGTCTAGCAGAAAAAAGTGAATTTCTTCCCCAGAAGTTTCAGTAAAAATTCTCTTCCATTTCATTGGCTCTGATTAGGCCATGTGCTCAATCTTCCAGCTATTGCTGTGGCCAGAGTCACTGGATGCTTTCATTAGCCAAGCTTTAGTCACATGCCTACCTCTGGAGACGTGTGGATTGACAGGCTCTCTAAGAGGGAGATTTTGGGCGTGGGGTATTGGGTAAATAGAAGCTGCAGAAGGAAAAGGCTATCGATGTCCATTAGAAACCGCTGCTCACATTTCACAGTTTCAAACCACTTATGAAAGTGGCCTACCAAACATCAAAATAAAAGATACCACTTAGCCTTGGAACTTCTCACATGCTGTGAGGAGAGGGCCTGGGGCTGAGTGCCACAGGTGTGCCCACCCAAACACCAAGAGGATAGTAACTCTTCCTTATCCTCAACTGTCACCTCCTCTGTGTAGCTTTTCCTGTATCCCCCCCTTCCTAGAACTCCTACAGGCACTTCTATTATACTGCAGTTGTTGGTGCTGTAGGCTATGTTCCCCCGACTGTGAGTTTCTTGAAGACAGAGATTATCACATCTCTGTATTCCTCACACCTAGAAAATGCCTGCTAAAGAGGCGTACAATGATTGCCACCTGAAAGAATCCCCCTGAGACCACGAAGAGGATACCCCATAGCGACTCTTTGAGCCCAGGATCCACCTGCATCTTTCTCAGCCTGTGTGGATTTCTGTACCCACATCCATAAAAATTTTTTTTTCAAAAGTCAGAAAAAATTGCTTTCAGATTCCCTGGCACCCTGGGGCATGGGTGGGTAAAAAACTGAGCACAGGGAATGGAAGGTCCGGGAAGAAAGGGATTATCAGATAAACAGATTTGAAATTGCAGACAGTGATTACGAATTTAGACAGCTGAGCCAAAAGAGTTATAAATGTTAGAATGAGTCTATAGAATTGGTAGGAACTGAGATTCAGACTGATTTTGTTTACTCTGCTTTTCGAAAAACTACCAGAGGTTCTGGGAAAGGGAAAAAGGGCAAGGGTTAATGTGGAGAAAACCGGCGACCAATACAAGATCTGATTTCTTAAGTTGAGGTTAAGAAGAGACTCAACCATAGGTATTTACTGAGCACCCTGTGCTAGGCACTAGGGCTACCATAATGAATGACACAAATACAGTCCCCCATCACGGGGTTCACATGCTATTGGCAAGAGCTGAAAGAATTACTTTACCCTGTCTCACGTATTATTTAAGACAGAGGCAATACTTACCAATACTTAAGCTCCTCAGATAAGACAAGTTATATAAATGAAGACACACTTAACTGAGAAAATTGTTATATTTATTAATCCCTCAATGCACAACGTTGTAGTAGCAGAATGTAGATGTTATAAATGTTCTTGCTTTGCCTCAAGTAGAGACTCAAGCCAGAAAAGCAAACATGAAGACAGAAACTAACCTTAAACCAAAGCCCAGGCCATGGTAATACTATTGGATGCCCACCAGTCACCTGCCTGTAGAAATAGAATCACATCCATGCCCTTTGCCCCACTCCCTCTGCCACCATCACAGGCAATGAGTGTGGTTACAGGGCTCTGTAATAGCAAAGAATGATACGGATGCTTTTCTTACTGCTTCTTAAAGGCAATCATTATTCTTGGAATGATCGTTTGTAAGCTCACCCTAATTATGGCCAAATTGATTAAGAGATGCATAATCTGAGGATTAGCATTTGGACAAATGCTGCTTAACTTAGCCAACAAGGATTCAAGAGAGGAAACAGCTGTGTTGTTCAGGAAGTTGTTTCGAATAAAAGAGTGATTTTTGCCAGTAAAATTCAGCCTTAGTAAATTCTTTAGTGTCACCTTTTTCTTATTTGAACTCCCAAGCTGGGAACTTTCTGGGATCAATATTCTAAAGACATGGTTCCTGGGTCTGTGGGGAAGGCAACAGCACCGTAGACATCAGAGACAGTTTTGGGCTCCACCCCTTGCTAACAAGGAAGCTGCCTGAATTCTCTGAGCCTCGGATATCCTATCCGCAAAATAGGGAAGATGGTCAATACTTTACAGGGACTGCAAAGGAGAATAAATGAGCAACCACACACAAAGTTTCTAGCACGTTACCTGGGAACTAAGAGGTTTTCTATCAATATTTGTTCCTTTCCCTCCTTCCCTCGTCTTCTAGGACTTCTTATATACTTTTTTCTTCTTTTTTTTTCCTATTTTTTTAAATTTCAGAATATTATAGGGGTACAAACATTTTGATTACATGATTTGCTTTTGTGCTTACATACTTTTTTAAAGCAGCATTTTTAGCCACTGAAGTGCTTCAGGTAAGTAAATAAAGTATTCACTTTTTTTTAAGAAAAGGAAATTTTCTTTTATTATGTATCAGGTCATATAAGCACTTTTACCAAAAAGCCTAAGAATGATGATGAGAAAAACAAAAAGCAATGTAAATATTTGTGTGGGTTCTCCTTGTAAGTTAAAAAAACCATCCTAGGGCCGGGCGCAGTGGCTCACGCCTGTAATCCTGGCACTCTGGGAGGCCGAGGCGGGCAAATCGTTTGCGCTCAGGAGTTCGAAAAAATAGAAAGAAATTAGCTGGACAACTGAAAATATATATATATAAAAAAATTAGCCGGGCATGGTGGCACATGCCTGTAGTCCCAGCTACTCGGAAGGCTGAGGCAGAAGGATTGCTTGAGCCCAGTGAGCTAGGCTGAAGCCACGGCACTCACTCTAGCCCAGGCAACAAAGCGAGACTCTGTCTCAAAAACAAACAAACAAAAAAAACCATCCTATTAGTAAGTTGATGAGGGGGCAAGGAGGAAGATGGAGGAGACAAAAATGTAGGGGTATCTATTAAGTGATAGCACTTAGTAGGCATGCTATATAAATCACCTCTGTTAATAAATATGACAGCATATTGGTACTTCTCTGACATCATATCTCAGCTCTGCTCCCTATGAGCTGTGTGGCCTTGGGGGCAAGTTATTTGACCTCTCTGTGCCTTACTTTCAACATTTGTGAAATGAAGAAAATGATAGCGCCTACCTCATAAGGCTGTTAGAATTAGATGAGTTAATACATATGAAACTCTTAGAACAGTGCCTGGCACATAGTAAATATTGAATAAATATTAGTTGTTGTTAACAATCATAATGATAATGATTATAACAATAATAATATTGAAAAGCCCTTAACATCAAGGGTGGCACATAGTAGATGCTTAATAAGTGCTACTTAGATAATAAAAGTAAAAGATGATGCTACCTAGATAATAAAAGTAAAAGATGTTTTTTTAAAAAAAAGTCTTTCCTTTCATTGAGTTTATTCTCTATAGGAACTACCTTTATGTCAAGCAGAAATATATGAATACCCACTCTGATTTTATTTTGTAGGTTATCAAACCAGAAAATAAACCTTGCCCCTGTGTACTAAATCTCTTTTGGAGCCCATAGTGACTTGGAAGATGCCCCATCAGGCCGTTACGCAGAATTTCCGAGGCCAGCAATTCCTCAGGTCCCTCTCTGCCCTTATCCCCATTAGCTCCCCTAAAACACCAAGTCAGAGCCTAAGGGCCCCTGGGGAGATGCCTTCTCTACATTTCACAGCCTCTTCCTCTCTGTGCCTTCCTACTTCTTCAGCCATTTACCTGCCACTCTGTTCAGTGCACACTAAGACACAGCAAAGCAAACAACTTGGAAAGCTCCCCCTGCACCGTGCCTCCTCTCAGGCTCACGAACTTTGCTTTGGCTTCTCTCTGTGAGTTGGTCAGTCCTAGACCACAGGAGACATTCAACACATGTTTGCTGACTGAATGAAGGACACTGAACTGCAAAACAGTCTACACACCCAAGCAACTGTATGCTATCCAGACTTGGGCTCACTGCAAATATTTACTCTTTAATCATTTCTGCTTGTGGCTCCAATTAGAGAAGAATAATGCATGTGTCTTAAACAATTTTCAATATGTGACAGCAGAAATAGTTCTAGGTTACCATGTAAATAGATACAGAAGCAGCAAATCGCACAGCATGGACAATGTGAAAGGAACAGAATTGTCTAGATACTTAGAATAACATTGAACATAGAGGCTTGATTGAAAATGGACTTTTGCAAATTATTTTATAAGTAACTCATCTACTAATCAAAGCACCCACACTCCCAGATGCTGTGACAAATACAAAATATTTGTTAGATCTGTTCTTTGCCCTCAAAGGACATATAATACAGTTGTGAAAGGAAAAGATACACGAGAGGGCTCAGAATATTTCAGCGCTACACTGGTGGTATTGAGAAAGCATCTGTGTAATGCTGAGAAAAGAATAATTAGTTGGAGCCAGAATGCAAAAAGTACATAATAAAAAGTTGGAGTTCTCAAAGT
>NW_012138302.1:5634543-5634868 GCF_000956105.1 Propithecus coquereli | reverse complement strand
GTTTTTCTTTAATACTCTATCAATTTGACAAGTAGCATTTGGTTAGTTAAGTTAGTTGAGATGTGGAATCTGAAACAATATCAATAAACTTTTCATCCTCTGTTGCATTAAAATACATTGGTCTATCTTGCATTTTGAATGGGTCTTTTACCCAAATATAATTTTATATCATCATGCATCTGTCATTTGGAAAATGTTGATTCACTGAGTTATGCATATCTTCCAAATGTTGATAGGTTTTATTATGCAATCTAGAAAAAAATCACATTCATAAATAGCACCACGATCTCATGAGAAAAGTCTTTTAGGTTTTGGGAAGCTGACA
>NW_012138302.1:5630174-5631577 GCF_000956105.1 Propithecus coquereli | reverse complement strand
GAAGGTCTTTCTGCCCTTCTCCCACCCTTCTCTCATCTTTCTTTTTTTCCAGGCAAATAGGTGATTTTTTACCTGCTTTTTTCTCTAATACCATATAATGAATGTCCTTCTAGATTATTAAATATCTTTCTCTAACGTAACTTTTAATATGTATGTATGTATTATTTGGATAGATGCAGAAATAATTGGTTAAGTAGGCGGGTTATTTTATTTTATTTTTTCCCCACATTATTTCTGTCCCATCTCATCATCAGCCAGAAAACCTATGAATCAGCAGTAATACAGAAAGAAACAGTAAGTAAACTCGAAGGATCCGCTGAGCATTTTACCTTTCCATCATTGTTATAAGCACCATGGCAATGAGTAACACATTCATGGCAGAAACAGTCCCGAAAACAAAAAAGAAATAGAAATTTAGAACACACACAAATAAGACATTTTAAGATGTATCTACAGAGAAATAAGCCTGGATCATGTAGCCAAGAAGCAAGAATTCCCCTGTTGGGAAGCTGCACAGGAGAAGTGCTCCATGATGGGGTGTGTGGGAAACTGTTCAGATGGTCCATTGAAAAGAAAGTCAACTCAGAAGCTGCATGAAATGAATGGGCAGAGACAGAAAGACTAAAATAAGTAGGAGGCACAGTATAGAGAACTCTATTACTGCATAACTAGAAGGGAAACTTAGGTGGAGGTTAAGGGCACTCCATTCTAAATTCACTGTTTCAGTTCTTTGAAATATGGGTCCCTATCTTGAACTTTCTGCTTAATTTCAAAGATAGTACAGTCTGTTGAATATAAAAGAAACATCAAACTGAGAACGCTACCAAAGAGAGAGAGAAAGTCAACAGGCAACAGAGGGAAACAGCAAATAAGAGGGAGATGAAGTAGAACAGGATGGTCCCAAGGAAAACTATACACAGTCTCTCTCTCTCTCCCCTGCCTCTCAGACTATATCCTGTATTCTACTGTATATAAGAAATCAGAAGTCTGGGAACAGTAAGTAATTTCTGAATTTTAGTAAGGTTGAGGAGGTCATTTTTACTCAACATGGTTCAGTGGCTTAACTAAGATTCAGAGAGTTCCAAGTTCTATTCTCAGCTCTTTCAATAAAGTATTGAAAAAAAATCTAACCCCCTCAGACCGGCATTCTACATCCTTAATTTACACTTAATTTACACTCCCCAAGGTCCTCCAAGGTCATTCATGCAACTAAATTTGTCCATTCCGTTCAAGCCAACCTCACTACAAATGCTTGAACACATCTTGCTAAAAGTCTGCCTCCGAGTACTGATCCGTGTAATTCCTGGGGGTGTTTGCTCTTCTTTCTACCATTAGTTCCTTCAATCCAGATCAAAATGCACCTGTCCCCACCAATCTTGCTTAAATAATATTAATACCACTCT
>NW_012138302.1:5617316-5619914 GCF_000956105.1 Propithecus coquereli | reverse complement strand
CTGCCTGGACTCAAAAGCCTGCCCTTCACAGTTCTTACGTCATGATTCATATACTCTCCCAGCTCTTTTTGACTGCCTGCAATTACTTGTGACAAATGATTCTTCAGTGTATTTTCTGCTTTACCTTTTCAAAACGTTTCCATGGTTCACAGATAAGTCATCTGATGTATACTGCACTGTCTCTCCAACAGTAAATCCAGGCAGTGAGGAGCCTCTCCCCAAATTCTATTGTATTCTGCAAGTTGGACACCCAAAGTAAAAATAATCCTTCTAGGATACACAAATAAATTCCATTTGAATGCCTCAGTTAGCTGTAACAATAAACAAACAGATACATAGACAAAAACTAGAAGAAAGTGTAAGTGAATTAGTTACTTATCTCACATTAGGCAGGACTGTCGTAATGGAAGAAGTTCCAAAGAAATAGGTCAAAATATTTGAGGACACAAATGTGTTAAATTTAAGTTTTTTAAAATGGTTACATACTAAACTTTAAAAAATAAATTAAAAATCTGGAAAAATATCTGTTACAAATACAAGAAAGAATAATTATCTTTCATATGTAATGAGCCCATAGATATTGATAATTACAAAAACTAAAGCTCTAATAGAAAAATGAATAAAGGAGATAAACAATTGATAGAACCAAGGCTAAGAAAAGGCTAATAAAGTACTAGAAGTACTTTAAACCTCACCAGTAACCAAGAAATTTTAAATTAAAATAAGAAATCTTTTTTTTTTTCACCCATCAGATAAATCAAGTTTTGTCTAAATGTTAATACCCACTTTGGGACAGGATACGGTAAAATGAACAAATTCATTCACTGCTACATTAGTACTTTCTGGAAAGCAAAAGCTTTTTAAAAGTTCCAACGTCTTTCAACTTTTCTGTAGGACTGAAATTTTCCAAAATAAAAAAGTTGAAGAATAAAAGGAAGAAACAATTCTAAGAGCAAAATCAACACATATTTTCTTAAGTAAATACCTTGAATATACTGTAGAGAAGAAAAGATTTGTTTTCTTACCCATTGCTAGGTTTATGGCTGAGGCACCTATAACAAAGACAGATTAACAAGAGAAAAGTGATACAAAAATAAGCCCGTGTGGAGCACACCTGTAGTGTCAGCTATTTGGAAGGCTGGGCAGGAGGATCACTTGAGCCCAGGAGTTGAGGTTGCTGTGAGCTATGATGACATCACTGCACTCTAGCTGGGCAACAGAGGAAGACCCTGTCTCAAAAAAAACAAACGAAACCAACCAAACAAACACACAAACCAAGAGAAAAGCAGACAAATCCGTTTAATGTAAGTTTTACCTGACACAAGAACCTTCAGAAATGAAGACCCAAAGAAACAAGGAGACCTGTGTAACTTTATGCTAAGTTTGATGAAGAAGTATGATTGGACAAAGGGGGTATGACCTAATGGTAATGAACTAGGCGGAGCTTAGCAAGGCCTGTTTATGCAGACTCTTCTCTGTGTCCCTGTGTCTTTCGTGATAAGGACAGTCCTTTCTTCCAGGCAAAGGGATGGTACCTCTCGAATGACAGTCTTATGATCTGCTTCATACCTAAAGGTCAGAGAGTGACCTTCCTGTTTCTGGTGTTTCCTCAAATGCCAAATGCTGTATTTGGGGGTTTCAGGTTTTGAACCCCATCATTATATATATGTGTATTTTTTTTAAGTTGTACATCTAACTATTCTCTTAAAGGTATCTGATCTTTCCTCTAAAGCAGTAATTCTCTAGGTGTGGTCTCTGGACCATCAGTAACAGCATCATCTGAAAACTTGTTAGAAATGTGAAATCTTCTGCTCTCCCGGCTTCACTGATCCAGAAGCTCTGGGTCTGTGGCCCAGCAATTTGTGTTTTTAAAAGCCCTCCAGGTGATTCTGGCACACACTGGAGTCTAATCACTGCCCTAAAGTTACAAAAATTATAATGGGTAGAATAATGTATTAAATAATTCTATGAGAACGCAATCAAACAAAACTAGAGTGGGGAAAATTCTATATGATCAATTCTCCATTGTCTTCAACAAATAAATGGCTTGACGGAAAAAAAGAAAGGGAAAGAATTAAAGGTTAAAAGACACTTAAGAGACATAACAACCAAATCAATGTGTGGGCCTTATTTAATCCTGTTTCAATCAAACCAACTGTAAAAAGATGTTTTGAGACAATTAGGAAAAGTCGAAGATGGTATTAAAGAATTATTATTTGTTTTATTGTGTGTGAACATTGTAATATGGCTATGATTTTTAAACAGCCCTTTTAAAGTCCTTATCTGTTAGAGATTTTTAAAACTATTTTTAAAAATAGATGAGGCCAAATATGGCAAAATGTTAACAAGTGTAAAACCCGGATGATTAAAAATTAGGATTTATTCTTTCTACTTTTTTGTTCTTTTGAAAATCTTCGTAGTAGAAAGTAAAAACAAACAAAAACTTCAGACCTTTTAGCCAATAATTCCCATTTTAGAAATTTACCTTAAGAAACTATTCAGTCTCAAAAAAGATTTATTTATAAAGATCTTCTCCATGACAGCATAATTTACACTAGCAAATTGTTAGAACCAACCCAAATGTCCAAAAATAGGAGA
>NW_012138302.1:5615498-5617266 GCF_000956105.1 Propithecus coquereli | reverse complement strand
TGTATAAAACTGGTTAGCAGCTATCCCTTTCGAACAAGACAGGAGCTTTCCAGTTCATCCTGGCCTGTTCCCCTTTTCTATCTGGTCTTGGTAGAATTCTGATGTTTAGCTATAGAGAAAACGGTTTTGAACATAAATGGAGTGGAGGCGAAAGTACATGCTTTGGGCTTGTACAAATCTCAGTTCCAATTCCAGTGCATCCATATAAATGGCCATGTAACTTTGGACAAGTTATTCAATTTCTCTTAAATTTGATTTACTCATCAGTAAAATGGGAATAATAATAACTACATTGTAGAAATTAGTAACAATTAAATAAAGTAAAATATACATGGGAGTTGTACCACAGTAGTTGCTTAATGAATTACTACTTCTTTCCTTTGGCTGACTAGATATTGGGGGGATATTTAAATGGGGGTGTTGATGCATGGAAGTATAGATCCTAAGTGGTTTTTACAATACCAAGAATTCACAAAAGTGCAGATGCTTTCTCCCTGAGTGTAAGGCAAACATCTTGGGAGATAGGAGATTTTTCAACATTTTTCTTAGGGGCCATAACATAATTAAAATACTTTTTTTAACTGAAGTTGCATTTTTATTTATCAATTAGAAATGAAGGCTTTGGAGGTTTGATATCTTTGCAGTGTTTTCAAGTTGCACTGGAACCCAATAACGGCAGGTTTGGGGAGCCATGTTGTAGCTTTGTTTCATACCCCCAGCAGCACATGTAAGTTGCGCAAGCCAAACTTTTCACATCTATAGGTACTAGGATTTACTACCACCAAAACATAAGGATGAAAAACAGAATGCAAGGGATGCAAAAGATGAGAGAGCCATGTAACTGATAGGGGGTTAATGTCCAAAATATATAAGGAACACAATCAACTCAATAATAAAACAACCCAATTTAAAAATGGACAAATGATCCAAACAGACTTTCTCTAAAAAAGACACGCAAATGGCCAAGAGGTATATGAAAAAAATGCTCAACATCACTAATCATCAGGGAAATACAAATTAAAGCCACACTGACATATCGCCTCACTCCTGTTAGAATGGCTTTTACCAAAAAGACAAAATATAGTGTTAGAGAGGCTGTGGAGAAAAGGGAACCCTTGCACGTTCATACTGGAAATGCAAGTTAGTACATCCATTAGGAAAACAGTACAGAGGTCCCTCAAAAAATTAGAAATAGAACTGCCACATGATCCAGCAATCCCACTGCTGGGTATATATCCAAAGAGCACGAAATCAGTATGTCAAAGAGATAGCTGCACTCCCATGTTCATTGAAGCATTATTCACAATAGCTAAGGTATAGAAGCGACCTAAGTGTCCATCAGTGGATGAATAGAGAAAGAAAATGCAGTATACATACACAATGGAATACTATTCAGCCTGAAAACAAGAAAATCTTGTCATTTGGGACAACATAGGTGAACCTGGGAGATGTTAAGTGAAATAAGCCAAGTACAGAAAGACAAATACCACATGATCTCACTTATAAGTGCAGTATGAAAAGGTTGAATTCATGGAAGTAGAGAGTAGAATGGTGGCCGCCAGGGGCTAGGGGAGAGAGGGATTGGGGAGATATTGATCAAAGGATACAAAATTTCAGTTAGATGGGAGGATTAAGTTCAAGAGATCTTTTGTGCAACATGGTGACTACAGTTAATAACAATCCATTATATTCTTGAAAATTGTTAAGAGAATAGATTTCAAGTGTTCTTACCACAGAAATGTTAAGTATGTGACATATGCATATGTTA
>NW_012138302.1:5613011-5615448 GCF_000956105.1 Propithecus coquereli | reverse complement strand
TTATTAATATTAATACTAGATGTAGTCTAATCTATTTTCCAATAAGACTAGTACTGGGATAAAGGAAACCTGGGTCTGAGTCTAGGTCTGGGCCTTTGTTTCTCCAATAATACATGAAATGTCTGATTTTGAATTGAAAATATAGTTTATTATATCTCAAACAAGAAGCCATATAATTAATCAAAGTATGTGTCTAAACTAATCTAAACTAATCTAAACTATCAACACAGTTTTGACATCTTAACGGTACCTTGTTTATGCCCGCAGCAAAGAAGCCTGAAGAGCCAGTGGCAATGAAATCATGAAAGGCGTTTTCCACAGCTTGTTGAGAATTGAATATTTTTCTTTGCTAGAAGTGGTCCAAAACCTGGAAGAAGTGGTAGTCAGTTGGTGCAAGGTCTGGTGAATACAGTGGATGACAGAGAGTTTCCAAGTCCAACTGCTGTAGTTTGAGCAGTGTTGTTTGTGCGACATGTGGTCGAGCGTTGTCTTGCAAGAAGATTGGCCTGTCTCTATGGACCAATCTCGGCTGCTTAATCGCAAGCATCCTCATCATTTCATTCAACTGGTTGCAGTAGACATCCGCTGTAACTGACTGACCAGGTTTCATGAAGCCGTAGTGGGTAATACCAGTCAGGGCTGGAACACCAAACAGACACCATTAGCTTTTTTTGATGAATATTTGCTTTTGGACTGTGTTTCGGCACTTTGTCTTTATCCAACTACTGTGCCAAATGCTTGCAATTATCAAAAAGAATCCATTTTTCATCATATGTAACAATACAGTGTAGAAATAGTTCACCTTTATGTCGTGACAACAGAGGGAAGCTTCGAGACGATATCTCTTCCAACGCCCGTTTAATTCATGCAGTACCCATCTACCCAGCTTCTTTACCTTGCCAATTTGTTTCAAACGGTCCAATATTGGAATAGTAACATCAAACCTTTCTACTAATTCACATGTAGGTTGAGATGGATTCGCTTCCTCCACAGCTTTCAGCTCATCCTTATCCACCTTGGTCTCAGGTTGCCCACATGGCTCATTTTCAAGATTAAAATCACCAGAAGGTAACTTCTCAAATCATCCGCATACTGGCATTCATTAGCCACATTCTCCCCAAATACTTTGTTGATATTTCGAGCTGTCTGAGCTGCATTAGCTCCAAGATGGAACTCATATTCAAAAATAACATGAATTTTTGACTTATCTGTGTTTCATAAGAATTGCTCTAAAAAACAATTTGAGAGATAATCGCAAGCCAAAACGTGTTTGAAAGACTGAGGATGAACTTTCACAATAAAAATAAAACAAGAAGCATCAAAGTGAAATGTCAGAGATATCACCTGTCAAACTTAGCACTTAAGGAAATCAGACATTTCATACTTAATAACCTAATATTACATAGTAGGTGCTCTTTTTTTGAAGAGTGGGTCCATGTATGAATGAACAACATAATAGAAAGAACACTACACAGGAAGTCAATTGAGAGCCCTAAGTACTTGACTTACCTCTACACTAATTAAATAACTGAGGACCTGTGGATCTTAGAGCATCACTATGATTCCTTTTGGTTCTGATACTTGATTCTGACATGACTTGAAAAGGTTCAAAGTAAACATGAGAAAAGAAAATAATACTCTTATTCTATCCCTGAGACCTGTTGCTATGGACTGAATTGTGTCCCCCCGAAATCTGTATGTTGAAGCCCTAACCCCCAATGTGGCTATATTTGAAGATAGGGCCTTTATGGAAATTATTAAGGCTTAATGAGGTCATAAGGGTAGGACCCTGATCCAACAAGATTAGTGTCCTTATAAGAAGAGACATCAGATAGCTCACTCTGTCTCTACCATGTGAGGACACCGTGAAGAGGTGTCCACGCGCAAACCATGAAGGGAGCCCTTAACCAGGCAGTCAATCTGCTGGCACCTTGATCTTGGACTTCCCAGGCTCCAAAACTATAAGAAAATAAATTACTGTTGTTTAAGCCACCCAACCTATGGTATCGTATTATGGCAGCCCAAGCTGACCTAGTCTATACCAATTATATGCCTTACCCATTAGAAATATCCAACTATACATTCAGGGTTCTCTAAGAATATCATTTTTAATCTCTGCACTACCCTCCACTCCTAACCCCTAGAAGTTTTATATGCAGCTGCTCCTTAAATGAAATTACTGCATCACAACAGCATATTGATAATGCTAATAAATTGCTCATTGGGTGGAATTTACAAACACTTTAGTACTGTGTTTCAGAACATTAATTATCAGTTTGAAAAGTTGGCATCCTTTACTTCTTTGTTTACTTGATATTTATTGAACAAATTCATTCATTAAAAAATTATTCAATCCAAAATCCCTAAGATAAAAATTTATCCTAAGAAATTGAGTTCTGTTGTAGCTGAAAGAATGGGAAATTTCCCTTCATTTGCT
>NW_012138302.1:5611049-5612961 GCF_000956105.1 Propithecus coquereli | reverse complement strand
TTCTTACAATACTGGAGTCAATAATCTCAAAGTCTGCCTCTGCTTTATCAACTATCAAGTTAATGGAATGTTTTAAATCCCTTGTTGTCATTTCAACAGTGTTCACAGAACCTGAACCAGGAGCAGATTCTATCTCAAGAAACCATGTCCTTTGCTTATCCGTGAGAAGCAGCTCCTCATCTATTCAAGTTTTATCATGAGATTGCAGCAATTCAGTCACATCTTTAGGCTCCCCTTCTAATTCTAGTTCTCTTGCTATTTCCACCACATCTGCAGTTACTTCCTCCGCCAAAGTCCTAAAGCCCTCAAAGTCATCCATGAGGGTTAGAATCAACTCCTTCCAAACTCCTGTTAATGTTGATATTTTGACCTCCCCCCATAAATCACAAATGTGCTTAATGGCATCTAGAATGGTAAATCCTTTCCAGAAGGTTTTCAGTCTACTTTGTCCAGATACATCAGGGGAATCACTGTCTATGGTAGCTATAGTCTCAAATCATAAGACTTCAAAGTCAAAATCACTCCTTGATCCATGGGCTGCAGAAAGGATGTTGTATTAGCAGGCATGAAAACAATATTTGTTTCCTTGTACATCTCCATGAGAGCTCTTGGGTGACCAGGTACATTGTTAATGAGCAATAATCTTTGAAAGGAATCTTTGTTTCTGAACAGTAGGTCTTAATAATGGGCTTAAAATATTCGGTAAACCATGCTGTAATCAGATGTGTTGTCATCCAGGCTTTGCGCTTCCATTTATAAAGCACAGGCAGATTAGATTTATCATAGTTCTTAAGGGTTCTAGGGTTTCTGGAAAAGTAAATGAGCATTGGCTTTAACTTAAATTGACCAGCTGCATTGGCCTGTAACAAGAGAGTCAGACTTTCCTTTGAAGCCAGGCATTGACTTCTCCTCTCTAGTTATGAAAGTCCTGGATGGCATCTTCTTCCAATAGAAAGTTGTTTCATATACATTGAAAATCCATTGCTTAGCATAGCCACCTTCAGCATGTATCTTAGCTAGGTCTTCCGGATAACTTGCTGCAGCTTCTACATCAGCACTTGCTGCTTTACCTTGCATCTTTATGTTATGGAGATGATTTCTTTCTTTACACCTCATGAACCAACCTGTTAGTTTCTGCAGCTTCTTCACCTTTCTCAGCATTCACAGAATACAAGAGAGTTAAGGCCTTGCTCTAGATTAGACTTTGGCTTAAGGGAATGTTGTGGTTGCTTTGATCTTCTGTGCAGACCACCAAAACTTTCTCCATATTAGCAAGAAGGCTTTCTTATCATTCATGTGTTCACTCAAATAACAGGGTTACCACAAACCTTCAATTTGTAAAAAATGCAATATCTGCAAAGTACAATAAAGTAAAATGCAACATAATGAGGTATGCCTGTATTAAATAAATTTGTATGCTTTTCTCTTGTTAATCTGTCTTTTGCTCTAGGGGTTTCAGCCATGAACCTAATGATGGGTGAGAAAATAAATCTCTCCTCCAACACATAGGCAACTTCCTTCTCAGGGTTGTTGCACACACAGGCCCCTTTCCCCCCATCTCTAGAGCCAGACTAATTTAACTTGAACTTTAAAATGTTGTATCTGTGTCCTATACACTAGCTCAGTCTTAAAAAGCTAACAATATTCATATGATATGTTCACAAGTTCCAAAGAAAATGTTTCCATTACACCTAGAAAAATCTGCACTTTGGAGTCATACCTGGATTCACTGGCAGAGATACTTTCTAAATTATGACCTGGATTAAGTTACTTTTCCTTATCTATAAAACAAGAATGTAATAAATGTTCACAAACTTCTTGCAAGGATCAAAACAGATAATGTATGTAAACTGCATGGCACAGCCTGGTATACTTTTGGTGCTTAAGGACTAATAACTATTATTATTAATAT
>NW_012138302.1:5608981-5610999 GCF_000956105.1 Propithecus coquereli | reverse complement strand
AAGTGAAGGAAGAGGAAAGAAAGAAAAAGGTAAAATGGAGAAGGAACAAAAAAACAAGAAGAGAAACAAAAGATAAATCTGAGTCTGTTTTCTAACATATAAAATGAAAATAATGACATGGAGTTGGGCTTTGTGGAAGTCATATTGGCTTAAGTCAGTCTAATTCTAATGGCCAGTCAGTTTCAGATTGCAACCAACTCCTCCCCATCCCTGTTACCGCACTCTGTTTTCTCTGATTCTACCTTTTCTAATTGCTTTTTCTAATAAGCAATTCTAAATCTAATGACCATGCTCTTTAAAATTGCAACCCACCCCATCCCCCTTATCTTGCTCACTTTTCTTTTTTATACACTTACCACCTTTTAACACACTATATAATTTACTTATTATGTTTTTTTTTCTCCACATCAATTTAAATTTTTTTTCCTTTTTTTTTAATTTCAGCATATTATGGGGGTACAGATGTTTAGGTTATGTATGTTGCCCTTGCCCCCCACTTATTATGTTTTATTATTGTCTCCTCACCCCACCTACCAAACGCAAAGCAAGCTCTGCGGTGGCAGAGATCGTCACTTGTTTTCTCACTGCTATAATTCCAGCCCCTGGTAAACTCTTACTGAATGGAGAAAGCTCTCTGAAAATGTCATATATGGGCTCTGGAATTTTCACAAATGCCCACAACAGAGTCACATGATCAATGGAAAATCACTGCCTCATTAATGCTGCATATCAGCATTGTCAACCACCTAGAAGATGAATGATTTAGACCCCAAGTAGATTAAACACCATGAAAAACTGATGCTATAGAAAATCAGGCAGAACTTTACAGAAGTTGTGCTAAGTGTGGGCTTTGCCACAGGCCCCCGGTTGTTAACCAAATGAAATAATGATAAGGGTAACAGGTGGCCTATCTGGCATAGGGACCTTTCGTGCTCCTGTCTCACTGAAAATGAAATCCTATAAAAGGGCCTGGCTGTCTCAGGAAATCTCTTTGATTCTGAAACTAATTGTCTTTGGTTTCCCTTGGCTCCACCCCAGTTCCTTGCTTGTCAAGGAAAGAAGTTTATACAGCCTTTCAAAGACATGTCAGGAAGAAATAATCGGAAAAATACAACCTTGCCACAACCTCAGTAATTCCTCCCAGGGTGCCCAAAGCAGTCAAAACAGCAGATATAGGTTCAAATACTGGTTCTATCACCTCCTAGTTGATTGACCTATAAGAAAATTTGATTCTCTGAACCGAGGTTTTCTATTCTTCAAAATAGGTGATGGGGTTCAGGACATGATACCCCCAAATATAGCACCTAGGTATTTGAGAAAACAGCAGAAGCAGGAAGGTCTTTCTGCCCTTCTCCCACCCTTCTCTTTTGAAGCATCCCACAAAAGAATTCTCTGATTTTCCTCTAAAGTAGGTCACAAGACCTTCATTCCAAAGAGGTCCTCTCTACAGCCAGAGGAAAGGAATGTCCATGTTTCTGAAGACATACAGACACACAGAAGAGTCTGAAGAAATAGGCTTTGCTGTTTACCCGCCAACTCCAGGTTATTACCATTAGATCATAGCCTCTTGTCCTCCAATCACACTTCTGCATGGCCATCCATAAAAATACAGTTTTCTTAGCTTCTGTGGGTCTTCACTTCTGAAAGCTCCCATGTCACATAAAACTTACACAGGCATACCTTACAGTACTGCAGGGTCAGTTCCAAACCACTACAATAAAGTGAATATCCCAATAAAGTGAGTCTCACAGATTTCTTGGTTTCCCAGAGCACATAAAAGGTATTTTACACTATACTATAGTATATTAAGTGTGCAATAGCATTATGTCTAAAAAAATGTGTGTACCTTAATGAAAAAATACTTTATTGCTAAAACATGCTAATGATCATCTGAGCCTTGCGCAAGTCATAATTGTTTTGCTGGTGGAGTATCTTGTCTCGATGTTGATGGCCGCTGACTGATCAGGGTGGTGGTTGCTGAAGGTAGGGGAGGCTATGGCAATTTCTTAAAATACAAT
>NW_012138302.1:5607695-5608931 GCF_000956105.1 Propithecus coquereli | reverse complement strand
CATTGTAAGGTTCATGGCTGACATGCCTATAACAAGAGACAGATCAATAAGAGAAAAGCATAACAAATTTATTTAACCAAAGTTTACATGACATGGGAGGCTTCAGAAATGAAGACCCAGAGAAATGGGGAAAACTGTGCATTATATGCTTTGGTTTGATGAAGAATGGGCAGTCATGTAGAAGGATGATCGGACGTAAGGGGGTATAACCTAATGGTAATACACTGGGGAGAACTTAGCGAGGCCTGATTGTTCAGATCCTTCTGTGTCTCTGCGTCTTCATTCCTTTCCTCTGGGTATAGGGCAGGACACCTGTCACATGGAGGGCTTCTGAGGAGAAGGGAGGGAGAACTCTTTTTATGGTCTCAAGGGAGAAAGGTAGGAGAAGGTCGGAAACATCTCTGCTTCTGTGATTTTCTCAGTTTTCTTCACCTTGGAATACTCGGTATGCCAAGATGCCGCATTTCAGAGTTTCATGTTCTAAACCCCAACACTTTCTTCTTTAGGAATCATTTTAGGAATGAGCTATTACTTGATGAGAGAGAAAGGCTCCTTACCTAGTGGAGCACATATCATTTGTACTATTCATTTGACAGTGATTATATACATCTTTGGACTGTTATGTTTATATGTCCATGTTCACATTCATTCTACAGCTTGTAATAAATATTTATTGAGTGACTACTATTTGTCAACAGTGAATAAAACAAGCAAAAATTCCTGTCTTCCTGAAGCTTACATTCTAATAAAGGGAGACAGATAATGAAGAAATGAATTTGAAATTATTTATAATATGTCAAATAATAAGTGCTATAGAGAAAAATAAGACAAGGAAGGGGAGCAGGGAGTGCTGGGGTTGCAGTTATAAATAGGGTAGTTGGTGAAGGCCTAACTGAGAAAGTGGCATTTAGGAAAGACTGAAGGGGTGAGGGAGTGAACCATGCTGTATCTGGGGGAAATTTTCAAGCAGAGGAAACAGCAAGTGCAAATGTCCCGAGGCAGAAGCGTGTCTTTTCTCCCTAATTTGACTGCCATTTCTTTGAAAGAATCATGTCATGCTCCTGCTTCTGTTGCCACGCACCCTGATGGCAATGCCTAGAGTAGTACTCTGGAAACATTTATTAGTGATTATGATGCAAGGACTGAAAATGATTAGAATCCATGATCTCTTCCTAAAAAAGAATCCATTATCATATTGTCCCTCATTTCTTTATAAAGAAGAATTTTTTTTTTTTA
>NW_012138302.1:5595991-5607046 GCF_000956105.1 Propithecus coquereli | reverse complement strand
CATGAGCGCCCTGCCAAGAAGAACTTTTTAACATAAGATTTGTCCAAAGCTGTGTATGCCTCAGGAGGCTTCCTTCTTCAGATATATTCACACAGACAGAATTATCTGTCAGTGGGCAAGGGTGTTCTAAAGGTGGTACAAGTGTCAGGTGGGTTCCTGGACTAGATGACACAGTACAGTCCCTTCCATCATTCAATATTCAACGAATAGTATTGAGCAAAGAACAAGACCAAAATTCCTGCTCTTCCTTCCTCAGCTTCTTAAGAGAGTATCTTATTCATATTCCAACTTCCAGAATCGAGCATGAAGATCCTTACTAAGTGTTGCCTTAAATACATTATCTTGAATAAACTCCATATTCTCTGGCATTTATTTAGCCCCTAGCCTGGCACTCTGCAATAACTCAATTATATTGTGGATACAAAAGTGAATAAGGTATAATCACAAATGATAATCACAAAATGAAAATGTATTTACAATTATTGGGTTCTTGTTTTTTTTTTTTTTTTTTAGCATTAAACGTGAGCCTGAGGCAATGGCATTGATTTCAAGTTCAATATTACCTGCAGTGAAATTGCCAAAAGGAAAGTCAATCCTTATTTACTCATAAAGTCTATTTGTTTTTTAAATAAGGCTAATCATGTGCTCCCAGTAAGAGCTCCCATTGGTTAAACTGGAGATCTTTTAAGAAAAGAAAAAAAAGTGGCCGGCGCGGTGGCTCAAGCCTGTAATCCTAGCACTCTGGGAGGCTGAGGCGGGTGGATCGCTCAAGGTCAGGAGTTTGAAACTAGCCTGAGCAAGAGCGAGACCCCATCTCTACTAAAAATAGAAAGAAATTAATCGGACAACTAAAAATATATATATATAGAAAAAATTAGCCGGGCATGGTGGCGCATGCCTGTAGTCCCAGCTACTCGGGAGGCTGAGGCAGAAGGATCGCTTGAGCCCAGGAGTTTGAGGTTGCTGTGAGCTACGATGATGCCATGGCACTCACTCTAGCCTGGGCAACAGAGTGAGACTCTGTCTCAAAAAAAAAAAAAGAAAAGAAAAAAAAGTATAAGATTTTCATGGAATAGTATCTGTAAGCAAAAGCGTAGAATTAACCAGCAATTACAGATTAATATTCAAAGAGTAAAGGGACCAAATACACACTGGGGAAAAAGAAAGATTAATGGTCACCATGGATGTATTTATTAGAATGAAACTAATTCATAGTAACAAACAGATCACCAAATTCAGAGGATTTTTGAAGAAAGTGTATCCTTTCTCATGTAACAGTCCAGGGAAGAGGGGGCTCTGCCCCACAGTCTCCAAGGACTCAGGCTGACAACAGCTTCGTTATCCTCAACACACAGCGTCCAAGGGTGCCCTGGGCACCACCACTCCGTGATGGCGGAGGGAGGAAAGAGCATGAGGATGGTGACTGGAAGGTTTCATGGGCCAGACTGGAAAGTGATACATATCACCTGCCCTCAAATGCCACATCACATAACCACACCTCACTTCAAGAGAAGCCACAAAGTATAGTCAAGCTCTGGATCCAGGAAGAGGAGACTGTATTTTGTAGGCTGTTGGTGATCTCTGCCATAATGGAATTGTAAATGAAACCCTAATTCTCTGAATAATCTCCTGGCTAGAATATTTGCCAGTGTTTAGCCTCCGGTTAAATTTGCATACTGCGAAAGACTCTTAAAGGACTCGCCGTGCCATAGTTCACAGTTTATGAATGGGCTGTGTTCCACAAGTTCACTTGTGAATTTCCTAAAATATATTTTCTGATAGAAGAGTAATAATAGGCCAATTCACGAATTATTATTTATCCTACATAGACCAACAGTATAAAACCTGCTGAGTTTTGGATGCAGTATAGGAGAATGAAGTTTCCTCCCCTGTCCCTGGGTGGATGGGGAAAGGTTGACCTGAAAAAGCAGGATTTTTAATTCAATGCCTCCTTACTTTGTTGCTGTCCTTTCCACAGGTGCCTGTTACCTTCATACTATGCCAAATCCCTCACCCAAGCCTATCCCAGCTTCCGTTTCCCAAGCAGTGCTCTCATTGATGCTGCCATTCTTATCTGAATGCTAAAGCAGTGGATTAATATTTTAAAAATTACTTTCACAGGTAAGCTTATAATAATAGTTAACATTTATTGAATATTTACTAGATAGCAGAACTATGTTCTCTGAACTTCATTTTACTCATTTATAAAATGGAGATGATAATAAGTAACATTGATCTCAGGAAGTTATTGCAAGGATGAAATGAGATAATGCCTATAAAGTACCTTGTGCCTCGCCTGACATTAGTAAATTTACTCAATAAATGTTAGCTATTATTTTCCTAATTAGTTTATTATTACTCAGAGAGGGTGAAAGTGTGAAGAACTCATTGTCATTCAGCTCTGCTCCCTTCTCCCCCAGCAACCTCCCATCCCTCCAACTTAAAGGAAACAACAGTGACACTTTTTTCAATGTTGACATTGGTTCTCAATGCTAATGTGCCTGAAGTGCTTGTTGAAAATGTAAATTCCCAGGCCCCACAGCCCGAAATCCCCATTCAGAGGTAAGCCCTGCTGCCACACTGAACAACACCAGGGGGCATCGTTCACATTGCATTGCATATAAATGGCACTTCCTGGAGTTTTGCAGATGTGTTGTTCAGTAGTTGAAGGCCAGGAAATTATATTTTTAACAAACACACAGGTAATACAGACAATCCTTCTGGGATTCGCACTTTGAGAAAGAATCTTTGAGAAAGACTGTTCTAGAGCCACCGTTTAAAGTGGGTGCAGGGACCTGAGAAAGAACTTGTCCCACAGGCAAGTTCAGTATCCAAAAGTGGCCATAATCAAATATCAACAAAATAACATTTGAAAAACCTGATCACAGCTTTGTTGTTCGGAGCTCTTCTCAGTAGTAGAATTCATTGGAACTAGCTTTTACCTTTAATTTCCTTCCAAAGGCTTCACATAGCTCTTCAGACATTATCTCATTAATCCTCAGGACAGATCTGTGAGACAGGTGGCAGACACTGGACGTTTCATTACAGGTAGCTTGAGGCATGAGCAGGGTTCTGGCCCCAGAAGGCTGCATCTGCACCTGGATGGGTCTTCTGCAATCTCCCCAGTCTTCATCTATGAAACACTGAGCTTCTACTTTTTGCTGGGGAAATCTTAACTAGTTCCCATACAAGAAAGGTTGTTAAGAAGGTAAATTTCATTCATTTGTCCATTCCATTCATTCATGAATATTTATTAGCTACCACTCAATAGTCCAAATACATTTTGGAAATAGATGGATATTGAATTATAAATGCACAAGCAACTACGTACTGAGGAAATCACAGTGGGACCATAAAGGGTAAAAGAAACATACATTAACGGAGCACTAATTAGTAAATACAAGGTATCTCTTTTATTTCTTGCAATAATTTAGAGAGGTAATGACAAATATCATTTTTATGATTTCTTTTAAATTTACATTTTTATAATTTGTATAATAGCTGGTCATATACCTGTAGTTAGTAAATATTACAGCCAGACTTTGAACCAAGATTTGTCTGATTCCAAAATCCAAGCTTTTTCTGTAGTCCTTTAAGGAATATGCAGCCCAATAATAAAGACAAATACACAAATGACTTTTGTATGATAATAATAATGATAATATTTAACATTTATTAAGCACTTGGCTAACTATGTTCCAGGCATGAACCAAGTACTTTATATGGATTCTTTCATGTAATCCTTACATCAACTGTATGAGGTAGATACTATTAATTAGCCCCAATTATAAATGAAAAAGATCTGAGTCTTAGAGAAGTTAAACAATCTGCCTGTAGGAGAGAAGACTCGAAGAAAAACACTGCTGTCATAAGAAGAGGGGCTTGGCTTGTTCTATAAGGTTCCAAGAAGTATATATAAGACCAACAGTGAGAAGCTTCAGAGAGACAGATTTGGGTTCAAAATGAAGGTCTTATGAACAGAGTGATCCAAGTGTTGCCTCTGGAGGCAGGGAATCTCCCTTCTCAGGAGGTGTGTGAACATTGGCTAATTGCCACTGCACAGAGACATTACAAAATACCTATTATTCCCATCATGCCAAGAACATTCTCCTGTTCTCTGACCCACCACACCCCACTTGCTCTCCAACTTCCACACGTTCTTCACATTTCAACCTAAATATTACTTCTTCAGAGACATCTAATCAAATCCCCCACAATAAGAAACCCCCATTATACATTGCCTCAGCTCCCTGTGCTTCTTCATAACACTTATAACTGTAATTAAATAACTAATTATGGAAATTAAGTTCTTAGAGGGCAGAGGCCATGTGAGTCTTTTTACCTTTTATTGGTGCCTACCAGTGCCTGGCACAGTTAGATGCTCAATAAATATTTGTTGAATGAATGATGAATGTTGATGGGTGATTGGGCCAGATGTGGATTATGAGAACTGACCCAGCTGAAGATGACATTGACTCCCCCTGCTAAACTGACCTGAACATTTCAGAGCTACCTGTGTTCTCGGGGCCTTTCATCCACTTGTTAAAGCATCTACCTCACTGTGTTCTCATTCTCACTTTACCTTCTCCTTTGTTAGCATCTCAGTGTCAAAACCTCATCCACCCTGGTCCATCCTTATGCTGGAAACTGCACAGCAAGGACAAGCATTCATTTCCAATACCCTTGGCTTCTCTGCAGCAATTCATTTCATGTTCATCCATGGGCTTTGGCCTGCCTATCTCTCTTGTCCATCTGTTTGGACCACAGTGTGTCTGCTTGTGGGTGGTTAGATCCTTGGCATGGGACAGAGTCCCCAAACAATGCAAGAGGTTTACATGGGCAAGCTGCACTGCGTGGTCAGAGACATCTGTCTTGTGGGAAGGGTCTTCTCTCTGAACGCCAGGGCAACACATGCCCCCTTTACACCCAATTGTACCTATAGACATGTAGATGCCCAAACCAAAAGAAGATCAAAATTTGAAAGGAAAATAAAAAATTGTCACAAAGCATTTATTTGACAAACATTCTGGGCTGGGCAGTGGCAGCTGGGTGCAACGGATATATGACCTACAAAACCCAGGAAGAGCGATGCTTTAAGTGTGGTATATGTAGGAAGATATGGGAGCACAGAGAAGGGATGAGAACGTTTGGTAGAACTAAACAGTCATTGGGAAAATTCAATATACACATCCAGAAAACAGGTTTTTCTGCACATTGTGTTATAGCAGGCAGCAGGGGGGAAAATGAACCATGACAGAGAGAGAATAGCTAAACCCAGAACCCAAGATGTAGCCATGCCAATCAGTGGCAAGCAGGCAAATGGGCAGGACCTAGTAAGAGCTATGCCAAGGAGATGCAGCCTCTTCCATTTAAGATAAAAATAAACATTTGCATTCCAGTTATTTAGGATAAAAGAAATGTGGCAATGTAGGCATGAGAAGAGGTAAAGTGCTCTGAGCAGGTACGGCTGCTTCCAAGAATAACGTCGATATCTACACACATTCCCAGAGGAGTGTGCGCCCACACACACAACCCCTACATGGCAAAGCCACATTGTCTGCCACGGGCAACGTTCATAGAATTCTAAAAGGGAATGAGCCAATTATCATGGCGTGTATAATTTTGGCCAAAAAAAAAATTGTTATTTCAATGGTTTTTTTTTGAATGAGCCAGGGAATTTCATAACGTGAAATCCTGTGTGTGAAAACATATTGCCCTTTTAGGATGACTAAGACAGCAGGGCCCTATGAATTCCAAAACTGATTTAACCTTCCTAAATGGGAGAAGTGGGTGTGATAAGGAGGTAAGTGAAAATGGGAATGAAGAACGTGTGAAGTAAAAATCATAAAGGAGAGGGAAAAGAGAGAATTTTATAATGAAGACTAGAAAAACAGAAGCTAGAGTAAAGAGAAAACAAAAGTGATGCTTTTATTCTTCAAAGGGAGACAGGCAACAATTATAATAAGCAAGTAAATTAACAAATGAATTACATAATTTTCAGAAAGTTATAAAATAGGGGTATGGGAGACAGTCTTAAGCAGATGGCCAAGGAGGCTCTCTCAGTGGAAGTGATGTTTGCGCTGAGACCGGAATGATGAGAGAGCCACGCAAACACCCAGGGAAAGGGCAGAACGGATAGAAAGAAGAGAAAGTGTAAATGTCCCGAGGCAGGAAAAAGCTTGGTCTGTTCAGAGAACAGCAAGGCCAGTGTGGCTGGAGCACAGTGAACAAGGAGGACATGGTAATAGGAAAAGTTGGGGAGAGGTAGGCAGAGGCCAGATCATCAGGGCTGGGCAGGCCACGGTGAGACGCTCAGACTTTTACTACAAGTAAAATAGAAAAACTTTGGAGGACTTTAAGTAAGGGAGTAATGTGCTAGGATGTGCATTTTTGAAAGATCATGCTGTCCATTGTGTGAAAAAGAAACTACAGGAGAGTAAGATTAGAAACAAAGAGACCTATTAGCAACGTACTGGAACAGACCAGGCAAAAGATGGTGGAAGATGGTGAGAAATGGTTAGATTCACAGCGTATTTTGAAGGAATATATTTTGTATCTTTAACTGCCATGCCAAATTTTTCACTTATTATACATTTTACACTCTTCATCTTGCTTTTTATGGCCTTACCTCCTCAGATTGCGATAATCATAACTTATCTGTAGAATTATTAATTCATTTAGTTAGCATTTTTGTGTACCTATGATACTCCAAGTGCTACCATAGTTCTTAGGTAGACAAGAATTACAAAGTGCTTTTCCACAAAATATGTCACCTAATACAACAGTCTTGTAAAGCAGCTCATGAGGATATTACTAATGCCTTTTTTACAGATGAGAAAAGTGAGGCTCAGAAAGGTTAAATGATTTTCTCAAGGTCATAGAGCTAGTCAGAGGATAAACCTCGATGAGTAGAGCCAAGGTTCCCTGACTCCTAAATCGATGCCTTTCTACCCCACTGCCATGTATCCTGTCTTTCCCCTCTTTGAGCCCTCCTACACTGTACTCTAGATGGCAGGTGCTTGTGCAAAGTAGGTGATCGATACCTCTGTGACAGTGGGGACAACAATGCTGTCTCTCTGCATTCAATGTATTTATTCACCTATTTGTGTAGTTAATATATTCTCACCATGCCGAAATGTACATTAGACTGATCCTACATAGATTTTACCAAGCAACAAAAGTTAGAAAAGACAAGGGCTCAATTTTTTGCATTTGGACATGTTAGTCACGATTTAATTCAAGAAATGTTGGCCGGGCGCGGTGGCTCACGCCCGTAATCCTAGCACTCTGGGAGGCCGAGGCGGGCGGATTGTTTGAGCTCAGGAGTTCGAAACCAGCCTGAGCAAGAGCAAGACCCCGTCTCTACTAAAAATAGAAAGAAATTAATTGGACAACTAAAAATACATAGAAAAAATTAGCCGGGCATGGTGGCACATGCCTGTAGTCCCAGCTACTCGGGAGGCTGAGGCAGGAGGATCGCTTGAGCCCAGGAGTTTGAGGTTGCTGTGAGCTAGGCTGACGCCACGGCACTCTAGCCCGGGCAAAAGAGTGAGACTCTGTCTCAAAAAAAAAAAAAAAAAGAAATGTTTTATTGGATACCTATTATGTGCCATAAATATTTACTGGAAGAATGAATAATCCCACATAGTATTATATAAATGTAAGCTGTTATTATCACAATCCAGTTGTAGAGATTAGGTGGAAAAAAACATAAAATAATATGTACAATAATAAGCAAAGCACTCCGGCACAGTGGTTAAGAACATAATAGCAGTCACCTTTTTAAGGTTCTGGGGATAGATGCGAACAAGACAAAATGGTTTCTGCTCTCTTAAAGCTTCTACTCCAGCCTTCTCTCATAACTGCTATTCTTAGCTTAACAGCCTTGGACACTTCCATAATTAGTAATAATTGCTAACACTTACTGAATGCTTACTAAGATTAGCATATTTGATCCTCTCAACCACCTATGAGGAAAGTAGCTTTACTATCAACTCCATTTTCGAGATAAGAAAATGAAGGCACTGAGAAGACCACACAGCTGGTAAGTGGCAGAGCTAGCTTTGAACCCAGGCAGTCTGGCTACAGAGTTCATAAGCTCTCCACGATGCAGGGGGATATCCAGGTTTTGCGGGGCATGAAGCTCATACAAACTCTCCTTGAGAAAAAAAGAATATAACACTACAAATACGAAATTAGGTACAGGGCCTTGGAAGGGGCCCATGAAAGACTTGCATTGTATTAGCTTCACGATAAATCTGACTTTGGCTTCGAGTTAAACCCATCTGTGCAACTACACAATACCCTGAGCATGAGCTCTGTTATTAAAATGATGGCTGCCTCAGCCCAAATATCTACAGGGTGGTTGAGTGAAGAGAGCATGAAAATAAGCAATATCATTTTCCAGCTGTGAAACTGTACATGGGATTTGCTGGTGCTCCATGTCAAGTCAGTGAGCATTCACAAAGCACCTGCTATGTGCTGAGCATGATGCTAACCTGCAGAGTATACAAAAATAAGTTTTAAAAATATACATATACCTATTCTCAAGGATTCAGTTTACGTATCCAGCACTATATATTAATAAATGCAAAAGGAGGCTCACTTTGGGAGGCCGAGACAGGAGGACTGCTTGAGCCCAGGAATGTGAGACCAGCCTGGCAAGAGCGAAACCCTGTCTCTATGAAAAATAGAAAAATTAGCTGGGCGTGTTGGCACACACCTGTAGTCCTAGCTACTCAGGAGGCTGAGGCAGGAGGATCTCTTGAGCCCAGGAGCTGGAGGCTGTAGTGAGCTATGTTGATGCCACTGCACTCTAGCTGGGGCAACAGAGGGAGACGCTATTTAAAAAAAAAAAAAAAAATGCAAAAGGCAACCAATATGACAACAGTAGCTGTCCTTGAGAAATGTAAATGATAATAAACAAAGAAACACTTAATGCTTACTATGTAGTTGGCACTACTAGAAGCGGATTATGACTCATGAGATAGGTACGAATATTACCAACATTCTTGTTTGACAAATAGAGAAACAGACCACAGAGTGGCAAAGCTTGGATCTGAATTCAGACCTGCTCATTCTCAAGCCATACTCTTAACCACTCGGCCACTCTTCTCCAGTCTTTTTGGAAACATCAAACAATTGGAGATCTGAAGCTTCAAAGCTTCTCCCAAGCACTGTCTCCTCCATGAAGCCTCCCCTGCTCACTCCAGCTAGGTCAGGTTCTTCTCCACATAGCCTTCCACATTCTCCTCTCTCACAGCTGTGTCAGTGAGCCACTGTTGCCTCCTTTCTTAGACCATTGGCTTCCTGAAAGCTTGGGCTTCCTACCCAGAGCCTGGTAGGTATTCAACAAATATTTCAGAAATCAATGAAAAAATGAGCAATACATGTTAGGGTATGGTCAACTGGCCTGCTGGTTTAATAGTAAACAATTCATCTGCTGTAGGCTTGAGATGGGACATGGGCATGAAAGTAAGACTTAGAAAAGTGGAGGGAGAAAGAAAAGGACATTTCAGGTGACAGTTACAGCCTGAGCAAAAGAACAACCATGGTAATAATCGTGGCATGAAAAATGCATTCATTTCCTGTGGCTTCTGAAACAAATTGCCACAAACTTAGTGGCTTCAAACAACACAAAGTTATTCCCTTAAAGGTTCTGGAGGTCAGAAGTCTAGAATCAAGGTGTCACAGGGCTGTGTTCATTCTGCAGGCTTCAGGCGAGAATCTGTTTCCACCGGCATTCCTGGGCTCATGGCCCCTTCCTCGCATGGCTCCAACTTCTTGCTTTCATTTTCACATCTCCTAGAACCGACTCTGACTCTCCAGTCTCCCTCTTATAATGATCCTTGTTATCATATCATTGGGCCCACTCAGATAATCTAGGATAACCTCACCATCTCAGGAACCTTAACTTAATCACATCCTCGAAGTTCTTTTTCCTATGTAAGGTAAGGTATTCACTGTTTCCCCAGGTTCTGGGATTAGGACATAAACATCTTTGGAAGGTCATTATTCAGCCTACCACAGACAGTAACAGTAAAAAGACAGTCCAGGCTCTGCAAAGGTTCTGTCCCTAAGAGGACACAGGCTGAATGGATAAGGCTCGGCCAGGCTTCTTTCCAGGCTCAGGGGTCTAGACCTGTTCTAACAGACAATAGAGAGCCATCGTTAGAGGGTTGAGTCACCAAGAAAGAGATGTTTTTAAAAGACTTATTTGGCAACTATGTTACTTGCTTCAGTTGAAGCTATCTTTTCTTCCACATGGTAATAATAACTGGTTGTATATAGTTTCATTTTAATACACACTTTCACATATAAGCCTATCTGGTAGGTAATATTATCTCCATTTTAAAGATGAGGAAACTGAGCTCGGAGAGGTTGAGTGACTTTCTACAGGAGTTTATTTACAGAGGGAGCCAGCCAATTTGAGGAGGCAGTGTAGTGCAGTGTGCTAGGGACAAAAGGCTTGGAAGCTGATCTGAATCCAAATCTTAATTATGCCCTTTATTAAGTGACCTTGATCAAGTTTTCTCACTTTCTTTAAGTTTCACTTCCCTTATCTGTAAAATGTGACTAATAATAGTTTCTACCTCATAGGTTTTTGTGAGGATTAAATAAGATAATGATAGTAAAGAAAGTTCTTGGCACAGGGCAATCAATAAACAGTAGCTATTATTATTACAAATACCACCTTCTTTCCATAACCTCTCACTCAGATGACATCAGCTTACATTTCAACATAGGAAAATTCAAAATCTGAGTTTAAGAGAAGCTATTAAATATAGGCTTCACAATATCTTCTAGCACACAGCACATGAGCTTTCCGGTTCTCCCAATTAAAAAAAAAAAAGAAGTCTTCATAATGTGTTTTAGACAGTGCCCTAAAAGTATGTTAATAATTTAAATTCCAACTCTCTATTGTTCCCAGTGTAATTTCCTATAAACCCTAATTATTCTTCAATCAAGTCTGATTTTGTTCGCATGGGTTACATTGTGAAAGACCAATAAAATAGACGCAGTTTTGCAGTCAATCAGCATGGACTGCTCTGCACA
>NW_012138302.1:5578491-5590991 GCF_000956105.1 Propithecus coquereli | reverse complement strand
CATCCCCAGGTCCATTCACATTACTCTAGCTTCAAAGATAATAATTATCCTGAATTTAGTGAATTTTGTGATTTTTATTTCTGTAGATGGGATTTTACTTTTATTACAAATTCACGTATACCAGTTAGGGTTGAGTTCAGCTGCACGTAACAGAAACCCAAACAACTGTGGTTCATAGAGAAATGGGAGTTTATCTTTCTCAGGTAATTGAGAGACTTAGGGTAAACAATTGAGGCAATGAGGTTGCTTTGATGTCTCAAAGATTAAATTATTTGGGAGCCTTTTGGTTTTGCCCTAATGGTTGCAATATGGCTGCTCTAGCTTCAATCACTGTGACTCATTTCTGGGCAAGAGAAGAAGGAAGAGCCAATAGAAAAAATTACATGTCAGCTGAATTCTTTCTTCCTCCTAAGGATGTTTTCCAAGAACCCTACCCAACAACTTCTACTTACATCCTATTTTGCAGAACCATGACATAACCTGTATCTGCCAAGAGAAGCTGAAAAATGTAGTTTTTCACTTGGACATACTCCCACCACAATAAAAGTGGAGTTCTGCTATTATGGAAGAAGAGTAGACTAGATATTGGGTAGGCAACTAGCAGTTTTTTCTACAATTTGTATCCTTAAATAATATATTATTTTGGCTGGGCATGGTGGCTCATGCCTGTAATCCTAGCACTCTGGGAGGCCAAGGCGGGAGGATTGCTTGAGCTCAGGAGTTCGAAACCGGCCTGAGCAAGAGCAAGACCCTGTCTCTACTAAAAATGGAAAGAAATTGGCCAAAAAATTAAAAATAGAAAAAGTTAGCCGGGCACGGTGGCGCGTGCCTGTAGTCCCAGCTAACCAGGAGGCTGAAGCAGGAGGATTACTTGAGCCCAGGAGTTCAAGGTTGCTGTGAGCTAGGCTGACACCACGGCACTCTAGCCCAGGCAAGAGAGTCAGACTCTGTCTCAAAAATATATATATATATATTATTTAAATGCTCTTAAACTTTATATAAAGTAAGTCACACATAAATGAAATGATACTGTATATTACTGCTACAATTTGTTCTCAACATAGTATTTTTTCTTTTTTTTTTTGAGACAGAGTCTCACTCTGTTGCCTGCTCTAGAGTGCCATGGCGTCACCCTAGCTCACAGCAACCTCAAACTCCTGGGCTCAAGCAATCCTTCTGCCTCAGCCTCCCGAGTAGCTGGGACTACAGGCATGTGCCACCATGCCCGGCTATTTCTTTCTAATTTTAGTAGAGACGGGGTCTCGCTCTTGCTCAGGCTGGTCTAGAACTCCTGAGCTCAAACAATCCGCCCGCCTCGGCCTCCCAGAGTCCTAGGATTACAGGCGTGAGCCACCACGCCCAACCTCAACATAGTATTTTTGAGATTCACCTACATTGATACACATAACTCTAATTCATTCATTTTCAGTACTCTGAAATATTCCCCTTATGAATATACCACAATTTATTAATCCATTCTGTTAATGTACATTAGGTTATTTAAAATTTTTTAGTGAACATTCTCTTATGTGTCTCCTTCAGAATAAGTATAAGTCAAATCTCATTTTTTCCTTCTTAAAATCCTCCAGTGGTTTCCCATTATGCTAAAATAAAATCTAACATTCTCTCCCTACAATGTTCTATATAAGCTATTCCCTACTTACCTGCCCAATTTCATCCAGTTCTATTCCCCCTCTTGTTCATTCAGCTCCATACATACTGACCTTCTTTCAATTCCTAATATGCCAACCACTTTCCTTCCTCAGGGCCAGGGTCTGATAAAGTTTTGTAGGGCTTGAAGCTTATTCAATTTAGGTACAATTATATAAAATTAAATGCAGGGTGTTGGATGGGACCAATGCAAGTGAGATGCCCTGATGCTTAAGCCTCATTTATCTTAATGGAAAACCCACTTCTGCCCAGGGTCTTTGAAATTCTATTCTTTCTGCTTGGAATGCTGTTGCCTGAGATGTTCTTCCCCAGGCTCCTTTTCATTATTCAGGTCTGTAGCAAAGACTGCTAGTCCTTCAATACCCATGCTCCACTTCTGTCATACTAATAGAATTTTTAGCTGAGTACATGATGACCCAAGTAAAAATTACATTTCCGAATAGGCAACTAGATGTGGCCCTGTGATTAGGTTCTGGCCAATGGGACGTGAGGAAGATGATGTGGTCAATTTTCAGGTTATTCTCTTAACGGGGATACATTCTTATAAAGCGACGACCTCCTCCTCCCCCTTTTCTTTTCCCATTGGCTGGAGTGTAGACCTGGTGGTTAGCCCTCTGCGATCATGTGGATGACACTCCAGGGATGTTAGAGCAACAGGAAAGAAGGACTCTAGGTCCCAGACAATTTGGTGAAGCAGAACTACCAAAAAAACTTGGTGAGAAAAAAATAACTTCCATCAGGTTTTAAGATTCTGTTATTTTTGAGTCAGTCACATTTAGTCGAGTCTATCTCCACTACACGGGCTTGGTTCAAATATTCCTTCACCAAGCTTTCCCTGACTACCCTACCTAAAGTAGCTCCACCCTCACCTATACCAAGTCACTCTCTAGCACATCGGCCTATTTGGTTTCCTTCACTGAATTTATCATCAGCCAAAAATATTATGTTTGTTTACTATTTGTCTTTCCCCACTAAAAACTAAATTTTATGGAGGCAGGGACCTTGTCTGCCTTAGTAACTGCTGTATTCCCAGTGCCTAGAACAGTGCCTGGTATATAATAAGCACTCAATAATTATTTGTTGAATAAATGAAAGAATGACTCAACAGGAAAAAAAAAACACTAATTAGTTTCCACTAGACTATAAAATGTAGGAAGGCAGGGACAATGTTTGTTTATTGTCATATCATCAGGAACTAACAAGCTGCACAATACATTTTTGTAAAATGAGTGAAGTGACAAGTACACGAATAAGAGTGAATACATTACCAAGGGCTCTTCTGAAATAAAAGTCAATAATAAAAGTTCAATAATAAATATAATTTCATTTCTTAAATACATTTTAAAGTCTAGCTTCCTAGGGAAATCATTTGTTCATTAGAGAATAAGAAAAACAGCAGTACTTCTATAAATACTAAATATAAAATGTTGAAAGAAACTTAACTTTCACAAAAAACCTAACATGATTAGCTTAAAATGTAAGTACCAATAATGCTAGCTGATATTTATTAAGGGCTTATTATGTTCTAGGCACAGTGCTAAATGGTTACCATCTATTATCTCATTTAATCCTCTTAATAATCCTATGAGTAGGTAATAGAGGTGCATGATCCCTTATCTGAACCGCTTGGGAGCCAGATATATTTTGGTATTAACAACTTTTCAGAAAATGAATAGCGTACATATACTACATGTAATGCTCCTAGCAAGATCTGGGGCAACACCCCATAGTCAAATACATTAATATTTTGGTAGAGAAGTATATGCATATTCACTCATTAGTGGGTATTAAAGACTATAAATAACCTCATATCCATTTAAGTTAGATTTATGAGTTCAGATCAGGGCAGGTTTTCCAGGAAAATGAGTTATAAAAACTTTCAGTTTTCAGAGATGTTGGATTTTAGAATTGCTAATAATAAATTGAAAGTTTATATGATCATCCCAGTTTCGAAGAAATCAAAACTTAAGAACTTGCCCAAGGCTACAGAGGTAGTAAAGAACAGTGGATTCAAACCCAGATAATCTAGTTGAAAACTTATCATACTTAATCATTTTATGATAGTACCTGAAAATTCCATGTTACTTAAGATATTCATTCTTTTTTTTTTTTTTTTTTTTTGAGACAGAGTCTCACTGTGTTGCCCCGGCTAGAGTGCCGTGGCGTCAACCTAGCTCACAGCAACCTCAAACTCCTGGGCTCAAGCGATCCTTCTGCCTCAGCCTCCCGAGTAGCTGGGACTACAGGCATGCGCCACCATGCCTGGCTAATTTTTTTTTCTATATATTTTTAGCTGTCCAATTAATTTCTTTCTATTTTTGGTAGAGACAGGATCTCGCTCTTGCTCAGGCTGGTTTCGAACTCCTGAGCTCAGACAATCCGCCTGCCTTGGCCTCCCAGAGAGCTAGGATTACAGGCGTGAGCCACCGCGCCCGGCCCAAGATGTTCATTCTGAATCATGGGAGATGTTCAGTCTAAGGGGGACAACTCTGCCCCACAGAGGAAATTTACATACCAAGGGGCTGGATAAACTAGGTGGTCCTTTAAATGTCTTCTCAACCTGAGACCCCTTTATCCTTTGGAAACATTAATCTTTTGCCAGTCCTAGTTCACAGACCACATTTGTAAACAGCCTCTTGCTGTGGTGCGCCAGACTGACATCTGCTTCATTCATTCACTTAGCAAATAAGGTTTGAGCATTTACCATGTACTAAGCAATGTAAGATGTGAAGACTTACTCCATATGTTCCATGATCTCAAAGAGTCTGAAATCCAGTTGAAGAGATGTGACATAAAAACAGAAAAAGCTAAATAGACTTGCAAAATGGACTGGTTACAAAGCCTCAATGAGAAAAACCAAAGAGGTGAGGCAAATAGCAAATACTCCCAAAGATCAGAGAAAGAGAAATTACTGTGAATTAATGGAATCAGGTAAGGCTTCATGCAGAAGAAGAATCTGGGCCTTAATGTCAGGAAGGATTTATGTGGATATAGAAAAGAGGGGTGGCATTTCAGGTATAGGCTGTGACCCACGAGGGTGTATCATCTAGTAAAAGGCTACATTTACAGGCGGGCATAGGTAAATGATTTGAGAGACATTCGTCTTACATGGATGCACATATAGGGACAAATAGTAGGCATTCTCAAATGTGTTTCTCAGTAAACATACCTTATAAACGACCTTCACATAAACAGTTTTATACACCCTGAAAAAGTTGCTTTGTCCATTTTCAACCAGGTAGTATTCTAATTGCTTCTGGAGTGGAAGAATCAGCCCTAAAATCAATCAGGTACCTAAGAAACAAAAGCTGCCTCTAGGACAGAATATTCAAGTGAACTCTCTAGGAGAGACTACCTCCTCCACTATTCAGTAACATATCTTGAAGCACAGGATTGATTTACGCTTCCAGTGTCCTCCAAGATTCCATAACTTTAGGGCATCTACGTAAATATGTCTTATGACAAATACATATTACTGCGTAAGTATAATATAACCAGCAACATCATATGCATTTATAAATACATGATAAAGCTAATATTTATGTATGCAGAGAAAAGAGAGAGAAATTTTACCCTAAACTTAAAAGTGAATTGTTATTTTTCTGCACATTCTCTAAAACAAACTTCCAAATCTCTGACATTATTCCTTCTTAACAGAATATCTAAATTGAATTTAAGCCCCAAAGTTATTTCTTCTTGTCTGCAAAAAAAAAAAAAAATTATAAATAGGATGGCACATATTTTGAAATGAATGTGATGTTGAGTCATACCACTTGGGTACATATTAAAAGACCAGCAGAACCAAATGGCAATTACTAATCTTCCTTTGGAATATTGGAAAGGTGGTGACATTGCTTTCTCTGTCTGCTTTAGGAGGGCAAAAATAAGATGTCGTTCCAAAGGAACCCAGTACCTTTCTTGATGAGTTCATGCCATTTCAAATCATTCCCTTCATATTTGCCACTGCATGGACCAGTAGTGATTGAATATTGGTATTGTGCACAAAGACGGAGCATGTTCCCTTCCACTTGAAATCTCAGCCTGCATGCTTTTTGGAGCCTATCTTTCCCTATTCTGTCATTCATTCCCTGGGTCACTCTGAAATGCTTCTTTTGGTCTTTTAAAAATAGATACTCCATATTCTGATTAATACATCAACAGCAGAGAATAATTGTGGGGAAATATGTGTTTTAATAATATATGTGCAGAAGAATAACATTTTAAATATTACTCAATAATTTTTTGTTTTCAGGAATTCCTTTTTTCGTCCTCAATTAAAATGAAACTTTGATGCCCAAGCTTATGTACTCAAGGGAAGGTAAAATCCAGAAAACAGAGCTAAGTTCTCTTTACTTGGGGAAAAAAATGGTCTTGAATCCTTGATAGAAATAGTAATCCTGAAAGCCTGCAGATGTTTTGTTTTGTTGGTATGGTTGTTTATTTGTTTTTTGAAAGAGAGAAAAGATTTTCTCTTAAAAGACAGGAGCATGAAGTTCTCAGAGCATAAAGTTTGTATCTAAATAACAGAATCGGGGGCAAAAAAGACATGATGATAGAAGATACACATTTGAAAGTTAGGCTGAAGAAAGACTTGAAAACGGAATGAAGAGGAATGAAGTTAGCCGCTGATGTGAGCTTCCAAGAAGGGACCCTGTAGTCTGGGATCCCCAGGTTCAGCCCTGGGTGGAACAACAATAGAAATCTCAGATAGATTTAGGAGATTCAGGAAGACATTTGTGCTTTGCTTCCTGGGTAAAGTCCAGAAAGACAGCAAGGTTCATAACGAAAACCCCTATACCAGAAATATGCGGCAACAATTCAGCAGTAATTCAACTAGATGTGTTTAGGAAAAGAGAACCTGTGACAGTTCCCCAAGTTTTTCTTGACCCCAGAAGTGGCTACAAGGAGGCGAGTTTAGCCTGAAAGATGAGGAGGTACCTTGGCGTAAGGCATGGATTGTACAAGCTGAAAGTCACAGTAGGAAAACAGATATTGAAGCAGATACGAAACTGACTAATGAGTAGCAGAGTTTATAGAACAGATTTTTCTTTCTCTTTAGACCTTGACAAATGAAATCCCAAAGAACTTAAATGCCATTGCAGGGAGAAGGAGAGGGAAAGCTGGATCCCTATATTTGGCTGAGTTTACATTTGAAATAATCACTAATTATAATGGCAAATAGAAAAAACTAGAAAAGTAGTTACAAAAGCTCCCCCCACCATCCATATCATCCTACTTGCGTCCATATCCATATGATCCACTTCCATCCAGTTACTGTGGAGAAGGTCTATGATTCTATCTAAGGTCCAGCTCTCCAGTTGCATGCTGGATCCTGTCCCTTCTCTTCTACTCACAAGCAATGCTCTGGCAATTGTCTCTTCTGTTACCTGCATCATTAATTTTTCTTTCTTTTCTAGGGTGCTCCCATCAGCAAATAAACATGTTATCCTTACTTTCATCTTAAAAAAAAAAAAAAAAAAAAACCTCTTACTTGATAATTAACATATTTGCACAGCACTAAAATATTACCCCACAGATTTTCTTTTACTTAATTACAAAAGGGAAAAAGTACTTTATCATGGAGAAATCTGGCAGTCACTGTTTTAACTAAGAGATCACATTTAGTATCCCTAACAGTGGACAACCTAACACTATGTGCTTCCTGAGGGGATGTAATATGAAGTACTTGATATAACTTAAGGAATATTCTTACTGAAAATGTTTAACCTGAATCTAATTAAGCCGCTAGAGTTGATTTCCAATTTATAGGCTGTTTAGGTGGGGGGAAAAAAGTTAAATAAGACTGTGAACAAACAATTGGAATAGTCAAGAATGTGGGAATATTCCATAAGACAACTAACCTGGACATTTTAAAAAATAAAAGTCACTAAGAAAAAAAAGCAGGACTTTTTTATGTTAATAAATATTAGAGACATAAAATATACAATGTGTAAACTTTGGTTTCTAGATTTTAAAATATATAAAAGATTTTTTGAGACAAATGAGAGAATGTGGATATGATTATTAGGTGATGTGAAATTATTATTTATTCACTTATATGTGATATTGATATTGTGAAGAATGTATTCCTTTCAGGGATATGCAAGTTGAAGTATTTGTAGGTAAAGTGTCATGATATTTGTAATTTACCTTTAAAGTTCAGAAAATCACCTAAAGAGAGAGAGAGAGAAAGCAACTGTAAGAAAATATTAAAAATTGGTGAATCTAGGTGAAGGGTATACCTTGAACTATTCTTTCAACTATCTGTAAGTTTGAAATTTTAAGCTTCTGTTGGTAGCATATCCCTCTCAAGGTAATTAATACTCCATTTCTCTGCTTCCCTTGGAAATTTCCTTGGAAAGAGTTGTCTATACTCTTTTATTTCCTCTTTTCCCATTGTCTCTCTCTTTTTAAAGCCCAATGACGAGAAACATGAGCTTTGGCATTAAAACTGGGTTGAAGCCCGCCTTCCCAAGGTACTGATTGTGAGACCTGAAGCAAGTCACGCAACTTCTCTCAGTCTCAGTTTCCTCATCTGTAAAGTGGGAATAGTGAGAACACCTGCATGGCTGGGTTGTTACTAATCCTGCATGAAAATGTACATGCATCGGTAGTCACTTCACATGATCCTATGTAATCTTCTCAACAACTCTTAAAAATCTGGTAGTTAGACCCCTGTTTTACAGGTTAAGATATAGAGGTTAAGTGATTTGCCCAGGATCTCCGAGATACAAAAAAGTATCAAGACTTGGGATTCAAACTTGGATTTTGACTGTGCTGAATTCCTCAAGGCAGACATTTTTAATAGAGCGATCTAGAGCTATCATCTAGGGTTCCTAAACTTTTTATGTTGGGGTCTAACCTTTTATTTTTCTAAAGCCTCACTCTCACAGAAGCCTGAAGGCCAAGAGAGAGCGCCTTGCTGCTGCCCTCTTGATCCACTGCTCATCCTGGGCATTTTATTTTTTTTTTAGACAGAGTCTCAGTCTTGTCACGTGGGCAAGAGTGCAATAGAGTCATCATAGCTCGCAGCAAGCTCAAACTCCTGGGCTCAAGCGATCCTCCTGCCTCAGGCTCCCAAGTAGCTGGAACTACAGGCACATGCCACGATGTCTGACTAATTTTTCTATTTTTAGTAGAGACGGGGTCTCACTCTTGCTCAGGCTGATCTCAAATTCCTAAGCTCAAGTGACCCACCCACCTCGGCCTCCCAGAGTGCTAGGATTACAGGCGTGAGCCACCTTGCCTGGCCCCCCATTGTCTCTTAAATCTACTCAAAATAAGCTAACTCCCTACCTCTCCACCAAAACAGATGTTGGCAAGGTCATGCCTTCACATGGCCAAATCCAATGGTCAATTCTCAGTCCTCATTTTATTCAAACTATCAGCAGTGTTTTACACACTTCATTGGTTTCCCCTCCTGAAACACTTTCTTTACTAGATTCTAAGACATCATACTCTCTTAATTTTCTTCCTGCGGCCCTGACTGCTCCTTCCAATCTTCCCTGCTGGATCTACTTCACCTCTCTAAGCTCTAACACTGGGGTCCCAGATGTTCAGACCTGAGACGTCTTCTCTAACTGGACTCCTTCTCTAGATGACTGCATACAGTCTCTGGTCTTTAAATACCGTCTATATCCACTACTTGAACTTCTACCTTGAATTCCTACATTCAAATACCAAATGCTTATTCAGTATACCAGGTTGAAAGTCTAATAGGTATTTTATATTTAAAACTCATACTTAATTGAACTCCTAATAGCCCCATCCCAATCACCATGAACATGCTCTTCTCACAGTCTTCTTTGTCTTAGTAAATGGCAACTCCATTCTTCCAGTTGCTCAGGCCAAAACCTTGGCATCACCCTTCGACTTCGCTCTTTTTCTCCAAATTCCAATTCTTCAGCAAATCTTGTCAATTCTATCCTCAAAATAGACAACAGATCTTGCACTTCTCCCTCTTCCCATTTATCACTACTGTAATCCAAACCACTATCATCTGTTATCTGGTCTCGTGTAGTAGACGTCTAAATAGTCTTTCTCCTTCACTTTTGCCTCCTACATTTTATCCTACAAAAAGCTGCCAAAGTCAATCTTTTAAATCATAAGTCAGATCATATCATTCCTCAGCTCAAAACACTCCAAAGTCTTCCCATTTCATTCAGAAAAAATCTATAGTTCTCACTAAAAGAAATTTTAAAAGATTAAACAAATATAAAGACATCACCTGTTCATGGATCAAGGGACTTAATATTGTTAAGGATGTCAATATTATCCAAATTGATCTATAGATTGAACTCAATTCCTATCAAAATTACAATTGGCCTGTTTTTACAGAAATTGATAAGCTGATTGAAAAATGCATAAGAAAATGAGGTTTCAAGGAACTCAGAATAGTCAAAACAATTTAAAAAAAAAGAGCAGAGTTGGAGAACTCATACTTCCTGATTTCAAATTTACTGTAAAGTTTCATTCAATCAAGACAGTGCAGTACTGGCCTAAGGATAGACATCTAGACCAATGGTATAGACTTGAGAATCCAAAAATAAATCTATGGTCAATTGATTTTCCACAAGTGTGACAAGATAATTCAATGGGGAAAGAGTAGTCTTTTCAATAATTGGTATGGGGACAAGATACCCACATGCAAAAGAATGGAGTTGATCTCCTATCTTGATAAATTAGACTTCCTCAAGAGTGCTCTTTGAAAGACATTGCTAATGAATGAAAACACATAGACTGAGAGAAAATATCTGCAAATCACATATCTGATAAAGCACTTGTATTCAGAACATACAAAGAGCCCTTCAAAATGCAGTAATACTGCATAGCCCCATACAATAAATGAACAAAAGATTTAAACAGATGCTTCACCAAAGAAGATACACAGATGGCAAATAAGCACATTGTGTTAGTTGCTAGGGCATCCATCCAAAATATCCCACACTGGATGGCTTGAACAACAGAAATTTACTTCTCACAATTCAAGAGGCTAGAAGTCCAAGATTGAGGTGTCAACAAATTTGGCTTGCAGATAGTCACCTTGTTGCTGCCTCTTCACATAGTTGGCCCTCTGTGCTTGTCCACCCCAGCATCCCTTCCTCCTCCCACAAGGACACCAGTCCTACTGGACTAGGGCCCCACCCCAATGGTCTCATTTTAACATAATCACCTCTTTAACAACCTTCTCTCCAAATATGGAGATATTGGTATCTGGGGGCTGGGACTTCAACATATGAATACTGGGGGAGACATAACTCAGCCCACAGCACACATGAAGAGAGATGCTCCATATAATTGGTAATTAGGGAAATACAAATTACTGCCATAATGAAATACCACCTATTAGAATGACTAAAATGAAACGACTCACCATATCAAGTCTTGCTGAGACATAAAGCAACTGGAACTCTCATACACTGCTCATGAGAACGTAAAATTGTACAAACACTTCAGAAAACAATTTTCCAGTTTCTTAGTAAGTTAAACATAGACCTACCATATAACCCAGGCATTGAACTTCTAGGCATTCCAAGAAAAAGACTTGTACACTCATATTTATAGCAATTTTCTCTGCAATAGCCAAAAGCCAGAAACAACAAAAGTGCTCATCAGCAGGTGAATAGATAAACAAATTGTGGCACACCCTTCAATGGAAGACTACTCAGCAATAAAAAGAAACAAACTATTGATAACACATAACAGAATAGACAAATCTCAGAATAATTATGCTGAGTGAAAAAGGCCAGACTGCCCTCAAAAAGAGTACATATTATGATCCCACTTATATAAAATTCTAGAAAATGCTAACAATTTTTAGGGACAAAAAGCAGATAGGTGGTTGCATGGGGACAGAGGCGGAGGAGGTTGAGGCGTTGGAAGCGATGAATTACAAAGGGGCACAAGGAAACTTGGGTAGGTAACAGATATATTCATAATTGACACATATATATGTTGATTGTGGTGATGCTTTCACAGGTGTATACCTATGTCAAAATTTATCAAATTGTACGCCTTAAATATATGCAGCTTTTTTATATCAATTTTACCTAAAGAAAATCATAAATCAATCGATCTGTCCCAAAGAACAAGTCATTCTGATATTGTGTTAACGGCCTCCCATTTACTTAACCTAAATCACCTCTTCCCATGCCAATCCATTCTTCACTCTGTCCCTAGAATTAACTTTTTTAAACACATGACATTTCCATAACTCTTCTTCTTAAAAACTTCCATTGTTCCTCACAGAATATGATTCTTAAGGACACTTTTCTTAATCTAATCTCAGCCTACCTTCTAGGCTCATCTCTGTCTGGTCTCCTTCAGGTTTTTCTACACTCCTGCTATTACATTCCTCACTTAGTCTTTAAACATTCAGTTTCTTCTGCTTTGAATGCTCTCACCCTTCCATGACCTGCTCCGACTCCTCAGCCTGGAGAATTCCCACTCAACCTTCAAGACCCTGTTCAAACTGTACAGTCTTCGTGAAGCCTTTCCCATTTCTTCCAGCCATCTGTCTCTCCTTGTTGTTCTCATGACTCTTTGTGCCTCCTTTTTTTTTTTACAGCTTTATTGTAAAGTTTGTTGTTTTTTGTTTTTATATCTTTCTTCCTCCTCAAAGAAAAGATTGTCTCTTAGCATCCTCAGAGCTTAGCACAGTACCTGGCATATAGCACTCATTCAGTAAACGTTAAATGAATGAATGAAAGCATATTCAGGAATGCTTATTAACAGTGTTAATATATTTTATGACACTTCAAAAATATTTTTAATAATAAAGCAATCGGTTTTATTAATAATAAGGTACTTGGGCCAGGCGCGGTGGCTCA
>NW_012138302.1:5568714-5578244 GCF_000956105.1 Propithecus coquereli | reverse complement strand
CTTGAGCCCAGGAGTGTGAGGTTGCTGTGAGCTAGGCTGACGCCACGGCACTCACTCTAGCCCGGGGAAAAGAGTGAGACTCTGTCTCAAAAAAAAAAAAATAATAATAAGGTACTTGGAAAATCTCTTAAAATCATCACATAAATATTCTATGCTAATACTGAAAATCATGTTCATAAAACTGGTAAAATAAAATGATTTTGTGCTATATTTAGGGCTTATCCACAATCCAACTTTTTTTGGTCAAAAATTTGCCAAAGAAATTTAGAATATCACCTAGTAAGAAAAGCTGGAAAGAGAGATGTGGCTCATTCATCCTTGAGACTAACGGGTATATTCTCATTTTGACGTTCAACGATTTATATATTTGACTCCCATTAATGCTGATGGGAATTGTGCACATAAATTCTCACAAACTGAGACGAGAACACATCCCTAAACGTGCATCCCAGGAATACATGCAGAAACTATAATTCCAAAGCCTAAGATACTAAGCCCGTAATTAAAATGTGTGGATCTCTCAATGGCAGCAGACTGAGCTGCTAACACACTTAAAGGCTCAATTCATCGCAATGTATCTACAGTCTTCCAGTCTCTACCAGTCCCGGAAGGCAGCAGATGCTGGTGAGCCGCAGATTGCCTTGTCCAGGGGAAAGACCACTGGGAGAAGGGGAAAGCAAACAGGTAGAAAGCTGGAGAACTGTCAGGGAAACAGAAAACTTGCCAAAGATCCCTTTGCCTCCTGCTCCTGCCACCCTGGTCCTTTCACTTGACAGCTACGTCTGCTTAGAAAAGAATTTCTGAGTCTAAAAACTTTGAATGAAAGCCAAATAATCTGCTCTGTAAGAAGCTATTTGGAAAGTTGATTTATTCATAATATAGGGTAGAAATGCTCTGCTTGAGAGAATCAACTAGTATTTCTGAAAATCCAAATCTCCTCTAAAGGGAATATGAATACACAATTTCACATAATACATGATTATAATCACTAAGTCTTTATAGACTCTTTCCTATTTCAACAGGTTATTCTTAATATTCTTGTAAAAAATGTACTTCCAAGTTTAATCCCACCGAAAGTGGTAAGATTCTATATTGAATGTAACCTAGTGAAGAAGCACATTGAATTTGTAATTCAAAGATACGGATTAAAGTTTCACCGGACACAAAATCTCTCTCGGCTACAATTTCCTTTATTGGAAAATGACAAGTGATAATCCTTGCCTCATCTCTTAGCGTTATTACAAAGCTTAAATTAGAAATTGAAATGAAAGCATTTGAAAATACAAACATCAGTTTCTGTGCTCAATAATAAATATTTTTTAGAATTAAATATATACGGTACCCCCAAAAAATCTTCAGAAATGGCCTCTTTTACTGTAAAACAACCTAATCTTAACAGAGAGTCTTTTTCATGATTCCATCTCCTCTCTCCAACACCCTCAACTTCCACCCTTACCTCTAGCCAAGCACCAACTCTAATAATGAGTACCTTGTTTCACCTAAGTCTATCCTAAAACCACTGAAGTGGTTTCCAACAGTAGAGGAAGAGCAAAAAATTCACACTGGGAGTCATGTGACTTCATTCTAGTCCCATTCTGATACCAGTAACCACCAGGTGCCAAACACTGTGGTAGGAGCTGGAGCTACTTCACTGAACAAGTTTCAGCTTCAACCTCAAGGAAGTCATTCCTGACGCATCCTTGCCATCACCACCCACACTCAAACCAACACTAACACCTGTCATTTCTACCTAGAATTCATCTACCTGCCTCTATCTCCACTGCCACTACCCTGGTCCACGTTAGCATCATTTCATCATCTCTTACATAGACTACTACCATAACCCATCAACTGGATTCTTCTCATTTCACTCCTGGCCCTTGCAATAATCTTTTCAAAATTCTCATCTGGCCTTGTCACTCCTGCGTGCTTAAAATACTTCAATGACTTCCAATTGTTCTAAAGATAAAGACCAAACTCTATAACAGTCTGAATTATCTGGCCCTACCTACTTCTCACGCTTCATCAACTCCTTTCCTCTCAGTGCTTCAGCCACATTGCCTTCTTTTACCATCTTTGTAAGTGCCATGGATCCTCCTACTACCACAGGGCCTTTTAACATGCTGTTCCCGCTGCCTCTTCACCTAATTAACTTCTCTTCTTAGCTCAATCATTACTCTCTAAAGAAAGCCTTTCTGGTCCTCCCTCATTGGGTCAAATCCCCTTTTATATGTTCTCACAGCACCAGGAACATCTCCTTAGCACTTAGCACTCATTATTTGATTATTATCTGTCTCCTCCAATGAGGCTCTCTGAGAACAAGGTTCATGCTTGTTTTTGTTCACAACTATTTATTCTCAGCACCTATCATAGTGCCTGGCACATAGTAGCTGATTGATTAATATTTATCAAGTAAATCAATACATAAATCAACTTATTCTAGTAATAGATAAGGCAAGTTGGCAGGCAATTAGATCTCAGTAAATGATAATATAAACTCTGAGAGGGCAGGGATTTTTGTCTCTTTTATTCATGGATATATTCTTAGTGCCCAGAATAGGGCTTGGCACACAATAGGCATTCAATAAATATTTCTTGAATGAATGGAGAGATAAAATATAGATAAGCTCAAGCAGGGATGATAGCACATATCAAGGCTTACTACATGTTCTTTGATTTACTTCATTTATTTGTTGCCTACTTGATTAGGAAAATTCCCTAAAGCCCTAAACACCACTTTCTTGTTGGGTTATCTTGGGAAGTTACATAATCTCTCCGAGATTCCATAATTCTGAAAATTCTGAAATTCTGTTTCCTCGTTTCAAAAATGAAGATAGTGCCATCTGTTCTGGCTTCCACGTGGGATTAGCGTAAGAATCAAATATCTCAACAATAACAAAAAAATCCGATTTAAAAATGGGGAAATAATCTGAACAGATATTTCTCAAAAAAAGACATACAAATGGCAGAAAAATATATGAAAAAATGCTCGCCATCACTAATCATCAAGGAAATGCACATCAAAACCACAATGAGATATCATCTCACCCCAGCTGGAGTGGTTATTATCAAAAAATCAAAAAATAACAAATGTCGACAAGAATGTGCAGAAAAGGGAACGCTTACACATTGTTAATGGGAATGTAAACTAGTACAGCCACTCTGGAGAGCAGTATGGAGGTTTCTCATGAAACTGCAAATAGAACTATCAAAAGATCCAGCAATCCCAGTACTGGGCATTTATCCAAAGGAAAGGAAATCAGTATATTGAAGACATAGCTGCACCTCACGTTTATTGCAGTATTATTCACAATAGCCAAATTATAGAATAAACCCAGATGTCCAACAACAGATGAATGGATAAAAAAAAATACGGTATATATACACAATGGAACACTATTCAGCCCTAAAAAAGAATGAAATCCTGTCATTTGTGTCAATGTGGATGGAATTGAAGGACATTATGTTAAGTGAAATAAGTCAAGAACAGAAAGTTAAACACCACATATTCTCACTCATATTTAGAAGCTAAAGAAAGTTGATTTCATAGAAGTGAAAAGTAGAACAGAGGTTACTAGAGGCTGGGAAGGGTTGGGGAAAGGGGTTGATAGGGAGAGACTTGAGAAAGGATACAAAATTACAGCTAGATAGAAGGAATAAGTTCTAGTGTTCTATACCATTGTAGGATGACCATAGTTAACAATAATGTATTATATATTTTCAAATGGCTAGAAGAGAGGATATTGAATGTTCCTAACACAAAGAAATGATAAACGCTTGAGATGACGGATATGCTATTTAACAATTACTCTAATCCGATCACTATACATTTTATGTATCAAAATATCACCATGTACCACATAAATATGTACAATCATTATGTGTCCATTAAAAAAAAAGAATCAAAGGAGATGAGGTAAGCTATACAGGACCATATAATTCAGTAGACTCAAGCTAGTATCTTTTGAACACCTCCTACATGGTAAGCGCCAGGCTAGGAATTAAGCTTAAGAAGTGATAGGATTGTGAGTCCCTCTGTGATGGTCACCACATAAAAATCCCTAAAATCTCATGCTACTTCCTCTTCATTCCTTTCCTACTTCTCTATTTTTGATCATTAATTATGACTATTCACATACTCTCTTACATTTTGAAATACAGGAATACTGGGAACTACAAGGCACAGAAAGAAGTAGCCAAGGCAGGATAGAGTAGAACTTGGCCAAGAGATTCAACAAATGTTTAAATGTAGAGGAAGGATATGCAATGAGGCATCTGAAACTATTCCCAGGCTAAAGGACTGATGGCAAAAATGGTTGGAGAGGGGTGTCACTGGATATTTGGGGTCAAAAACAAGTATTGCAAATTTGACAAACACCATTCTTGCCTGAAGAAAATTGCCCAGGAAATATTAATTGGTTGCCAGAAAAGAGCATGGAAAAGGTGGTGGATTATAGCACCGTAGCTACAAAACACTTTGGAGTCATGGCAGGGATGTGCTCAGCATACTGAGAGCAATCATATTTTATGTTTGCCTACCCTAGGAAAACAGAAGTTCTTTTCCTACCCTCTCCATCAGAGTCCACATGCAACTATTCATCATCTCTTCTCCGTCTACTCGTAATTACACTCCTCACTGGGGTCCAAAGCAAAGTGCTCCAGATAGTTTGTTGATACAAGAAACTATATTCAATCTTTCCCATGTAGAAGTAGTCTGTTTGCTGGGATGCACTTATATAATAAGACATGCCAAGGGGACCAGGCATGACTAAGGATGCTCTCATTTTCGTAATTCTGGCTTTCATAAATTTTATTCACTACTTGAAGAGAAGTACACACATTTAACTACAGACTGACACTAAGAGGTTCTCATTCATGTAAGTTTATCAATTAACCTCTTAAAGGGAAAGCATGAAAATGTCTCCCTTTTAAAAATGTTTCAGCTCGTATGTTCCCTTGATTCTGATAAGCTCAAAATTTAACACTTTAAAGATCCTCCAAAAATACAGCAGACTTTTCCCCAAAAAACTGGAACTAGAATAGTTTTTACCACATCTCTGAATCTAATGATTTTAAGAAAGTTTTCTGAAAAGAACCTTCCATGGTTTTCACATGAAATGGGGCCTTTTTCCTCTTCTATTTTATGTGTGTTTTTTCTGAAATACAGCTTGTCTTCTGTAATATGCAACTCTTGCACTCCTATAAAACTGATGTAGGGCTGGGCACGGTGGCCGAGGTAGCAGGGGAGGATCGCGTGAGCCCAGGAGTTCGAGGTTGCAGTGAGCTATGATCGTGCCACTGCACTCCAGCCTGGGTGATAGAGTGAGACTCAGTCTCTTAAAAAAAAAAAAAAGAAAGCAAAAGAAAAAAAGAGAAAAACTGATGTAAAACAGTGGTGTGAAAACAATGCAAAAGCAATGATATCAATGAGAAATAAAAAGGGGTTTCAGAAGCTACAGAGTATCAGGTCCTCAGCAACAAGAGGAGCAGAGGGATTTATTTATAATGCATAAGTATATTTTAGTTTGCAAAGTTAAAAATAAGTTGCACATAGCATCATTAAGCAAATCCTAAACAGCATATAAGACTAAATCAAAATCATTGAGATTTTAGACCTGGTGTTATCAAATGAGGAATAAAACAGAAAATGTTAATAAGTTAATGTTTTAAAAAGCACAGAAACAAAATAAACAGTAGCACTGTTCATAACTGCAAAAAAGAATCAAAAGAATAAGTTGCCAAATGAACAGCCAGCCACTCAAAACAAACATGCATGTGTTCCCAATGCTACGTGAATAACAACCTTTCTACTGCAACTGATGTATAACCAACAGCTGTATGTAATACAAATCATGTTCTCTAATTACTCTATCTCCATATATCCTATTTGTATCGAGAAAATTCTCACTGTAAGAGAAATGCTTATTCATTACAACTGCTGGTCTCTATGCAGAATTCAGCTGGGAAACTATCACATCTAAACTACATTATCTTTTAGCCCTTCAAGAAACCTTCAATATAAGGAATAGGTGTAGTGGTCATTAGAATTCTAGGTCTATCATTTACTAGCTATGTGACCTTGGGAAATTCATCGAGTTTCCCTGAGTCTTGGTTTCCTCATCTATTCTATGGGGATAGTGACACTCCCTTAGGGTGGCTGTAAGAATTAACTGAGTTGCCTTCAAATCTCTAGGAAGAATGCTAAGAACTCAATGAAGGGTAGCTATTAGACAAGTGGTTTCATACATTAAAACTGGGTCATCCAAAATGGAAAAGAGAGAAGACACAAATAAAAAACTATAATCAGAAATTAAAGTGGAGACACTACTGGCCTTACAGAAATAAAAAGGATTATGAAAGGATACTATTAACAATTAATTATACATCAACAAATTAGATAACCTAGATGAAATAGAAAAATTCTTAGAAACACACAAATTACCTAAACTGACTCAAGAAGAAATAGAAAATCTCAACAAACTTATAACAAATGAAGAGATCGAATCAGTAATCAAAAACCTCTCCCCACCAAAAAAACCACTCCAGAACCAGATGGCTTCACTGGTGAATTCTATCAAACATTTAAAGAAGAATTAATACCAATCATTCTCAAACTCCTCCAGAAAATGGGAGAAGAAAGAACACTTCCTAAATCATTCAATGAGACCAGCATTACTCTGATATCAGATATCACAAGAAAAGAAAAGAAAATCATAGACCAATATCCCTTATCAATATGGATGCAAAAACCCTCAATGAAATCCTAACAAATGAAATCAACAGCATATTAAAGGAGTATGCACCTATCACCATGACCAAGTGAAATTTATTCCAAGAATACAAGAATAGTTCAACACTGAAAAATAAAGCAATGTAATACATCTCATCTATAAAATGAAGGAAAAAAAACCAAGTGATCATATCAACTGATGCAGAAAAGGCATTTGACAAAATCCAACACTTTCATAATAAAAATATCATATCTTCAACATTATAAAGGGCATTTATGAAAAACCCAACAGCTAACATCATATTCAATGGTGAAAGACTGAAAGGTTTCCCCCAAGATGAGGAACAAGACAATGATGCCTCCTTTCACCACAGCTATTCAACATTGAACAGGAAGGTCTAGCCAGAGCAATTAGACCAGAAAAGAAAAAAATGGATAAAATTGCAAATTTTATGTTATATGTATTTTGCTACAACAAAAAATTTTTAAATTAAATTCATTATCTTCTCATATCCCATTCCCACCCCCCTAAAAAACCTGGTCCATCTACAGTAAAGGCTGTTCTACAGTTACTTGCTTTCTCTTTAACATTTACCTGAGCTCACACAGGCTAAAGTAGAATTTGAAAGGGGTATGGGCAACAGTGGAAGAGAAATTAATTTTATTTATGAACTGAATGTTTGTGTCCCTCCAAAATGTATACATTGAAATTCAACCCCCTAAAATGATGGCATTAGCAGGTGAAGTCTTTGGGAGGCGATTAGGTCACGAGAGCAGAGTCCTCCTGTACAGGATTAGTACACTTACAAAAGAAACCTCAAAGAGCTCCGTCCCGACTTCTGCCATATGATGTCACAACAAGAAGTCAGCAGTCTGCACCCCGGAAGAGGGCCCTCACCAGAACCTGACTATGCTGGCACCCCAATCTCAAAGTAAGCACATTATTTTTATTTTATTTATTTATTTTTTTGAGACAGAGTCTTACTGTGTTGCCCGGGCTAGAGTGTCGTGGCATCAGCCTAGCTCACAGCAACCTCAAACTCCTGGGCTCAAGCAATCCTCCTGCCTCAGCCTCCCGAGTAGCTGGGACTACAGGCATGCGCCACCATGCCCGGCTAACTTTTTTTCTATATAGTTTTAGTTGTCCAGATAATTTCTTTCTATTTTTAGTAGAGACGGGGGTCTCGCTCTTCCTCAGGCTGGTCTCGAACTCCTGACCGCAAGCGATCCTCCCGCCTTGGCCTCCTAGAGTGCTAGGATTACAGGCATGAGCCACCGCACCCGGCCAGCACATTGTTTTTAATTAAATTGCATTTGTTGGTGGAAAAGGGGGCTGGGAGTTGTTTAATGGAAATTATGAAGAAAGGGCTTTAATGTCACTCCAGGCAACTCTTTTGGTGTTGCTACTGAAATTGCTCAAAATATTACTGTCAGATGGCTTTCTTACAACCCTTCCATTCTCACAGAAATCCTGGCATTTTCACTGCCAGTGCCCTGTAAAATGATGTGCTTTATATTGAAAAACTCAATTCAATTCAGTATTTATTATATACCTACTATGTACAAAGTAACTGGGTGAGACTTTCGGGAGAGAGAAATTTAGAAGTCCAATAATTCATGAAGATGTCAATGTTGCATCATTGACTGTTTTCCAGATTCTAGATTCTGTCATGAAGGACTATAATAGAAACTGATTTTCTAGGTCAAAATAACAAACAATTTCCTCATTCTCCAAAGGCAAAGTTACACAGGAATGTCACTAAAACTTAAGTAGTGGTTCCATAATAACAAAAAAAAATTTTTTTCTCAAGAAAGCTTGGCATTATCTTGTTCAGCACCAGTTTCATGATTTGGGTTTACAATGTGAATAGTGTATTCATTATCTATCACTGCATAACAAATCACCCCAAAACTTGGCGACTTAAAATAACAATAATCACATATTATCTCTCATAGTTTCTATGGGCCGGGAATTTAGACAGGGCACAGTGGGGAAATCATGTGCTTCATAATTTCTGCAGCCTCAGCTAGAAGACTTGAAATTTGGAATCATTGGAAGACTCATTTACACTCAGTTGATGCTAGCTATTGGGTCCAGCTCAGGCTGTCGGCCAAAACACTCCTACGTGGCATCTCCTTGTGGCCTTGGCTTCCTCACAATGTGATACCTGGACTCTAGAAGCAAGCATCCCAAGAGAGAGAGCCCAGTGAAAGCTGTTTTTTATGACCAGCATGGGAAGTAACGCAATCTCACTTGTGCTGCATTTTACTGGTCAAAGCAAGTTACAAAGTTATGCATGGGTTCAAGTAGAGGGGACACAGATCCCACCTCTCAATGAAAAAAGATCAGTATTATATAGTAAGAAGTTGGTTGGTGGATTCATACCTCACTTTCCTTCTACCAGGAACTTGAGGTGGTTTGCTCCTGCAATTTTAACTTTCATTGCTGTTAAGCCCCACTCCCCTTATGGCTTCTCCTTGGTTCAATTGGATTTTCATTCCCATGCCTATGGCTTTACTTGTGGTATTCTTACCACCTCAGATAACACGAACATACCTGTCAAGCTATTTTGTTGCAAAGAATAGGTATTTACTAAATAACTTTAATTAATGAATGCTTTATTGTAAAGTTTGAAAAGGGCAATTTTTCTGACCCAGATATTGATAGAGCTGAACTTCATAGATAGAAACAAGATCTAGGAATGAAGCTTTAAAAATAATCAAAACTTCCTTTGTTCTCTTAGAGCACCTAGAGTCATTCTCACCTCTGCTGCTTCTACTTTCCTTTTTCTCCTTTCAT
>NW_012138302.1:5566673-5567526 GCF_000956105.1 Propithecus coquereli | reverse complement strand
TAATTTTTATGAAGTTTAATTCATCAATTTTTTTACAGAATTTTTATTTATTTTTTTAAAGATGGTGGTCTTGCCGTGTTGCCCATCCTGGAGTGCAGTGGCTGTTCTCAGGCTCAATCACAGCTCACTGTAGCCTTGAACTCCTGGAATCAAATGATCCTCTCACCTCAGCCTCCCTAGTAGCTGGGAATACAGGCACACGCTTCTGTGCCCAACTTTTACAAACATTTTGTAAAATTGACAGGTGTAAGGTCTGTGTTTAGATTCTTTTTTTTGCATGTGGATGTCCAGTTGTTCCTGCACCATTTGTTGAAAAGACAGTCTTTTCTCCATTATATTACCTGTGCTCCTTTATCAAAAATCAGTTGACTGTATTTATGTGGGTCTATTTCTGGGCACTCTATTCTTCTTAATTGATCTGTTTGTCTATTCTTTCACCAATACCATACTGTCCTGATTACTATAGCTTTATAGTAAGTCTTGAAGTCAGGAAGTATCAGTCCTTCAACTTTGTTCTTCTCTTTCAATATTGTGTTGTTTATTCTGGGTCTTTGGCCTCTCCATATGAACTTTAGAATCAGTTTGTCAATATCCGCAAAATAACTTGCTGGGATTTCGATTGGGACTACATTGAGTCTATAGATCAAGTGGGGAAGAACTGATATCTTGACAATATTGAATTTCCTGTCCATGAATGTGGAATATCTCCTTTTGTTTAATTCTACTTCGATTTCTTTCATCAGAATTTTTTAAGAGCAATAAATCACACTTTGATTATAAAATATTTCAAATATGGAAAAGTACACAGAATAATATAACAAACATTCATCTACACTAAATATTATTATTTAGG
>NW_012138302.1:5563323-5564753 GCF_000956105.1 Propithecus coquereli | reverse complement strand
CCCGCCTCAGCCTCCCAGAGTGCTAGGATTACAGGCGTGAGCCACCACGCCCGGCCTAATATTAAGTCTTCTGATCCAAGAACATGGGATGCCTTTCCTCTTATGTGTATCTTTTTAAACTCCTTTTAGCAATGCTTTGTAGTTTTCAGTGCAGTGTACAAGTCTTTCATCTTTTTGGTTACGTTTATTCCTAAGCATTTTATTCTTTTTGATGCTATTGTAAATGGAATTGTTTACTTAATTTTCTTTTTGGTTGTTCATGTTAGTGTACAGAAATGCAACTTATTTTTGTGTGTTGATTTTGTACACTGTGACTTTGATGAATTTGTTTATCAGTTCTACTTTTAGGAGAGTTTTGTGGTTTTCCTCATGTAGATTTTATACATATTTTGTTACCTGCTCACTTTTCATACAGTGCTCTTACTTCAATATGGCTTCTATTCTTCCTCTTAATTTTTAATTCAATATAAACATTTATTTTACAGCCTCTTTCAAATTATTCCATTATTTCTGGTTCTTAAGGTGCTAATGCTGTTGGTTACATCTGCTAACTATACTTCATGGAGATTTTTCTTTACATGGTTTGTAATTTTTTTCTATTCCATTTTCAGAGGAGTTTATTTACTCTGTGGCAGTGGTAGGTACTCCTGGGTTGTAAAAATATGGAAGATAACATTGTATTTTTAGGCTTGTTCCACAGACATGTTTCTCCCAATGATATCTATGGTCCTAGACTATTTCTTAACTTTTCGATCCTACATCATGCAGGTAGAATAAATTTGGGCATCACACATACATATAGCACAAGCCTGAGATTTCAATTTCCTGGACAGATGGCAATGCCCCCAGACAGATGGCAAGCTTCTTTACCACATATCTGAGTCAGAGAGAGAGAGAGTTTTTCTAGCCTGTGAGTATAAGACTCTCTAAGTTCTAGGCTCTATCCAGGGACATCAATTCCAGGTGCTCTGCCTTGTATAGCCTTATTAGCCAAATCTCTTATCTCCATGTGGTCTCTTGCTCCTAAGTCCTAAAAGCCTCCCTAAATCAACTTCCTCCATACAAACAATGGGTCCAGCAGTGTAGCCGATACACAGGTACCGAAATGTCATTCACCGCTCTTCTTCTACACAGTCACCTGTATGATTGGATTTGAAGACTTCAGAGCAGCAAGTCAGCTCAAAGCATCTTCCCCAATCATCTCCCCCAATCAGGGCCTAAAATTCTACCACAAAAGATTAATTTCTATGGGATAAGCATTGCCCTCTTTAAATAGACAATATTCTAAACAGACTTATCTTGGCGACAGTACCTCTGGGAACATTTTTCAGAATGATGTTGGCACACATCTACTCAAATATATTGTTCCCATCTGGACTCATTTGTTTGGTGAGATCAATAAATTCACATATCAGTGTAAATGACAAGGG
>NW_012138302.1:5560088-5562193 GCF_000956105.1 Propithecus coquereli | reverse complement strand
TATATAATATTCCAGTCGTACTTTATCACGAAGACAGGTAGGTCAATATGCAAGAATACAAAGATAAACCTTAGCCTCATGAGTTTATGCCTTCAGATCAGAGAGTTAGAGATAAAGAGGAGTGTAGAGGTCACGTACTCAGCTCCATCATTTTACAGATGAGAAAATCAAGGCCTAGAAAGGAGAACGTATTTGCCCAACGTCATACAGTAAGCAAGTGACAAAACCAAAGTTAGAACTCAGATATTCTGAGAGAAGGGGAGCAAAAGTACAGGAAAGAGAGGGATCACTGATAAAGCAAGGAATCTAAGCAGAAGGAGAAAATGAGATTCAGAACACAAATGGAGGAATCAGCCTTAGATTTAAGGATGGATATCGCTTACACTGAAGCTAGAAGTAAAGAGTGGATGTGAATACAGCTTAGTTTGTTAGGGGTCTAGGGAAGTTGTATGTGCCATAAATATTGTAGTGTGTTGATTTATCAAACTGTCTTCCTCATCTCCATGAAGGGAGGGACTATGAAAATATGGTGTGTGTCTTCTTGAAAGGAAGAAGGGTATCAGGGAGCCAGGGAGGGAGGGACACAGAAAGAATCCCAGAGGTGTGGACAATGAACTTCGCCAACTTCAGAGTTTAGCTGAGGCCCACTTCCAGTAAGAATAAGTCTAGGAATTAAAGCCAGGCCAAGAAGTCTTTAAAACTATTCCAATAGATAGACTGACCCAGCACATGAGAATGAGGTTTGTGAAGTAAATGGACCCTTGGGATGAAATGGGGAGGGTACCATAAACAAAGACAAGTCCTACCAACAGCCAGACAGCTGGTAACAAAAGCCAGGCTGGACAAAGGTCTTTCTGGCTGCCCCTTTATACAGAAGTAAGAAAACCACACATCTCTGTTGGATGTAAGATGATCTGGCTGAAACATCTGTCACCCCATTGATCGCCAAGCTGGCTTCATTAGTTCTGGCTGGCTAGGCTAGGATCTCCTTCCTCCCTTACCTTCCTGTGTACATCTCTTCTTGAGCTGCATGCTGTCAAACCATCCTTCTCTAACAGGGTGGACCATTCTTCAGAGAAGAGTATACTTATTATCAGAAAACAACCCCACTTGATTCAAGAACTCCTTATGTAAACCCTTAGTTCTGACATATTGGTTCACCCTAAAGAATTATCTCTAGTGCCAACAGCACCCAGAGTAGCTGCAGCCTCACAGAAAAAGAGGTTTGATCTCTGGAATTAAAGATTCAACAAGAGGAGTCCAAAGACTTTCAGACTTTCATTGAAGATGAAAAATCTAAAATATTAGGAGAAACATGGTACACACAACTGCTATGAGGATGTTGTAGGATGGAACCTCTGTGCTTCTTTCTTTGCTTATTTGTTCAGGAGGCAGCACGGCTTCATGGGCTTTAGAATAATTACTGTCTGTCTGTCTGTCCCAGGTCCCCTTGTCTTCATACTTTCCTCGCTTAGCCACCATCTATGCACCAATGACTTCCTGTCTAGAACTCATTCTAGTACTCCTGGCATTCATACCCATCTGCCCGTACAAGACTCTTCTACTTTAGTAGCCCACAGACACACACAAAAAACTTACTTGACATCTGCTATGTGCCAAGTAGCATCCCAATCTGAACTTATCTTCATTCTCCACAAAGGAAAACTGGATGAAACCTTGGGTCCTACGTCAGAGTTTCAGATAAAACCAATGTTTGGAGCATCCACAAGTGTCAGGTATTATGGCACTTCCACCTCCATATCTCGTATAGTCTTCACACCAATCCAGTGAAATAAGAAACATTACCCTCCATTTAACAGGCAAGAAAATAGATATATAAAGGTAATAGGTGCTTTCAAGAGTTTTAGATTTCAAGACTATTTCAAAAAACATTGTGAAGTCACATAGGATTGCTAACTTTATTTTGGCAAATAGGAACATCGAAAAAAGTCATTTACTATAATTTCATTTGAACATAGTCTATATTAAAAACAAAAACATAAAAATTCATCTTAATTTAGGCCGGGCGCGGTGGCTCACGCCTGTAATCCTAGGTCTCTGGGAGGCCGAGGCGGGCGGATTGTTTGAGCTCAGGAGTTCGAGAC
>NW_012138302.1:5541442-5558808 GCF_000956105.1 Propithecus coquereli | reverse complement strand
AACTACAAGCACTAATGTAATTCACATATTTGGAGTTGTGATTATTTTGGTAATTTTATTACATTGCTAGTCAAGTAAAACCCTTTAGGAAAAAATATTAGATTGAATTATATGAAATTTTTATTTTTGTAGGTCAAAAAGATCAAATAGTTCAAACTATAGTTCAACTATTTCAAATAGTTCAAACTAATATCTCATAATCCTCAATACATTTTATTTAGGTTTTTAGAAAACATGGTACTCACTTTTACACAGCAAAATCAATGGATCCTGTGACTTGGCTTTATACCAGATTACCATGGGAGAGTCAACAACAGAACTAGAAATATAAACCAACAGAATAACAGAATTATTAGTTACATTAATTCATTGAGTGCCTACCATGTGCCAGGCAAAGTTGTGGAGGGCTGGTGGAGAGCAGTGTCACGTGCTTTGCAGAGATTTGGACATTTGAAGTTTCCTGAGCAGAGAGTTTAAGCTTGGAAGGGCATAGGGAAAGAAGTAAGGCTACCTATTTTTCTGTTTTTACTTCTATTGTCAAAGTGAAGTATTTGTTTTCTATTAAACAGAAACTGGTTCAATAAAGATATGCCAAGTGAATCAAGTTATGTATATGAATTCACCAGCAAAGCCAGGCTTAGTCAGTAGTTTCATATGCTATTATCAACAACCAAAGCACTTTCTGTCAGGGGCTTAGGCTAAGTGAACACTTTCATAAATTGACGCTGTGGCAAAATATTAGCTTTAATGATGAGTCTGCTAATTCTTCTTCCTTGCCTGTCTTGTTCAACACTATATCCCAGTATTAGTACATCCATTCTGCTATAACAAAATACCTTAGACTGGGTAATTTATAAACAACAGAAATTTACGTCTCACAGTTCTGGAGGCTGGGAAGTCCAAGAGCAAGGCACTGGTAGATTCGCTGTCTGGTGAAGGCTGGCTCTCTGCTTCACAGACAGCACCTTGTTGCTGCATCCTCACATGGTGGGAAGGGAAGGGAACAAGGGACAAATGTGTGTCCTCACATGGCAGACGAGATGGAAGGGCCAGGCAGCTCTCCAAAGCCCCTTTTATAAGGACATTAATCTCATTCATGAGGAAGGAGCTCTCATGACTTAATCACTTTCCAAAGGACCCACCTCAATACCATCATATTGGGGCATAAGTTTCAATATATGAATTTTGGAGGGACACAGACATTCAAACCTTAGCAATCCCCATTCCGGCAAATAATATGCCCTCTATAAATATTTGTCATATGAAAAAATTAGCTGGTGTTTGGTCCTTGATTATAGTATAATAATTTCTGCCAGATAAAATAAGTTCACAGTGTTTATTTACTACACATAAACTTTTCAACAAATAGTAAAGTCACCATAAATGCATTAATTCTGACTTCACCTACCAAATAAATAGTACTATTATCTCTCAATCAGATTTTTTTAAGAAAATAAAATCTATGTAAAGTGTTAAATTAACAAAATATTACCAAATTATTTTAAACATTTAAATATTATTTTGTTGAAACATTCTAATTTGTGTTATAATTTATGCATATATCTTTTATACTAGCCATATAATCAGAGCTGCATGTATACAAAAACTCTGTTTCCTTTTATTACCTGTAATACAGCATGGTATGGCTACTTCATAAAGTTGCAGTAAGAATTAATGAATTATACAAGAAAGAAATTTTAAGCATAAATGAGTCTATTCTAAGTAAAAACATTATTATAACAATTCTACCTCCTTGTCCAGTTATAATGTACAGAATCATTTTATAAGGCAACTTGCAAGCTTTAAAATAGTCTGATTAAAAAGTGTTTCAGTCTACATATTAGGCAAAAGAGAAAATCTAATTTTAACATGTTATCAAATGATTGAAAATAAAAGCACTGTCAATACAAGTATTTCAACTTCCAGAGTTCTATAGGCCAGATAACAATTTTAAATAATAGTTACATTGTTAATTGTTGAAATAATATGTAATAGTCTTTTTTTCTCCTCGATCATTAAAATCTTATATAATATTCCAATAATAATTTATCACTAAGACAGGTATTTTTCTAAGTAATGTATCACCAAACCACATTTTGTTTCTGGTGTCATCTGCTGAAATCAATCCATGTTATGAAATGACACATTGGCTAAAAACTTGATAAACTTTGGAATGAAGTTCACTGACATGCTACTAAAAATAGACTCATTTTAATTTTTTCAACAAATTTAATAAGAACATGGTGATAGAAGTACATTAGGATAATAGAAATTCACCCTACATTAGTTTTTAATGAATCTTAGATATCACAATTCTTTCATGTTCTAAAATTTAATTAGTCTTCAAAAATAATAACTACCATTTCTTGAGCTCTTGCAACATGCATGATACTGTGCTAAGCATTTAACGGGCTTTACTTCACAGAATCTTTACAACAACCTTATGCAATACTGTACATACTAATTGGTGACCCCATTGTACAGAAATGGACACTGAGACTCAGAAGGTTAAGAAATTTGGTGTGGATAGAAGAGCTAGGATTTTAATATATCAGGTCTATCTGATTCCAAAGCCCATGCTCTTAACTATAATAATATGAGGCATCACCCATCAATCTTAAGAAAACAAAGTCCTAAAAATAAGGAAGTGGAATGTCAACAAAGTGGAGATATAAAATTAGGTTAGTTATGGAAACAAAGATATTGCTAACTGTTAAAAAGAGAATGAAATGTAAACCATACTAAGATTTTCAAAGATATATTTACAAAGTAAGTAAGATAAATGAATTTTCATTTTTAATAAATCAATTTCTTTTGGCAATATTTTTTAAATGATTGCAGAGAATGATTCTTTTCAGAGTTTCTTGATTAATGCATTTTTCATTCTAGATTAAAAATTCAAGGTCTTTTAATCATCACCTTTTTTTTTTACATCCATGTAGGGGTTTCACTAAATAATGTACATGCTTTTTTTAAGCATTTGATAATGAGAATCAAATATTTGTGAGGAAATGAAGTATACTTATTTAAGCTTTGCACCATCATTTCTTCTCCATGGGAAATTAAGTTATTTTCACATGACCAAAAAAAAAATTCATGACACACAATTAAAAAACAACAAACAAGAGTCACATTTCATAAGGCACCAATTACGTTCATGTGGTATCAGTATAATTGAAAGACAGAAGACATTTCATTCGTTAGTAACACAGAATTTCTTCTAGTGGGTTTCCTTGAGCTCATTAGATATTCCCTGGCTGATTCTCCTAAGTAATTAGATTTTAACAGGATTTTCAACAGATCAGAGCAATCTCTGTGGGTGCCAATAGAAGAGTCCCCCTCTGGCCTTACCAGCAGGGCAGAGCAGATAACATCCAGACTGGGAGTTAATAGGACAATTACTGGCCTCTTTTAAATGAGTTACATTAATGCACTTAAGCTAAATGGTTCTGCATATGATTAAATATTAACATTTGCAAAATATGAAATCATGATATGCAATCAAGTTTTGTTGTTTTAATTTCCCCAAAGAAAGATTTCAATTGTTTACATAAATGCCTTCAAATACTGTGTATTAAATATTTTTAGGGTGTACTAATAGAAAGTTGGAAACCATTCTTCTCACTTGAGAGTCCTAAAATACACTGATTTTTAGGATGCCATTTCTGAGTATAATGGAGTAACTAAAAACATCAGATAAATATATGAAATAATAATTTTTAGACCTCAGACAACAGGCAGGACAGGACAATAATCCCCGGGAGGAAGGAAAAGAAATGAAGTGGTCCCCCTGAGTTGAGAGAGGTGAGAATTTGGGCAAGCCACGATGACTAGAAAGCACCAAAGAGGAGAGAGTATCAGAGAACCACAAGGAAGAGAACACCAAGATCTACGAAGGGTCCATCTCAAGTCTTAAGCTTAGTGTTGAGCAGCGCGTGCATATGAAGCAACTACCCAAAGTTGGAAAAAGAACCACTTTTTCAGGAGCAGGTCAGACAATTTTTAGAGCTCCCACAGGGCTGGGAATAGTTCACATTCCCAACAGCCAGAATTAAAAATAAACACCTCATAATACACAAGGCAATAGGCATAGAACTCAGAAGGATATTGCCTTAGTAGTAGGGGCAAATCAGCCCTAGACGAAAAGCTGCTCTCGTCCTACCTAACAAAACTTAGATGAACCTCAAAAGGATAAACCTATTCCAAATTATTTGACTACTTCATAACACAGTTCAAAAATGTTTAGAAATACAAAAGAATCTAGAACCAAGCAATATAAAATTCACAAGGTCTAGCATCCAAACTCACAAACTCATGGAAGTAGTGAGAAAATATGACTCATAATAATGAGAAAAATCAATTAATAGAAACAGACCAAGAAATAACTCAGGTTAGAAATTAGGAGACAACATTAAAACAGCTATTTTAAATACTCCATATGTTTAAAAAGAGAGAGGAAATCATAAGCATGGTAAGGAGAAAACATGGCAGATGTAAAAATAACCTAAATCAAACTTCTAAAGATGAAAAAAACAATGTCTGAGATTTAAAAAAAAATAGTAGTTTTTCAGCAGACTGGGGAAAAAAATGGACAGAGCATACATCAGCTATGGGACAACTTCAAGCAGCCTAATATATGAGCAATTGAAGTTCCAAAAGGAGAAGAGAAAGGAAGGGAAGAGAAAAACTATTTGAAGAATTAATGGCTGCAAATTTTTCAATTTTGATAAAAACAACACAATCAAGAAACATGAAAAAGTACACAAAGGCATATCATTAATAAAGTTGCCTAAAATACACTGACTTTTAAGTGTGTCTTAGAAGTATTTTAAATGTCTTCATCAAAAAATAAAATATAGTTGGCACTTGAACAACACAGGTTTGAACTGCATGGGTCCACTCATACAAGAATTTTTTTCACTAAATATAGTCAGCCCTCCATATTGGCCAGTTCCACATCGACAACCAAACGCTGATTGAAAATACAGTTTTCTTGGGATGCAAAACCCATGTATAGGAAGGACTGACTTTGTATCCACAGCTTCTGCAGGGCTGACTGCAGGATTCTAATATGTGGGGATTTCGGTATCTAAGGGAGATCCGGGAACCAATTCCCCACAGATACCCAGAGACAATTGTATATTGGTCTAGACCTGACCCAAAGTCAGTTCTGTGCTTGGTTCCTATGACATTGGCCATAATATTTTCCAAGAAGAATTTCCAACCTAATACAGTCAATTTTGCCACTGAGTATGGCAAATGAATTATAATGAATTATATCCTTTATTGATTGACCTTATGAAGAAATGTTTCCTATTCTAATAATAATAATAATAATAATACCTAGCCTCATACCCTAAAACATTACTATAAAATATCAAATTAGGCCCCTACCAGTGCAGAGGCAGATGCAGCCTGAACCAGACAAATAAGTGCTGGTGAGCACTATCTTTATGCCTTAATTGGGTTTTATTCACTTGGACAAAATAGAGCATGAGATCAGTACGAGATCTTCCTATTTATCAGGTCCCCACAAAATCATCATGACTAGTTCAGGTCTTCAAAATCCAGAGAGAAATGAAGTCTGTGCATATAGGATCTTACAAAGAGGTGCTGACCAGCTCTAACTTCATCTTTCATGATCTCAAACTAGAGGCTTAGGTTAGATCATAAGAAAAATTTTCCTGACATTGGGATGGATTAAAAACAAAAATAGTGGAATTCTCTCAAAGTTTCAAATTCAGGTTCTGTTTTGACTAGATGGTTCGGATATAATCCTGGTAAAATCTGGCGTACACCTAAACTGTCTCTTCTACAAGTCTGCAAACACTTGACAGATTGAAACTATACTTATACTCCTTAGGTTGAGCCACTAGCTCTACTAACATTCCTCCCCCTTGCCCCCACTAATTTTTAAACAGTAAATCTTGGAGTATGTCTGTAGCCCTAAAAGTGTGGGAATATTCAGATCACCTTTCTGTGTTGAATTTTACCTCCTCATTTCTATTTGTTCATATATAAGTTTATTTCTGTAATTCTTTCTCCCTTATAGAGATTTCAAATGTCTGTATCTTGCTTTATGTAATTGAAGTATTCCAGAGATCTTAGGTTAAAAGAAACTTATTCAACCTAATTATACTGTAGGGGCATTTGGAGAACTTGTTATTTAAAAGAATTCTTTGAGTGAATAATCATTTTCTGAATTTTTTGGTCTACATCTAGTTTTATATATCAAATTTGTATTAATCCAAGGTACACAAAACTAAATCATTAATAAAGCATATTTGCAGATCTGGATGAAAGATAGTACCTTAGATAATTTGCTAAGTACTATCCATGGACACCGGAAATTTTGGTATCACAAAGACACACAGAGATAATAAATCAAACAATGAGTTTTAGAAAATGGGTTGAGTCAACCTGGCCAAGTACATTATATTAGCCATACTGAGAGCCACATGACATCAGCATCTGCAAAGGACCTCAAGGAAATCAAGCAACTGGCCTGAATGAATTATAGTAGACTAATTCCCCTTTCACTCTCCCTCTCTGAGAATTTTCAGGCCTATTTTCACAGTGAACTTGAAAGACATTGGTAATAGGCATATTTATAGATGTGATTGGTCCAGAGGGCATTTGAGTATGTCCTCCTAAAACATAAAGTGTTGAACATAAGGAAAGACAAGGGTAAGAGCTATGAAAGCGGGTAAAGGATAATACACTCCCAAAGCTAACTGCATGATTTTTGAATCTCCAGAAAGTAGAACTAAAACCTATGAGTTGAAGTCATACAAAGAGAAAATTAGGTCCAATAAAAGACTAAACTTTCTAACAGTCTGGGCTACACAAACATCAAAGGCCAAGTTTCCCATCACTCTAAGTATGCAAACATAGACTGACCATTTGGCAGAAATTTTGTAAATTGGATTCAAATGTTGTGTACGAGATTGTGTTAGACAGCATTTAAAAACCTAATCTTTAAGTCTATCTAAACATTTCATGATGTGACTCTATGATCCTAAATGTTTTGGTAGTCATAGAAGAAGATTCCTTTGCCTCAATTTTTTTTTTTTTTTTTTTTGAAAGAGGGTCTTGCTCTGGCACCCTGGCTAGAGTGTAACAGCGCTATTGTAGCTCACTGCAACCTCGAACTCCTGGGCTCAAGCAATCCTCCTGTCTCAGCCTACCAAGTAGCTGGGACTACAAGCACGTACCATCACACCTGTCTGATTTTTTAAATTTTTTTATACAGACAGGGTCCCACTATATTGACCAGACTGGTCTTGAACTCCTGACCTCAAGCAATCCTCCAGCCTGGCCTCCCAAAGTGCTGGGATTATAGGCATGAGACACCATGCCCAGTCTGCCTCAATTTTTTTCTATCAGAAAAATATTTGCCCGTTTCTTGCATATAGGAGATGTTGGACTGGAAGGGGAAAACTTAGGGTGGTTCTGATTCCATCATGAATTTGTTGGGTGACTTTGAACGAATCACTTAGTATTTCTTGGTTTTGATTTTGTCATCTGCAAGTGTGGCCTGGGGGCTCTAAAGAGGTGTCTAAAGTAGTTCATGCCACTTGATAGACTTTGCTTCTTTGAGTCTACAGCCCTTAGCTGTATGTCATCCCAACATCTTGCTAGAATAACCAGCCAAAATTCTACGCTTATGGCATTCATAAAAATGCATAATCTCTGACATCAGAATTCCATGTTGTTGATGTGGAAAGTCCTATGGTCATAACTGACTTCTACCTGTTTGCTCCACCCATACCTATTCATGGTGGCCAATCACAGAGAAAGGTCCTAGGCACTTCTCCAGTCATCAACGACCTTCGCAGACCAGCTCAAAAATTCAATTTTCAGGTTGTATTACCAACGTTTACGACCAGTTTTACATTCCTGATAAGAATCATCTTGCCCCTGTTCCTAAAGCAACTCCATGCCATAATCCTAAGAAAGAAAACAAAAGGCAAACAGATAACCTCCAAATGCAAACTTTAAAAATTTATTTGTCATTACAATATTTTAAAATACTAGTTGTATTATTGACTGCTGCTTCCAAAATAAACATAGAGGGGATATTACCAAGAGACATGTCAAATGAATCACTCTGAGGAAAATGCCAAACACAGCACAGAAAAAATGACTAAAACTAATTCTTTTCTTACAACAACTCATCAAAATCGACTGGCTAGTCATTTGCATATAACTAACTCTAAGTTGCTAAATTCAGGAGCAAGCTCATTAACATGAGAAAACTCTCCCACTGGCTTAATTTTCTCTGCCTGATGTCCACATTATAACATTCTTTTGCAATCCAATTGGAGATGGACCTTTGTAGATTTCTTCTCTTAAACTTTCATGCATTTGATTAAAAAAAAAATAGAAAGAAACTCTACTTTAAAAACATTACTAAAATAAAACTAAACTCTGATTTCTTGCCAGAGGTTTTGTTTATTATGAAATCTAGTTGCTGGATGTTTTAAATCATTATGGAAGAGTCAACATTTCTTGTGCAATATCCACATGATGCTGTTCTCTGTCACCAAAACACTTTTCTTTGGAGGGTGAGACCATAACCAAACACAACCCAATTCTTCTTTCTGCCACCAAGAAATGCTCAGGTAGAGAAAAAGAACTAAGCGTGGCTAAATCATAAGAAAAGCCTGGCCTTAGTAACTGTTACATTCATAAATAAATAAAAATAATATCATAGGTATAGCATTTTAAACATTTCAATGTTCATTATTTCACTTGATGTACTGGTGACCTTATCAGGTAACCAGTTCAATAAGACATGAACTGCCATTTGCAGGAAGGGAAAATGAGACAAATCACTTGCCTTGTCACACATCGAGCTTGCTATGGACTGAATTTTTTCAACTCACCTCACACTCAAATTCATATTGACCCCCAATGTGACTGTACTTGGAGATAGGGAATGTCAGGAGGTAATTAAGGTTAAATGAGGTCATAAAGGTGGGGCCATGATCTGATAGGATTAGTGTCCTTACAAGAAGGGATACCAGAGAGCCGGCCCTCTCTGTCTCTCTGCATGTGCACACAAAGAAGAGGTCATGTGAATGTATGGTGAGATGGCAGCCACCTACGAGCCAGGAAGAGAGGCCTCACCAGAAACTCACCATGCTGGCACCCTGATCTTGGACTTCCAGCCTCCAGAACTGTGAGGAAATAAAAGTCTTTTGTTTAAGCCACCCAGTCTACGGTATCTTCTTACGGCAACCCAAGCCGAGTAAGACAGAGCTAATGATCATGAAACTTCTAAAATCCAAGCCTCTTGACTCTGTCTTATCTACTTTACTGTAGTATTAATATAATGGCCAGCACTGAACTACTGAGAATGATCACTTAAATTTCAAGTAATTTTTTTCTGAACCTGTATTTGTAGCTGCCCCAAGAGCTGCTGTCTCTTCTTCTTCCATCAAATAATAGAAGTATTGCTATCATGATACCTCTGAGATGGGAGAAATGGAAGCATCATAAATGAGTAAAAATCATGTGGATTTCTCTCTAGCAACAAACTTTTGAATTAATTCCTTGCTTTATAAATTCTACTTGTTATTGGGGAATAATTTTTTACTTATGTCTAATTTTCCTTCCTGTGACGAAAGCTCAGGCCTCTCTCTACCCCTTTACTCATTCGAATCTAACAGGTAAATTTTGTAAAGAATAACTGGGAATGCTGGACTTTTCTCAACTTTTCTCTTGAGATAAGCCTATCCACAGAAAGCACAAATTCTTTGCTCTTCCATGTTTTAAATATTACCTAGGCAGTCCTTCCACGTAAGGAAGGTAGGACTTTTAGGTTAGTTGTACCTAATGCCAGGATTCTGTTGGAAAGCCCATTTGGCTCCCACACAAAGCCAACTTAGCCTATATCATAAAGGTGGTATTTTGGCCTCAGTATTTACTCTCTTTTTAATCTCTTGAATTGTTCAGAAAGAAGAAAGACAGGGTGCTATTTAATGTGAGTCCCTGTAGAGATCACCAGCACAAATGCAGTACAAACCTCTATATTCTATTACAGCTACCATTCGAGAGGCCAGGAGAAAACACGAACCTTAATGGAAGTGGAATTATCCTTGCAATGACTGCAGTAAATGTTTGTTGAAGGGGAAAAAAATGGGAAGAGAAGATATACCGTATATACCCAGTTTTAATGGAAAGCCTATTTCTGCCATATACATTAGAGAAATTGTTCAAGAACAGTTCATCCATGTGAAAATATTAGCACTGTAATTCTGCCAAGGTCAGTAAGACCTAGTGATTTGCTGAGATATCACCTTCATTTCACCAGGTAAATAAAGGCTCCTTTTTTCAGTGTGTCCTATCCAAGAAGGCACTCCATAGCAACAGTTAAATTATGAATACAGCACATATGTTCCATACCATATCATTTACAGCACAATTTAGCATAGACATAATGCTTTGTAACAAACTACAATACCATTCACAAAATGCATTTAAATAGCATAATTTAGTTCATTAAATTCAGTCATTTACAGTAAATCAAAATCATCATAGGAATTGAAGAGAGTACACAGTTGTTTGTTTGAATAGTTAAGCTAGGTAAGTCAATTTCTTTTTGAAGGTCAAGGACAGAGTTGTTTCCATTTTCTGTTATAAAAAAGATACAGCTGGTGTCAAAAGATAATTTAATGTCATATCAAAATGATCAGCCCTCTTTTTTTCCCTCCCCTCTCTCTCTCTCCTGCATATCAGATCACTGCCACTCCTAAAATAGATTCAACTCCCCGAAAACATCTTACATGCTAGTTAAGTAGAATGTATGTGCAGATTTTACAAAATCTCAAATGTACAATTTCAACTTTTTAACCAAGATATATACATTTGGTCCAGGAAAGCTTCAAACACTGGATCACAATGCCTGTAGTGATCTGCTTATCTATTTTTCACACCATGTGGAAGCCCCTTGTGGGTAAAAGCCTAGTCAACCATGTTTAGATTCCTACAACCTAAGAATACCTAGCACAGAGTTTGTTGATTGTAAATTCCTTGAAAGCAAAGATTGGTTCTTTTTTTCACATACTTTCATTCCTCACGGCCCCAACCATATGCTTCACACATACTCAGTAAATATTTGTTGATTTAAAAATCATGTTGGAGGGGCTTGCCTTGGGATATATTTAATAAACACCAAAACCAGTGTATTTTTTTAATGTCTTAGTATAAAACCAGTGCCTACAATAACATAGACAAAGTAAGAAGACAGAGGACAGAGTTCAGGATTTAACACAAATTATTCAACCTGATCTCATTGTTTCACTGTCTGGCGTACTCTGAGCAGAACCATACTCCAAGTGGACAAAACTACATTTTTCCCCAAGGTAAGTCTTTCTCTTAGCCTTCACCTGAAATGCTTCGCCTGAAAACAAACTCAACAATAATCAACAGTATAAGGATTTAAGCTCTAGCTCGGCTGCTTTAAAGCCAGCATAATCTAGGCAGCATTCTACACTCAGCATTTACCCAGACATTTAATAACCTTATGTTGCACCAGGCACTGGGCTAACCGCAGAAGACATAGACTCCAGAAAGATCTGAACTCTGCCCTCAAGCTGCTTCGAATCGCGTGGAGCACACCGTCAACAATGCAGTACCGGGTGGTAAGTACAGGGGCTGAGGTAAACACAGGTGCTCAGAGAGAGACCACAGTATCCTGATCAGAAAAGGTACCAATTCTTTCTACTTGGCACAACCCACCTCATAGGAAGAACTGATTTCCATTCGCAGTACATTTTAGAGGGCCACTGATACACTGAACAGGTCTAAAGGAGAGTTGCTAGGAAAGGAGTTGCCTTCCCCTGTTTCCTCCCCTCGGGTTACCTTTTCCCTTCCTGAAAGAGGAGGGAGAGTTGAGAAGAATGTTAGAACATTAGGGGGACCTTTTTTTTTTTTTTTGTAAAAAATTGAAAGTAACTGTTCCCAAAAGTATCAGAGTATTGCTGGGGTGAGTATTGAAGGTTTGAAGAACCAGGTCAAAGTCTATTAGCATGAACAGACCCTAATTGTATTAAGTCCCGACATGGAAAGTATCAATAGCTCCACAGAGCCCAAGCAATAAAGTACAAATTCCTTCTTGGACTGCATCTAAGACCTCTGTAATCTGGCTTCGGTCTCGTCTCTCTTTGTAACAGAGACTGCTAGTTTCCTCCAATATCCATTTTCCCCTTCTTCTATTAGTAACAAACCTTTCAGCTGGAAACACAGCCTCCCAGAAAAAAGACTATGCTGCCCAGTTTCCCCTGCAGCTAGGTGTGGCCATGTGACCAAGGTGAGGCTAACGGGATGCAAGTGGAAGTGTCAGGTGGCAATTTCTGGGAACCCTAAGAGATGATGGGTTCACATCTCATCCTGCTGATTGGGACATGACTGTCACGACTGGAGCTCTGCACTGTACTATGATGACAAGGGCCACCCCCTTGGAATGGTGAAGCAGAAAATCTGAAGGAACTGGGTCCCTGAGGACTTCATGGAACATAGCCACCCCACCAGTCCTGGATCACTTACTGCCACTGAAAGGGAAATTATCTTCTATCTTATTTCAGCCACTGAATTTGGAGAGTATTATTCGCAAATTAAGACCACTCTCAAGTAATTGCACTCTCTTTCCCCTGCTTGGAGCCAGGCACTGTGCTAAGTCTCCAAACACAATATCTCATTTAATCCTCACGAAGACCATGTTAGGTAGCAACTACTATTAGCACCATTTCACAGATTAAGTAACTGAGACTGAGAAAGATGAATGTACTTGCTAACTAGAGGCAAAGCCAAATGTTTTAGTCCAGGTGGTTTGTCCCTGGTGGCTGTGCGCTTAATCTCTATGTAGTATTATCTGCCCCAGACTGAGCTGCCTTCCCTATTCCTTGTCTTTACTCATGTTATTCCCTCGGCTCCTAAAACGACTTTCTCCCTTCCCAATGTCCTTTCCTTCCTGGAAATCACCCTCTGCATGAAGGCCTTGTGCAGAGCAGAAATAATCCCTCCTCAAATGTGTCCATCGTACCCTGATTATGCCTCTATTACACCACTTTGCATGTCCTGCCTTGCAGTCTCATTAGTTGTGTTATGTGCCAGTTTTCTCAATATATTTAAAGTTCCTGGAAGACAAGAAACATATTTTATTTTTCCTGTATTTCTCATAGTGCCTAACAGTAAAATTCAATAAATGTTATCTGAATTACTAAAAAAGTTCTCATTGAAAGATATGAGTTTTTGACTATCTTATAAATGAAAGACAAGTAGTGAGTTATAGTTCTAAATAATTGAAATACTATAACAGGATAGAACTTCCCATAGTTCTTTGGGAAAGTTCCCATAGAACTTTCCCACTGTTTTGGAAATTTTCTGTATCTGTGCTGGCTAATATAGTAGCCACTAACTAGCCATACGTGGCTACTGAGCATTTGAAATATGACTAGTACAACTGAGGACCTGAATTGTTTTATTTTATTTTAATTAATTTAGATTTAAATAGCTACCATACTAGATACTGCAACCCTAAAGACTGTGTTGAAGCTTTAGAAAATGGCACTAGCATGCTTTGTATAGAGCAGGTGCTCTGTAAATGTCTGCTATGGTACTTTGAATTAGACTGAGGTAAATCAGTAAAAATAATCTATATTAATTTAAAAAACAAACAGAAAAATAGAAACTTCAAGAAATTCAGTGACATCACGGAAAAAGATGATGTTGAAGCACCAACAAAAACAAAAAACCCACCGAGGATCAGTATTTACAACAGAAGAAAACCCTTAACTCATTTTGTTCGTGTTCAAGCAAAGAGTCTGGAAAAGCTATGTCAAGACAGGCAATTATATGATGTATAAACCCAGTTTAATAAAGACCGGGCTGGCATCCATTTATAAAAACCTCCAGAGGACACTGAGGTTTCTCATGTTGTATTTAAAGAAACTGTCTGTAAAAGGTTGGGATGGGTCTCACTAGGCTGGAAAGAATAAGTCCAGATCACTCTATTTAACAAGCACTCATCATAAATTCCATTTTTTATTCGGTGGGGAAATGACAGAAGCTCACTCACTCCTAGTTACAGTAATTCGAAGCAAAAAACCTTCTAGTTACATTATCAGGTCAAAATCTAAATTTTAGACCCCTTTGGAATTTCTCACTCTTGCTTTTACCCCACTGAAGTGGAGCATTAAGGAACGCAGTTAGGGACCCACGCTGTTAAGTGAGTTTCTCCCAGCCTGGCCATCCTGGGGGTGACCTTTCCACCAGATCCCTGGCATAAGGCAGCGTGTCGTCTCCTGGAGCAAAGCCAGAATGTAAGATGAAAAGCCACATGCAGAGGATGACGCAAGGGAAACAATCATGACTTTCATATTGAGAGCCAGAAAGAAATTTGAGGTCTTATGCATACTAGTTTTTAAGCCCGAGTGTTGCGCTCAGCTTAATAACTCCCTTAACATTTTATTCTTCAGGATTTCCACAGAAGAATGAGCACACTAGCAATCAAACTCTGGATGTGCCTTTCCGTGCTACCCAGACAGGGGTCCATATGGCCTTGGCCTAGGTTCCCATTGTAACTTAAAGGGAAACTTTCACAATGTTTGGAGCCCTCAGTGCTCTGCAAATGAAGGAGGAGGATATCCTCCAATTCCTTGTAGCAGGAATCCACTTAGGTGGCACCAACTTTGACTTCCAAATGGAACACTACAAAAGGAAAAGTGATGACATCTACATCATAAATCTGAAGAAGCTTCTGCCTGTGGCTTGTGCCACTGTTGCCATTGAAAACCCAGCTGACGTCAGTGTCATATTCTGCAGGAATGCCAGCCATTATAGGCTATGCTAGAATTTGCTGCTGCCACTGGAGCCACTCTTACTGCTGGGTGCCTTCCTCTTGGTACCTTTACGAACCAGATTGAGGCAGCCTTCCAGGAGCCCCATGTTCTGATGATTACTAATCCCAGGGCTGACCACCAATCTTTTACAGAGGTCTTTTATATTAACCTGACTACCATTGCTGTGTCATGCAGATTCTGCTCTATGCTATGTGGTCATTGCTATCTTAGGCAACAACAAGGGAGCTCACCCAGTGGGTCTCATATGGCAGATGCTGGCCTGGGAAGTTCTGCACATGTGTGGCACCATCTCCTGGAACACCCGTGGGAGGTCATGCCTGATGTCTACTTCTACAGAGAGGTAGAAGACATTGCAAAGGAAGAACAGGCCACTGCTGAAAAAACCATGAGCAGGGAGGAATTTCCAAGTAAACGGGCTGCTCCAGCTCCTGAGTTTACTGCTACTCAACCTGAGGTTGCAGTCTGGTCTGAAGCTGTGCAGGTGCCTCTGTGCCTGTTCAGCAGTTCCCCACTGAAGACTGGAATGCTCGGCCTGACACTGAAGAACGGTCTGTAGCTGCCACTGCATAGGCCACTAAATTGGTAGGGACAATTACTGAGTGGTCTAAAGTTGTTCTTCCACAGACTCTTAAACAGAAAACTGAAATAAGGTTGATAGAAAATTAATCTCTAAAAAAAGAAATCACTTTAAATGTTAACACTTATGGTCAGCTCAAGGGCTTATTCAGTCCAACAAGCATTTTTTCGGCTCCTAATTATGTGATGACACCACCAAGTGCTGGAAGCACAAAGATGGATACAACGCCACATAACAAATATTGGGACATTCAGTAACAATGTCCTATGGAGAATAAGTATTTTTAAAATCACCGTCATGCTTTAAATATGCTATCTCAGTTCAGCCTCAAAAGCCTCTGTGAGATTGATATTATTATTCTTATTTTTCAATTGAAGAGGTGGAAGCTCAAAGTGGTTCAACAACCTGCCTGTTTGTACAACTGGTAAATGCCACAGCTCAGATCCGAATCCAGGCCTATCAAAATCCAAAATGTATGCCCTTCTCACCAGTATACAAAAGACCATATGCTCAAAGATCAGCTCCCCAAAATAATATCAAATCTCTTTGGGCCTCTAACAGCTTGATCTCTCATAAATTGAAGTAACTACTACTAATATAACAATGATTTATTGAATGTCTACTATACTCAAACACCGTATTTTATCTTCAGTGTCACGGTTATCCTGTAAGGCAAACATTATTAATAGTATCATCCCCACTTGACAAATAAAGAAACCAAGGCTCAGGGAAATTAATTGAGCTGGCCAAGGCCATACAGCTACTAACATAACAGGTAGTCAATAAGAGGAAATTATTAATGTTACTTAAGATTTCTAGTGTTTTGGGGCACTAAGAACAAGACAAGTATCCAATAGAACTTTTCAGGTTGCAAGCGACCAAAAACCCAACCCAAACTAGATTGAGCAAAAAGTGGAATTTTTTAGCTCACACAACTGAAAAATCCAGAAGTAGATTTTTCTGACTTTCATTTAAACTTGATCTAGGGGCACCGTCTGCCCCCATCTCTCAGCTTTACTCTCCTCCAGACTGGTATGCCACAAAGAATCAATGTGTCATGTAGCAACTCCATGCCTATATCCTCCCAGGAGTCAGTCCAGCAAAAAAGAGAGTGACTCTTCCTAGTGAGTGTCATATGAGCCTTGGGCATTGGAACAAGTTAAGTCATGGGTCCACCCCTAAGTCAACAATGTTATTAGGAAGATTTAATACTCTGATTGGCCAGGGCTGAGACACATTGTCTATTCTTGGTGGAGCCCCAGCGACTACATGGGAAAGAGATGGTTCTGCAAAGGACATTTGGGTGTCTACGAGAAATAATCAGGAGCAGAAAAAACAAACACCTGCAAGAAGGTGAAATAAAATTCCTTTTTAACAAGTGAATACCAAACAAGGAAACGGGCATTCTCATATATTATTCTGAATGGGCAATTTGGCAATATCTATCAAAAATTCAAATGTACATTCTTTTTACCCAATTCCACTTCAAGAAATTTATCCTACAGATAAATCGCACCAGTGTGCAAAGATGTTATTTAAAGGATAATCACTGAAGCATTGACTGTAATAACAAAACACTGTCCATTGATATGGAAGTTGTTAAATTATGATGCATCCATAGAGAAGAATATTGCACAGTAATTTTTAATGAGGTAGATCTATATGTTCTGATATGGAAAGTCTATAGTAATTTATTAAGAAAAAAAACCAAATTGTAAAAAAATAGGTAAATATGGTCCTGCTTATATAAATACATAAAAAATATCTGGAAGAATATTCAAAAAATGTCTAACACTGTCTGTTGCTGGGGAAGAAGTACTAGGGAGTTAGGAGTGGCAGGAAGAAGACATTTACTTTTCACTTTGTATCCTGTAGAGTTTTAATTTGTTCACCTGAATACACATTACCTTTATTGCTTTAAA
>NW_012138302.1:5523395-5541079 GCF_000956105.1 Propithecus coquereli | reverse complement strand
AAACCTATGTATCCAAAAATTGTCACAGTCCTACCTCACAATTCATATCATTGCCTCTCAAAGAACAAAAATAGCACGTTTCCACATGCTGAAGGAACCTATTAAATTACTGAAAACATATGTAAATGGGATTTCACCATGAGACGCTACGTACTTCCAAAATATATGTAAACCTTCTTGTTAAGAAGCAATATAATGTTTTCATGCTAATCTAGCAAATTATCTAGGCTACTGAATCAACTTGGTTCATTTATTTACTTTGTTTATCGGTCAGACCAGCCCATCACAGGATTTTACCACTACAAATTGGCCCCTGGACTAACTCATGCAGGCAAGCAGCAACTCCATCAAACCCAATAATTAATCGGGCAGTCCTCCTCCATATGTCGCGATGACTATTCATTAAAGCGATGCATATGGCTCGTACCTACATGTGCTAGCTTTTTGCTTTTATTCATGGTTCAACAAATTTATGAACTTTAGATCCAGTGGAACAAAGAAAAATTAGTACACAAGATATTATAATTAGGCTGACAATTTAAAATTAGAAGAGAAAAACTAAAATTGAGAAGAGATGTGGACATTAACAGTAGAATTCATGACATGAACACATAGGAAACATCTGTCGATTGCTTTCTATGTACAGGTTACAGAGCTAGACTGTAGAAACATAAAGAGATATACATGACATTGTCCATGCCCAAAGTTTTATTTTTTGTTTGAGGAGCTACCATATGTATTAAAAAGAATAAGTAATAGCATAAGGTTATCACAAGTGTCACATATTTCTGATCATCAAGATTCCCATTCAAGATGTACAAAGCATCTTAAGAGTCATGAGCGGGCCGGGCGCGGTGGCTCACGCCTGTAATCCTAGCACTCTGGGAGGCCGAGGCGGGCGGATCGTTCTGAGCTCAGGAGTTCGAGACCAGCCTGAGCAAGAGCAAGACCCCGCCTCTACCAAAAAATGGAAAGAAATTAATTGGACAGCTAAAAGTATATGTAGAAAAAATTAGCTGGGCATGGTGGCACATGTCTGTAGTCCCAGCTACTCAGGAGGCTGAGGCAGAAGGATCACTTGAGCCCAGGAGTTTGAGGTTGCTGTGAGCTAGGCTGACGCCACGGCACTCTACTCAGGGCAGCAGAGTGAGACTCTGTCTCAAAAAAAAAAAAAGAGTCATGAGCGAGTGAAGTATATCATACTGTATATATCATATATATTGTATAGAAGTTAAACACACCATTTGCTAAATTAAGAAATGAAAATTACCAAATTGGATTGACAATGCTTTAGTAACTTAGGTATGCAGAATATAGTTCCATATGATTTGTTCAACAATATACATAAGAAACCAAAACACTGATTTAGCAGACACCCTTGAATTGTCACTGTGAGCAACATAGGTATAATAATAGCTAAGATTTACCTAAGATTTAACTGTTCTAAGTTATATATATATTTAATATTCATTTATGTAATAAATGAATACACATATTCATTTAATCCTCACAAATATTCTATAATGCAGGTAATATTATCGTTCCTACTTTACAGATGAAAAATCTAAGGCACTGAGAAGTTAAGCAATTTTCCCAAGGTACCTGTCAGAGCCAGACTTCAAAACTAGGTAGTCTAACTCCAGAGTCCACACCCAAAACCATTATAGTGAGTATATGATTTGTATTCTCTAAATTATCACTTTGTTCATATTTCTAAGGAGAAAATACAGGGCAAAGAATAGTAAATACATGATTTTTTTCTTCCATTCTGGAATTCTGTACTTTCTTTGTAGCCTCAAGCTGTGCCTTGCACAGAATAGATGATCAATAAATGCCCGTCCTATGAATGGAGAGAATAGTATTTGTGATACATATCCCCCACTTGTCTTCACAACACCTGACCACATGACTTTTTTCTAGAATTCTAATAGAGAGAGCTGCTTTCTTTCCAGAGTTCCACCTAAGAATCAGGAAGTATTTGAAGTAGAAAGTTTGTAACAGAGCAGAGCACTGGTCTGGGAATCAGACCTAATGCGTTAAATCACACAACCTTAAACAAGTCATTTTACTCCTCTTGGAAATGAATGTTCATATATGTCAAATGAAAGAGCTGAATTAGATGAGAAATTTTCAAACTGTGCTAATAAGGAAGGAAGAAGGGGAAGCATATGAACAGGTACCTCTTTGGCTTCAAGGAGAATAGCTACCCTTACATCTGTTTTACATATTAAGCATATGAGGTTTTGTTTGCATAAAAGAACTCAATGCTTTACAAAATTTGAAGCCCACTAGATTTGATTAAGTTCTTTTTTGTTGTTTTTGTTTTGTGTGAGACAGGGTCTCACTCTGTCGCCTGGGCAGAGTGCAGTGGCATGATCATAGCTTACTGCCACCTCAAACTCCTGGGCTCAAGTGATTGTCCTGCCTCAGTCTGCCAAGTAGCTGGGACTACAGGTGCACACCACCACACCTAACTAATTTTTCTATTTTTTGTAGAGATGGGGTCTCACTCTTGCTCAGGCTGGTCTCGAACTCCTGGCCTCAAGCGATCCTCCTGCCGTGGCCTCCCAAAGTGCTAGGATTACAGGCATGAGCCACCACACCCAGCTGATCAAATTCTTAAGCACTGTCTCATTTCAAATATTCTATCCCAGCTGATGCACAGGCACACTCCAATGCATTAGACCATTTGCCTGTTCCAACCTGTTCAAGAGACATTTTAACCGAATCTTAGAATTCTTTCCATCATTACAATTCTGGATGTGTCCTTTCAAAAAAAGAAATTGATTTTTTTCCCTCAACTCACATTTATCAGTTCATTTTTTGGAGACTCTCCTTGCCATATCCTTAAATAAGTAACTAGGATAACTGTGGTAATTGCCTGACCCAAAAAGTGTATAGAACTTCAAGGTTAATGCTCCTGGCACAAGATTTTCGCTACAAACAGCAGAATTCCTCTAACCCTTTGCTGAGGCATCGGTTCAATAGTAAGAGAAAATCATGCCATGTATTGCATTACTCTAAAGAGAATTATCAGAGTCTCTTGATGGTCTACCTATGGTTAAACTATACTCCAAAAGAAACTATTTTAAAGAACTTCAGGAAAGGCCCTCGCCAGAGATATAGTAAAAGAGCCAAATATTTAACAAAACAAAAAACAAAAACCTATGTATCCAAAAATTGTCACAGTCCTACCCAATATGTTGTGCTAATTCCTTATGTTTCACTTTATAATTCTGAACTTCCTTTCACATGAATGAAAAGAATTGTTACTATTAAGCCTATCCATTCTCTGAAATTTCTTTAATCAGCTTTCATTAAGGACTGTCAAACACATACATCATTTAGGGACTTTTAAATCTAAATTTTATTGAAGATATATTACATATGGTTTAATATTTCAGTTCAGCAATAGCCATCAGCAATGAGCATTACTCCAAGAGAGGGATTAATTAAATATTCTAGCAAACACAGTGATCCAAATAGCAAAGAAAAATCCTGGGCGCCGAGCCCAGATTCCCCACCCTCTCTTCTGGCGTGGCTCATCTCTCTCTCTCTCAGATAAACTAGACAACCAACAAATCTTTCATCATTACCAATGAATGCGTACATGTGCAATAAATGATCAAACTCCTCCATCAGGTCTCCTCCTGAATTTTTTAAGCAGAAAAAATTGCACAAAATCAAATTGCCCCATAAATGGGTCTTATTTAAACCAAGTAGAAATATAGTTTTCAGAAATAAAAGGTAACTCCTCGTGGTAATCGGCAGTTCTCCTGTAACTTGACTTTACCACTCCTCCAATGATAAGCTGGGAGATGGTCCAATTCTATAATTATAAGCCTGTCTTTGCTATGTTATGAAGTTTTAAAGTATTTCAACTTTGTGTAGTATAGTAATATAAATCTCAGCTCCACAGGAACCAAGAGATTCAGAGCAAACTCCTGAGGTTGGTCCCACAGAGATTACTGGTTTTGCAATTCTGAGTTAAGAGTAATTCTTCAACCTTGAATCTTAGCTTTAGATCTGAACTTCTTGGTTTTCGTGATCTTAATCTAGGCACTAATCTATTTTAATGGCGAGGGAATGGGAGGAGCTCCAGGCAGAATACTTACAAAGGGTCTTATTCACCAAACATTCATAGTTCCGTCTTCGTTTTCGCTCTCTCAGCTACAGCAGCAGCTACTTGGTGACACAACAGATATATCAAAGATGACCTGACAACAACCATTTCTTGTCATCACCTAATCTGCATTTCTGGGACACAAAGTACCTTAAACCTTCTAGCAAAGCACCCTCTTATTTCAATGGGAAGGCTGTTAATAAAGTAAAATCTTTGAAGCTAGCACATCCAACAAAAAGAACAAAAAGTGAAAGAGCAACAGCAGCAGCATTACATGTATGTAGCCTAAACAGTTTTCGAAGAATGATCATGGATAATACATTACATAATTTTATCTTTCTAATAAATTTATAAGGTGGTTATGGCCTTAGGTAAGTCACTTATCTTCGGTGAACTTCAGAATCCTCACCTTTAAAATGGGGATAATATTTCACAGGGTTGTGTTAGGGTAGAACAAAATGACATAGGTAAAGTACTTGGTACACAGTACTTAATAATGATACCCAGGTTGTTATTATTATTATTATTTCTACATATAGAGGAAATATCACTCACAGAAAGTAAGTAACCAACCCAAGGGCATTCAATGTACACAAACTTTATTGAGTACGTGCTTAGGGCTGTGGATATAAAAATGTGTAAGATCCAATCACTGCCTTCTATTCAAGAACTCACGCTCGCCCTTAGTAAGAAAGAAAACAAGTTTTAGAAGCAAATATTCTTTTCTCTCTATTCTGATTCAAATCTAGAAAGGAACAGGTAAGCTTAGACCTAAGTCAACTATTTCTTAGATGAAAAATATTCTTCCTATGCAGTAGATTCTGTTCACTGCAGCTAAGGGTACTCTAGCTTGATATCCCCACTCCAACAACACCCCTATCAGGAAATCCTTAATGGTGGGATTTTCCTCCTTGGAAGCGAGAATGCCTTGCTTTTGTGTAACACTATACAGTTGACTAAAAACACTTTCAACTGCACTAACTAATCTAACTAACTAACCTAATCTTTCTCACACTTCTCTGAAGTATGAATAAGAGAGGAGGAAGTTGAGGCACAGCTATAATTGTCATAATCTAGACTAGAACTAGATCAGTAGCCTCATACTAGTTTTTTTTTTCCTTCTTTTAAACGTTCACTTAAAATTTTAATCTTCTTTTTTTTTCCTTGCAGCTCCAGCTCAAAGGAAGTAGCCTCATACTAGTTTAATTACTAGTTTAATGTTGTCCAGTAAACTACAGGGAACCTATATTAAAATATTTTTGCACTCTCATCTAGATTTCTTTTCTATTTTCTCTAATTCTCCGAGGGGTCTAATACTGAACCTTGCATTTGAGGGAGTCCCTCGGGCAATATGTTTATTCAATAACCATGCAACATAATATAATATCACTATTTCAAGTATGGCTATGACTTTTACATAGACTAGATCCATAAAGGGAGATGGAGAATGATACTTTGCATTTGTTTTGCACTCTTTCAAAGTGCTTTCGTATCTATTATTCAGAGAGGGAGAATGGAATTTGAATTTAAGAGTAGGAAAGATGTAAGAGATTTTCAAATCTATTGTTTCTTAACCTTCTTTGGATCATTTGCCCCTTTGAGAATCTGACAAAAGCTAAGGACTTCATACCCAGAAAGATGTACATATGAACATATACACAAAAATTTACATTGTTTCAAGGGGATTTATGAACTACCCCCACTTTAAAGTCTGCTCTAATTTGAAAACTTTCACTTTGCAAATGAGGAAGCCACTATTTATCATGATAGCATCCCCATGAGGAGGCAGAGCGAGGATTAGCGGCCACATTTTCCAGATCTGGAAACCAAGGTTCGGAGAGGTTTCAAGACTTGCCCGAAGTCTTACAGATAATTAAACAGCAGTAGTAGAACCCAGGACTCTGGGCAGTGTAGTTCTTATTCTTCCAGATCATATCACCCTCCCACTATTCCTACACTGTGTTAGAATATTCCTCACTATGCTAGAATCCCTTCACCATAAGAAAGACTTCTACAAGTAATAGTTTATTTTACGCTCCATAATACACATAATTCTTGACCTCCAGTAAAAAAAATTCCAAATACAAAAATTGTTCTATTCACAATAGTAATTCATCTCTTACAGAGTTCCAAAAGGTTTCAGTTATCACTGACACATTAAATATTGAAATCCAGAAATCAGAATTATAAAAAACTCCATAATTTCTACATTGATATTTAAGTATCAATTTGGTAAACTTCTTTTAGCAACAAATCAGTGTACTTGAATCCAAACAAAGAAGGCAACAATGTTAGCACTGCTCTTGGAAGAGTATGGGAAAGTAGTATTAGCACATTAGAATTGTATCTAACACATAGGAGATGCTCAGTAAATATTTGCTAAATGAAGAAATGAATTTACCAATAAATATCATTGAATTTTTCCAGTATTTTATTTCTACTTTCAAAAGTTATATTTTAACTAAGAATACACTCAAATGCTGTACCTTTCACTATAAGGTCTAAGTTAGACCAGCAACAGCATATTCAATACTAAACTATACATAAAAACAATTTTTTGTTTAATGTTCACTCAGATTTCATCAAAACAGTCTATGCCATGAAGATAGTGGTTCTGATGAATTTTATTACAATTTATACATTCTCTCCATGGCAATAAATACATGTAAAATATTTATTGAGAAGAAAATATCTTAGATATGTATAAAATATTTAGATATGGCAAGGATACTATGATGTTTATGATGAATGTTAGATTTTTGCAAGAAAATGGCTATTATTAAGATTTAATTTAACTTCACTTAATAACAGGCTCTCTGGCTATACTCAAGATTTCCATACCTCAATAAAGTCTTTATTTGAAAGCCAAAAGCTTTCAGAATATATTCTAGGGTGCTAAGCATTTTGATGTTTAGGAAGAATCAAAGATCTTTGTTTTAGCTTTGCTTATTCATACTGGCTCTAGTAAACTTCAAGTCTGAATTTTAATGTTTCATTATTATAGTTCTGTGATAATCTGGATAGATTAAGAATTTTATACAAAACAAATGCTTAATAAGGCAATAAACCTGTTGAAGGAATAAATTAGCAGGCAGGTTATGCTTTTAGGATAGCTACACTACAGAAAAGGTATTGTATCCACTCTATCTAATGATTAGGTTTATATTGCAATGTGACTCATAAGACTCACTGTACTGAATAAAAATTTAGGCAATTAGTGATCTTATTTCTTAGGAAGAACTGCTTGCTATCGTATATTAACACAGATCTCACTCAATTAAAATTGCTCACAGTCAGCAAAAATAATTTCTGCACTGTAATGAAATAATGAAATAATTATATGCAAGGGAGGACTTGTGATCTTTTTAATTATTCTATTCTTCATTTTTAAAAGGGCTATTTGAAAACGTACTCTTATAATTGATTGCTATAAATCAGTCAAACTCATTCTAAGGATCATAAATATTCTAACTTTTAAAAGACAAAGAAATGCTAAATATTCAATGGAATACTTCAATATTCAGAAAATTTAATCTGGGGGGAAAGGATAGACTGCTCTTTGGAAAATAAAAAAGTAAATTTGTTGTCCCGTGAAAAATGAAATATCTTGAATGTCAGTAACAGAAATGGAATTAACAAGAGATCTTTTTATTGTTTTTTAAGGTCATTAGGCTGTGAATTCTATAATTATGGAAATTGTCAGTCCAGTTCTGTAAGAATGTTTGCTCCCATCCATAAGGTAGTGGAATGTTCAATCAGTCTCTCTCGTGGGAAAGTTAGGTCATAACTGTAAGTGTACCAGCAAAATTGAATTAAGCAAAGAGGTTTCATTAGTATTTATAGCCAGAAGGCATCTGTAAAAGTACAGGGCAAAGAAGTTATGTGGAAGTCAAAGGAGAAAAAAAAATGGGTTTCTAGTGACAAAGGCGAATCTGAAAGAGATATAAGTGTATAATGAATAAGAGCTATTGAACGCTACTGCGAAGAGGGAGTTGCAAAGATGTCAAATATTGATTTTCTCGTGTATGCCTTTGGACTACATATGTAATTGTTTAGATTTGCTGTCTTCATGGTACAACAATATTTGTTGTTGAAGGTTAAAAAGCATGATGTGAAATAAACTAAAAACTGAGAAACATGTTGGAGAATTATAATAATCCTCTACTCAGAATCTTATTAAGAGGTTTCTGTAATTTCTTGCAAAAGAACATTTTTAATGAAGAAAAATGGTACATATTTTTCAAATAGAACATAAGATCCTTAATATTAATTATGTTATTGAAAATTATTTGATTAACATTCAGTATCATTTAAAATTAAACCAGGTTCTCTATTTTCTTATTTTACTGACTATTCTTAAACCATGTATCTAATTTCAAAAGTACAGTTAAACCAGACTTTATTTTTTTCGTATGACTATAATAAATTTAATTAACACTAAACTGATAATAAAAAATCTGATATTACCCCTTTAAAAGCAATATTTCCTATAATATTTTCTTTTTCAGTACTAAAACACCCAGAAAGAAAACTTCTGTGTTTTAAAGACTGTATGAGCAGATATATTTAATGACAAATTGCAAACTCAAGTAATCAAATTAATAATCAACCTAATACAGTCATTAGATAAACAAAATACTTTTTTCTAATTTTTTAGGGGTTATTTTCCCTTTAAATATGCAAGTCTTAACAATGAATGTTAACTATCATAATGCCCTTTTAAAATAACAGACTCATTTGTTTCATTTATCTGATTTTATTTTATTATTTATTAGGAATTTGAATAATACGTATTAATATTACTTTAGTCTCTTTCCTACCTCAAGAAGTTTAAATAAACTGCACTTAAAGCCACCATGACCACAAACTAAAAAAAAAAAAAGTTTAAACAAAAAAAGTATGAGATGTTTTAAGCATTTTCAGGAGACCGGGTACAAATAAGGGAACAGTATAATATGTGGCAGCAGCCTATCATTTTACCAGCACAGAAAATACCAGATAGGAAAACTGCAGAGAAGACAATTTCTGCAGCACAAATAAGTTTCAGATTTTATTTTCCATATCTCACTTTTAACGTTATTAAATATTTAATAGCAATGTAAAACAGAGTGACAACGTTTTGAGTCTAGGCGAAATCCAAGATATTTTTTCTCCCAGTGTTTTGGAAGCACGTAGGACCCGAAGGAGCTAATCCAGCAGCAATGGCAGCTTCTCTCCGAGGTAAATACTTGTCAGGAACAAAACATAATTCAATTGCACTCTTCTTTTCTGAAAAGGTTGCTTGTGGAATATCCATCATAAAGTCATTTCTATTTCTTAAGAGCTATTAGTGCCTGGCCCCTTGGCTTCATTAAGACTCTCTTTTTTCAATATATTCTTTTATTTTAGACTGCAAACCACTTCTCAGCTACACGGTGCACATTGCAATTTCTCGGCTCCCGGGGGAGACGTCAACCACGCCCCCCAATGACTGACATGCAAGGACATGGTAGCAATGGAGAGGAAGGCGGATTTGTTGGCACTAAGTCGGAAACATTTTTTAAACCCTAGAGGTTAGAAGAGAGTTTGGCCAAGCCTCTGAGACAGAGTGCTGTATCATTTAACTGACACTAACATTACCATGCTCCCCATTAGAAGGACATCAGTCTCTCGGCCCGTTAATCTCACCCAATGTTCTGGTGGAGCTAAAGAAGCTAGAAGTTTTGAGAGTCTCTGCACCCAGACCTCAGTGTTGCCTAAGCAAGCATTAAGAGATTATGGTAATAATAGGTGTGCTTATACCAAATAAAAGGTTTCATTAATCAAGCCATATTGAGATAAACCTGTCACTGGACAGAGGAGACCAGAAATCAAATGCTGTGAAAGTTCTGACAGATTGTTAAATAGAAACCCTTTAAAACAGAATTTAATTTACTGTGATATTATAGATATTTATGCATCAATAGGCAAGTGCAGATTGAGTTCAGAGGTCGGCTGTGGTATTTGAAAAATAAAAGCACAGGATGAAACAAAAGGTGACAGTTACCTTTGTCTGAAATTAGGGTTCATTAGACTAAATGGGAAGGTTTTAACTGATTCATGTAGGGAACTGAAGCACGGCGTGTGATGTGGTGTGCAATATTGGATAACAGGCAAATCCAATTAAGGGATCTTCATCCTGTTAAAGACTTGTCTACAAACTCAAAAAAAAAAAAAAACGAAAAGAAATCCAAGGGCCAGCCACAGAATAGCCCAGTCTTCCATCATGGTCCTCTCTCAGATTCTAGCAGGTGAACATATATTCTTTGTGGCATTATGGCTAGGAGTGGTGAATTTTGGTGTCAGATGGACCTGAGTTCAAATCACAGCTTTGCTACTAACTAGCTGCCTGCTTTTTGGCAAATTATCTTCTTTTAGCTTCAGTATTCTAATCAGTAAACCAAAGGTACTGCCAGTACTACCTCATAGGGCTGCTGTGAGGATTGAGACCAAGTTTGCAAAGTTTGAAGCAAGGCAGCTTGCAGTGCTCAACGAGCCATCGTTAGTAGTTCTTCCTTTTCTTTCTCCTGTTGTTGTGTCCCTCTTCTCTTCTTCCAGTCTCTTCTTTTTGCCTTTTATCCCCTTTTCCTTTTTCCTTTTATTCCCCCTGCCTATCCACAGGACCAACCACTGGCACCAGCAGCACCTCCAGGCGTTCTGTACCCTCTTCGGATTGAAGGGCCTGCTGACCCCTGATTTGCAGGCAGAGTTCAAAATGAAGTTATAAAAGGCCTCTTCATTCATACTGCCTCATTCATGGAAGATTGTTGGAAGTTTTCTTGGCTCTATAATGTCTGAAACCTGCTTGTTCAAACTGATGGAATTAAGGTCCAGATTCTACCAAACTGATCCACAGGTATAATCTTTTCTTAAAGCCAAATCAGCACATGGCCACAAATTTCTTACTGACTAGTAGTTAGAAAAATGTGACAAGTCACTAAGAAGAACTGTTTAACAAGTTATTTTTAGAATTCCACACCCCAAATGTTTTATTCTTACAGTTTGACATTATGTATTTCAGTCTCCTAATGCATGTTTCCAACACTTCTATACTTCCTGGGTTTTGTTTTGTATTTTAATGTTTCTGTTTCTTAGTGTCTCTGTCCCATTTCATTTATCCTGGTTGAAAGAAAAAGAAGTCATTTTATTTAAAAAAAAAAGTTTGAATACTATCTCAGTAATTAGTGGTCATAGAATGGGGTCTCTGCAGAAAAACAGAGATGTCCTTACCAAGATATGAAAGGAAGCAGGCAGGCAGCACACAGTCCTGTTATGACCACTCCCAGGTCTCCAGAAAATAACCAAAACAGATTCAGAATGCCACAAAGTAGCAGTATGCCTTTGGGAAAGTCATTTGTCTTCCCTGAACTCCCTCTCTGGGTCAGGTGCACCTCCTCTATACTCTACCTCTACCCTGTAAATACCTGTATCAGAACTCTTCCCACATTATTGAAATGATCTGTCCCACCACTAAGCTATAAACTATTCATGGGCAGAGATGTTATTATCTTATTTATCTCTGTATCCCCTGGCCAGTAGTGATGTTCTTGACAAATCTTTGCTGAATTGATCAAAAATATTCATATTTAGGCTTATGTCAAATGACCTTTGAAGTCCCCTCCATGTTTATTAATTGAAAGTGGTATAATTGACCTGTGTGTAAAGATAAAATGAAATGATTTAATACTAAAACAGTACTCAAAATTTCTCTTTAAATAAAAGTTTGCTCAGACCATATCTCTCTTTTGAATTTGTTGGTGTCGTTTTGGACTTAGTCTTTACTTATATTTTAATACTGCCATATTTCAATGAGAAGTGAAAAAAGAAAAGAGGTATATTTCAATTCTTAGGCACCACCACCCCTTCCAAAATATAAATCGTTTAACTTTTCTGTTTCTCAATTTCCTTTTCAATCAAATGAAAATACCAAATACAAGCCAGGTATAGATAATAGTGATTGTTTCTAAGGGACGACTCTCATAATAAAAATCTGCGTTTATTATTATTATTTCTTTTAAATTAAGGATGTTTAACTTTTGTTTTGTCAACTGTATTAGTTATGTATTGCTGTATAACAAATTATTTCCCAAATTTAGCAGTTTAAAACGACAAGCATTGGCTCCGGGGTCACTAATCTGAGAGGGACTGAGCTGGGTGGTTCTGGCTCAGGGTCTCTCATGAGGTTGCTTTCAAGCAATCAGCTGGTGCTGCAGTCACCTGAAGGTTTGATGAGGTTGGTGGATCTGATTCCAGGATGGTTCGCTCACATGGCTCTTGACAGAGGCCACAATTCCTCACTGGCTGCTGGCAGCAGGCCTTAGTTTTGTGCCACATGGATCTCTCCTAGAGCTATCTGAGTGTTCTCGTGACTTGGCAACTGGCTTCCGCCAGAGTGAGGAATTCAAGAGAGTACAAGGCAACAGCCACAATGTGTTCTATGACCTAGCCTCAGAAGTGACATACCATTATTTCTGCCATACTCTATTGGTCACACAGACCAACGCTGATGCAATGTGGGAAAGGACTCTATAAAGATAAAGCCATGATTACCAGGAGGCAAGGGATCATTGGGGACCATCTTGGGGCCTAGCTACCAGACCAATAAAAATAAATATCCATACCAACGGAAAAGAGAAGTAATGATTTCTTGGTTTTTCAGGGGATGGAAACCCAGAGACCAAATGATTTCCCAAGGACTGAGATTAAACTCTGTACTAAGCCACCTCTAATAATAATAAATTAGTTAAATAAGTATATGAACTTGAGCTTCTGACTCTTTAGTCAAGTTCAAACTCCTCTGTCCTATGGCTTTTATATCCCAAACTCTTCAATGTCATATTTATCCACTGAACTCACCAAAAACAAATTCACCTTCCCCAACTTTACTTATAGCTGTAGCACTTGGGGTTAGAAGACAATAATTTTTCTCCTAAGCAATAACTAACACCAATAACCAAGATATATTTAATAAAATAAACCACCCCTATGGGTATAGGTGCTAACAATGCAGACCATATATTCAGTTGGCAGCACTTCATTTTATCATACCAGTTGTTTTCAACACCTTAGCTGGTTGTACAAGGATCATACAAAATTAGATTCTTTAATTCTCAGCTGCAGAGTATAAAAGTCTGAATCTCTAAGGCTAGACAAATCCATCTCCCTCCCCTACCTTACGTCCTATATCCCACCTAGTGAAAAAGGAAACTGGCAACTGAGACTTGGGTTCTAGTCCCAGCTCTGCCATTAACTTGCTGTGTGATCTCTAGGAAGTCACTTGACATCTCTGATCTTCAACTTTAAAGAGCCAGGGTTAGATCAAAAGAACTCTTCCAGGGCTAAAATAAATTCTACAATTCTGATTAATCTGCGCTTTTAGGTGAATTCAGCTTGCTTATCCTTCTGATTTTTTTTTCTTACCACACTGAGTCAGAAAACAATAGGACAATGGCCATATCTGAATTTATATTAGGCTTTCCTCCCTCTCTCTTCCTAAACAGTGCTGGAAAAAATGCTCTGCAATATTCACTGTGAAAAGCTCAACAGAAATGAAAATACTCAGCTGGTAAGGTGATCAATGGAAGTAAACTGGTGATAAATTTAGGTACATGAATATAAAACCGATTTTTAAAAAGTGTTTTTAACAAAAAATGATTGCTCGTAGACATAGAGAGGAGTATGTCTTTCCCCAAAGGATTCACTCTTCACAAAGTTTGGCAGCATGATGAAAGGCAGAGGAGTGTGACTCCACGGCAGTAGAGGAAATGATGCTCTCATCCACTGGCAACCAATTTTCCTCAGAGGAGGTGCAGACACAGCTAAGCCAGGCCAAAAGTTATGAATGTCCCTGAATTCCCACGGGAAACGAGTGTAGTGCAAAGAAAGGCATCTAGTCTATTGGGCCTAAACAAGCTTGAAGAAGAAAGGAAAGTCCTTTAGCAATTTCCTGACAAAGAGAGAAGGGTAGAGAGGAAAATGGGGAAAAGAAATAAAGGTAAAGAAGAGAAAGTTTAGAGAAAGAAAATGGCAGGAAAGTATAAGATGAAAGAAAAGAAAGGGAAGAATTATCCAGGACTAGAAACTCCTCCAGGGAGCTCTGATTGTCTTGTTCAATAAGGAGAACGCCCGACCAGCCCGTCTACCAGCGTGCCTGGTACGGAGCAGGAGTCCAGTATGTGCTGAATGAATGGAAGAGTGTAGACAAAGAAAGAAACAAAAAACAGTTTTGAAAACAGTGGGATATTCATTTGCTTCCAGCTATATACTAACTCCAGCCAAAAATCTCACAACTTCAAAATGGATGTTATCAAGGTTAAGAAAAGGTAGATGGAGCAGTACAAATCTATGACCTCTCTGGAAAAAAAGGAATGAAAACACATGTCCTGCTGTTACATATCTTGTCACTTTCTTATTTTCTTCTATAGGTTAATAATCTGTCTCAATTAAGCACCTCATACATATTTTAGGATGTCATGTTAGGAAAGAAATAACATCTTCATTTTTATGTCAGTTCAAAAGAATTTGGTGGTTTTATAACAATAGCATTTTTTTTTTTTTTTTTTGAGACAGAGTCTCACTCTGCTGCCCGGGCTAGAGTGCTGTGGCTTCAGCCTAGCTCACAGCAACCTCAAACTCCTGGGCTCAAGCGATCCTCCTGCCTCAGCCTCCCGAGTAGCTGGGACTACAGACACCATACCCGGCTAATTTTTTCTTATATATTTTTAGTTGTCCAGATAATTTCTTTCTATTTTTAGTAGAGACGGGGTCTGCTCTTGCTCAGGCTGGTCTCGAACTCCTGACCTTGAGCGATCCACCCGCCTCGGCCTCCCAGAGTGCTAGGATTACAGGCATGAGCCACCGCACCCAGCCTAACAATAGCATTTTATTTGGCCATAGAAACCGCATAATTATCTGTGTCATTTCTTAGGGTTCTGACGATATTTCAGTATTACAACATTGTCAAGAAAAAGTAACTGAGTGAAAAACACAGCATTTAAATATTTTCTAGGACTATTACTTTTCTGCCAAATAAGTTATTTGTTTGCAAATTTGGTTCTCTTGGTTAAATACTGACACAAGATCAATATTACAATTTGAAACCTCCAGTTCATTCCCCTTCCACAGATTATTTTAGATCTTGGTCTAACACAACTATCCCTTTAGGACCAGTCAGATTGCCATCGTAATTGTTCAGTGACCACAGTTGTTGCAACTTTGACACAGGAATGACCACGGTTCTAGGTCAGCTTTCATTTCACCCAGAAATGAAGATGCATTAACAAAAGTGAGACTATACACACACAGACAGAATCATAAATACAATATCTGTTATAGAGAAGAAATAGAAAGAACAGTATCCATTTTGATATCACATAAAGACTCGGATTGAAAATACTATCTATTATTTTTTTCCTCCTTCATTCCTCTCTTTTAAGAACATGAAAAAGATTACTTCCACATGGTATTTTAATGAAATATACCTTTGTTTAAATTAATTATATTCCTTCAGTAGAAATAAATCAGATAACCTGTTAATAATCCATGGAATGTTTTTCTAAGTTCATATTTTGAAGTAAATAAATATTTTAGAAACAAGACTGAGAGATTAATGTTTTCTTAATAAAATGAATTTCAAGTTATCTATTTTTATGTCACCTTAAGATGTGATTATTTTTAATAGAGAAAATAAGCATGTTTATAAAATAAGCTACAATTATGAGGAATTGAATTGAAATTTATCTGTAAATCAAAAACATACATTCCAATTGAGTCAGGTATCAAATATTTATAAATACTGTTCTGTGCCCACTCCCATGCCAAGTGGAGGAGGGTAAAAGTGAGATAAAACACTAAAGGACATAAAATGCAAGATAAAATACAAGATGGTATATACTGAAGCAGTAAGTTTTACGTGTTTACATTATGTTAAAAAAGGAGCTAACTTAAAGTAGCCAACATTACATCCTAAGAGAGGGCCAAAACATTAATTTTTGAATTCATTTCAGTAGTTTTCCTTGTACGAATTTGAGTTCTTATCTAGAGCTTCTCAATCAGCATTAATTATTATAACAGCCGACATTTATTGAGCACTTATATATCATGCACTGTGCTAAGCACTTTATATACATTATTCCATTTAATCCTAAAAACCCTATAATGTAAATAAATTATTTCCCCCACGTTACTAGTGAGGAAACTGGGACTTCTGACAATATAATGAGCTAAGAGAACCGAAAACAAATTGTCCAATACAAAGACCTAGAAATGCTGGAAAACACAAAACAAATATTACTTTTAACATGTGGTTGGGCTCAAAAAGAAAGGAAAGGAGGGACAGACTCCACAATCCATTCTAGGTGCCCAAACTGAAGAAGTTGTTGAACCATAAGCTAGAGTGGACCTTCAGTTGCCTTGGAGAAATATTGATTCCAGTAACTTAAAGACTTAGGTTTTAATATTTAGGAAGGAAAAAAAAAAATGAGGCTTTAGGTGTTCATGAGTAACTGAGGATCCTGGGATAAAGCCAATACCCTCAAATAGCTGTTCCTTCTGAAAAAAGAGATGAACTAGAAAAGAATTATGTTTATCAGGACAAGAAGGTAAAGCTTTCTGTCTCATTTGGGCTCTAAAATGGAGGAAAATAAAATCTTCCCCAAAATTCAAAACCTTAGGCCTGTGCCTCCTGTGAATTTGGGGTTAAAATTAACATAATATGCATGGTTTAGGAGATCTCGAACTGAGAAGTTAATGCAATGATTGAGCTATGGTTCGGAATCTCCCAGAAGCAACTGGTAGAGGCAAACACAAAACTATTCTGGGGAGATTTTCTCATAACTAGGCCATGATGGATTCTCAGAGAAAGAAAGAAAACCTCAATAAAGATAAACTCACAGTAAAACACACGAGGAGTCTGGGCTCAGGGGCCCACAGCTGTAATCCCAGCACTTGGCGGGGCTAGGCAGGAGAATCACTTGAGGGCCAGGAGTTCAAGACAAGCCTGAGCAACACAGCAAGACCTCCTCTCTACAAAAAAATAGAAAAATTACCAGGGCATGGTGATGCTTGCCTATAGTCCCAGCTACTCAGGAGGCTGAGGCAGGAGGATCATTTGAGCCCAGGAGTTTGAGATTACAGTGAGCTATGATGACACCACTGCAATCCAGCCCAGGCAATAGAGCAAGACTTAGTCTCAAAACAAACAAAGAAACCCAAAAAACCACACGAGGAAATAATCCATGATGAGCAGGAATGATTGTTCATGGATATGGGGTTTCTTTTTGGGGTGATAAAGTGTTCTGAAATTAGATAGTGGTGGTGGTTGCACAACCCTATAAACATATTAAAAGCCACTGAGTCATACACTTTAAAAGGGTGAATTTTCTTGTATGTGAATTGTGTCTCAATTTTTAAAGTAACTTTAAAATATGATGGGTGAGGCCAGGTGCGGTGGCTCAGGCCTGTAATCCTAGCACTCTGGGAGGCCGAGGCGGGTATATTGCTCAAGGTCAGGAGTTCGAGACCAGCCTGAGCAAGAGTGAGACCC
>NW_012138302.1:5516135-5522439 GCF_000956105.1 Propithecus coquereli | reverse complement strand
AGAGGCTAGAGGAAATATTAAACATGCTAAGTAGAGGCATTTAAAAATATTAAAAACACTGTAGTCCCAGCTACTCGGGAGGCTGAGGCAGTAGGATTGCTTGAGACCAGGAGTTTGAGGTTGCTGCAAGATAGGCTGATGCCACGGCACTCTAGCTCGGGCAACAGAGTGAGACTCTGTATCAAAAAGAAAAAACAAAAATTCTAAAATTGACTGTGGTGATGGTTGTACATATCTGTGAACATACTAAAAACCATTGAATTATACAATTTCAATCTGTGAAATATATCACTGAATAAACCTGTATTTTAAAAATGTAGGTGACATAAAGATTTCCTCAGACATACAAAAGCTGAAAGAATTCATCACCAGCAGACCAGCAACATAAGAAAAATGTTAAAGAATGTCCTTCCGACAGAAGAAAAACAATATCAGTAAGAAATACAAAAGGGAGAAATGGAAATATACTATTATAAGATGTTTATACTATATACGAAGTAATACAAAATCACTTGAATGTAAACTGTGATAAATTAAAAATCTATACTATAAATTCTAAAGCAAAACTAAAATGACGACAAAAAAGATATAACTAATTAAGCCAACATAGGAGATAAAATGGAATCATAGAAAGTACTCAGTACGAAAGAGGGCAGAAGAAAGAGAAGAGGGAAACAAAGAAAAATTGAACAAATGGCAAGATGGCAGATTTAACCATAACCATAACCAATAATCACATTAAATGTAAATGGTGCAAATATCCCCAATTAAAAAGCAGAGATTATCAAATTGGGTAAAAAAAGCAAGAACCAACTATGTGCTGCCACTTTAAATATAGAGACACAAATAGGTTAAAAGTAGAAAAATGGAAAAGATTATACCATGCTAATGCTAATCAAAAGAAAACTGGAGAAGCTATAGTAATATCAAAGTAGATGTCATACCAAAGACCATTATTAGAGATAAAGAAGGATATTTCATAAAGATAAAGATTCATCAGGATGACATAAAAATCCTAAACATTTATGAACCTAATCACTAAGTTTCAAAACAGATGAAAGAAAACCTAATTGAAATATAAGTAGATAAATCCACAATTATAGTCAGAGATTTCAATATTCCTATATCAAAAGTAATACAATAACTATATAGAAACTCAGCAAATATGCAGAAAAATTGAAAAGCACTATCAACCAGTCTGACCTGTTTGATATTTATAGAACACTCCACCCAACAAGAGCAAAATACACAATGTTTTCAAGTGTACACAGAACACATTTACTACAATAGACTATATTCTGACCAATAAAATAAGTCTCAATACATTTAAAATTATTCAAGTCACAAAGTGACCAAAGTGGAATTAAATTAGAAATCAATAACATAAGAGCTTGTAGAAAATCTCCAAGAACTTTAAAAACTAAGCTTCTAAATAACCCATGGGATAAAAAAGAAATCAAAAGAGAACTTAGAAACTATTTGGAATTATAAAAATAAAAACATAACATTTCAAAATTTGTAGAATACTGCTGAAGTCATACCCAGAGAAAAATTTATAGACCGAAAACATCTATATTATAAAGGAAGATAGATTTCAAATCAATGATCTCAGCCTCCTATGTTCTCAGCTAGAAAAAGAGGAGCAAATTAAATCTAAAAATAAGCAAAAAAGAAAGTAATAACAACTGAGAAAAATTAATTAAATAGAGAAAAATCAATGAAACCAAACAATAGTTCTTTGAAAAGACTAGTAAAATTGATAAACCCATAGCCACATTGATCAGGAAAATTTAAGAGTATATAATAAATGAATTACAACTATACATATTAGCCCAGATAAATATCACAAATATAATGAGTAATGCAGAAGGGGAAAAAGCAACTTGCAAAAGAATGTATACAGTATGATTCCACGTAAGTTCAAAAACATGTAAAAGTGTGTGTGTGTGGGGGGGGATGTATGTGTAACATACACAATAAAAGTATAAAGAAAAGCAAGGGAAATATGAACAAATGTTCAGAATTATAATTATCTCTAGCAAAGATGGTAAGAAATGGTACATTGAAGGCTTCAGTTGAGTTGTTAAAGTTCTATTTTTTTTAAGCTGTGGGTTGGTTTACAGATGTTCATTTTATTATTCTTTATAACTTTTGTGTACATTATACATATCCCTTTGTATGTTTAAAATATTTCATAATCAAAATTTCAACAAAATATGTAACTAACCACTAAAAAAATAGAATTACAATTTCTAAAGCAACAAAGAGGGGTGACATCAGCAAGATGGTGGAATAGGACTTTCCAGTACTCATCTCCTCACAGAAACATCAATCTGAACAATTTTCTTTGTACCAAAATAACTTCATAGGAGTTAAGGAAATCAGGTGAGAGATTATAGCATCTGGGTATATCACAGAGTTGAGAAAGACATATTGATGAGGGGGTAGGAAGGACAGTTTATATTACCCTCTCCCCTAACCACAGGCAGCACGGGATGGGGAGAGATACTATAAGGAGAAGGAAGTGAGCACTGAACTTTGCCTCAGATCCCAATACTGAGCCCACCACAGTAAAACCCAGCACCAAGCAGGCCCCCACTGCCCCAGACTTCAGGCCAACCCCAGCACCAGGCCAGTCCCCACAACCCCAGGTCTTAGGCCAACACCGCAGACTCAGGGTTCAGGCCTGCTGGAGGCTCTAGGTGTGCCCCATCACCCAGCCAGCTCTAGAGGTTCCAGGCTCCAGAATGCCCCTAGCACTGGGCCAGCTCCCATGGCCTCAAGTCTCCAGGACTACACCTGCAGCCTTATACTCCAGGATGGTACCTACAGACCCCAGCTCCAGTCTGGTCTCCACAGCTGCAGGACCCAGGCCCACCCTCACAGAACCCAGCTCAAGGCCAGCCCCTGAAGATACAGGCTCTAGGCCTGCCAAGTGGCAGGCCATTCCTGATAGGCCAAGGCTCCAGCCTTCCCCACGTTCCAGACTGGCCCAATACCAGGCTAATGCACATAGCCCTAGGCTTTAGGCCTATCTCAGCACTGGGTTAGCAATCACAGACTCAGCAGCTCCAGGCCCACCGCTGTGGCCTCAGGAACCAGGCCACTACCCTCAGACCTAACATCCAGGCCAGACTAGAGGATATAGGCTCTAGGTTCACCCAGTGCCGTGCCAGCCCCTCAGGTTCCAGACTGGTGCCTGAGGACTCAGGCTCCAGACTCAGCCTAGGTTTCAGACTGGCCCAGCACCAGGCCAACCTTCTTAGACACAGGCTCCAGGCCATTCCTGGTGGCCACTCACTCCAGTGTACCCAAGGTCCAGGCCCAGTAGACCTCAGCATTGGAAAGGCTCCTGCAGACCTATCCTCCAAGACCACCCCTGGGGTCCCAGTTTCCAGGCTGACCCCAGCGGCCCTCGACCCCAGGAATACCCTCACAGACCAAGATTCCAGGCCATCCCAGGACCAAACCATTCCCCATAGCCCCAGGCTCCAGGCCAGATGTCAAGGGTCTTGCCTCCAAGGCTAGCACCCACACATCCAGCCCCAAAGCCAATCCCCATGGACCCAGGCTTCAGGCCAATCCCCTGAATCCAGGCTCTAGACCAGTCCCCAGGGCCCAAACCTCCAGTGGACCTAGGGCCCAGGCCAGCTCCAGCAGATTCAGAGTTCAGGGCCACCACAATAGACCCCAGAGCCAGTATGGCCCTTGTGGATCAAGTCTCCAGGCCAGCTCCTGCAGACCCAGGAAGTAGGCCCATCCCTGTGGACTCATGCTCCAGGCCTGTCCCCATGGACAGAGATGCCAGGCCTAATGCAGTTCCTAGCCAGCCACTGTAGACTTAGGTTCAAGACCTGCCACAGTGCCAGCTTGGCCCCAGGGCACTTAAGTTTCAGGCCAGCCTCCATGGATACAGACTTCAGGTATCCTTTACAGATCCACTACCCAGGCCAGGCTCAACAGACCCAGTCAACAGATCCACCCCAGTAGACCTCAGTACCAGACCAGGCCAGACCTGGCCCCCATGGACCCAGGATCCAGGCCCACCCCATCAGACCCAAGATCTAGGATTGTCCCAGTATACTGAGGCACAACATCCACCTACCTGCTGACCCAGGCACAAGGCCAGACCGCACAAAGGATCTAGCAGCAAGCCCTCCTATGGACCACACCAGATGGCATGCCCTAAATCTCTGGGAGGGCTGACTGGTGAAGGGCTTTCCCTGTCAAAGCCAGTCTGCAAAGACTGGAATAAGTCCCTACTTCTTTAAATGAGCAAACATCTATGCACAGCTACAAGTATCATGAGCACTCAGGGAAACACCACCAAAGGAACAAAATAAAGCACCAGTAACTGACCCTACAGAAAAGATTTACAAACTGCCTGACAAAGAATACAAAATAAGTGTCTTTTAAAAGCTCAGTGAGGCCAGGCACAATGGGTCACACCTGTAATCCCAGCACTTTGGGAGGCCAAGGCAAGAGCATCACTTGAGGCCAGAAGTTCAAGGCCAGCCTGGGCAACATAGCAAGACCCTAACTATAAAAAAAATTTAAAATTTTGCAAGCATAGTAGCACATGCCTGTAGTCCTAGCCACTTGGGAAGCTGAGGCAGGAGGATCACTTGAGCCCAGGAGTTCAAGGCTGCAGTGAGCCATGATCGTGGCACTGCACTCCAGCCTAGATGACAAAACAAGACTTTGTCTCAAAAAAAAAAAAAAAAAGAAAGAAAGAAAAAAAATTCAGTGAGCTATAAGAGAACACAGATAGACAACTAAACAAAATCGTGAAAATAATGAGCAAAATGAGAAGCACAACAAAGAGAAAGAAATAATCAAATAGAAATTCTAGAACTAAAGAACACAATGACTGAACGACAAATTCCATAAAGAGCTTCAACAGTAGGCTTGATCAATAAGAAAGAATCAGTAATTCTTTCTTGCCTAAAGACAAGTAATTTGAAATTATGCAGTCAGAGAAACAATCAAAAAAAAAAAACAAAGGAAAAGAAAGAAAGAAAAAAGAAGAAGAAAAAGAGTAAAGAAAGTGTATAGGAACTATAGGACACCGTCAAGCAAAGCAATAGACATATCATGGGTGCCCTGAGGGAGCAGGGAAAAAGAAAAGGGCAAAAAGCTAATTTAAAGAAATAGTGACAGAAAAATTCACAAATCTGAGAGAAAATTGAATATCCAGATCCATGAAGACCAAAGAACACCAAACAGATTAAATATAAAGAGATCTTCACCAAGACACATTATCATCAAACTCTCCAAAGTCAAAGACAGAGAAGATTTTGAAAGGAGCAATGAAAATCAACTAGTCACATACAATGGAACCCCCACTAGAGTATCAGCAGATTTATCAACAGAAACCTTGCAGGCCAATAGAGAGTTGGATGATATATGCAAAGTACTGAAAGAAAAAAAAACAAAAACTGTCAACCAAGAATACTATACTCAGCAAGGCTGTCTTTCAAAAATGAAGATTATTTTGATAAAGGGTCTTTTTAAGTAAATAAATAAATAATGAAGGAGAAATAAGCAAGGATTTTCCCAGATAAACAAAAGCTGTGGGAGTTCATCACCACTAGACCTGCCTACAAGAAATTCTAAAGGTAGTTCTTCAAACTTAAAGAAAAAAACACTAATTAGTAACATGACAACATACAAAAGTATAAAACTCACTGGTAAAAGTAAGTACATAGTCAGTCAAATTCATAAAATTCTAATACTGGTCATAGTGGTGTATAAATCACTGATACCTTTAGTATGAAAGTTAAAAGACAAAACTATTGTTTTCTTTTGTCTCAGCTGCCAACATGCCATCCAGACTGAGGAAGACCCGGAAGCTTTGGGGCCGTGTGAGCCACGACCACAGCTCCATCAGCAAACACCAAAAGCACCCAGGAGGCCAGGGTAATGCTAGTGGCATGCAACACCACAGGATCAACTCCTACAAATATCACCCTGGTTACTTTGGGAAAGATGGTATGAGGCATTACCACCTAAAGAGGAACCAGGGCTTTTGCCCAACTGTCAACCTTGATAAATTGTGGACATTGGTCAGTGAACAGACACAGGCGAATGCTGCTGAAAACAAGACTGGAGCTGCTCCCATCATCGATGTGGTTCTGGGGAAGGGAAAGTTCCCAAAGCAGCCAGTCATCGTGAAGCCCAAGTTCTTCCGCAGAAGAGCTGAGGAGAAGATTAAGGGTGTTGGGGAGGCTTGTGTCCTGGTGGCTTGAAGCCACATGGAGGGGGGTTCATTAAATGCTAACAAATGCTTTAAAAAAAAAAAAAA
>NW_012138302.1:5514678-5516085 GCF_000956105.1 Propithecus coquereli | reverse complement strand
GCCGGTCATCGTGAAGGCCAAATTCTTCAACAGAACAGCAAAGGAGAAGATTAAGTGTTTGGGGTGGCTGTGTCCTGGTGGCTTGAAGCCACATGGAGGGGGGTTCATTAAATGCTAACAAATGCTTTAAAAAAAAAAAAAAAAGACAAAACTATTAAAAATAACAGTAGCTATAATAATATAATAAGGGATATACAACATAAAAAGATGTAAATTGTGACATCAAAAACATAAAATGTTTTTATGTTGCAGTGAAGGGGAGTAAAAGTGTAGAGTTTTTTAATGCAATCAAAGGTAAGCTGTTCTCAACTTAAAATAACTGATATAGCTACAAGATGTTTTATGTGAGCTGCATGGTAACCACAAAGCAAAAATCTATAATAGATACACACAAAATAAAAAGTAAGGAATCAAAGCATACCACTACAGAAAATCATCTAATCACAAAGAAAGAGAGTATGAAAACAACAAAGGATCTAAAACAACCATGAAACAACAAAATGGCAGTAATAAGTCCTTATCTATTAATAATTATCTTAACTATAAATGAATGAAATTCCTCAGTCAAAAGACATAGAGTGGCTGAATGGATAAACAACAACAACAACAATGAAAACGAGACCCAACAATTAATATATACTGCTTATAAAGGATTCTCTCCACCTTTAAGGACACACATAGAGTGAAAGTAAAAGGATGGAAAAAAGATATTCCAGACAAATAGAACTCAAAAGAGAGCAGAATGTAACTATACTCATATTAGACAAAACAAAATAGACTTTAAGTTGAAAACTGTAACAAGAGACAAAGGTCATTACATAATGATAAAGGGGTCAATTCATCAAGAGGATATAAAATTGCAAATATATATGCACCCAATATTGGAGCTCCTAAATATATAAAGCAAATATTAACGGATCTGAAGGGAGAAATAGACAGCGATACAATAATAGTACAGAATGTCAATGCACCACTTTCAACAATGAATACATCAGACAAATAGAAAATTAACAAGGAAACATTGAGCTTGAATTGCACAAAAGACCAAATGGAACTAGCAGACATGTACAGAACATTGCATGCAACAGCAGCAGAATACATATTCTTCTGAAACACACATAAACATTCTCCAGGATAAATCACATATAAGGCCACAAAATAAATGTTAACAAATTAAGAAGACTGAAATCATATCAAGCATCTTTCCCAACTACAACTGTATGAAATTAGAAATCAATAGTAAAAGGAAAACTGAGAAAGTCACAAATACGTGGTAATTAAAACACATGCTTCCGAACAACCAACAGGTCAAAGAAGAAATTAAAAGTAAAATTTAAAAATATCTTGAGACTAGCCAGACATGGTGACAAGTGCCCGTATTCCCAGCTACTCAGGAGGCTGAGGTGG
>NW_012138302.1:5512691-5514007 GCF_000956105.1 Propithecus coquereli | reverse complement strand
AAAAATCTGAACAGACCAATAACAAGTAAGGAGACTCAAATAAATAAAATCAGAAATGAAAGAGAAGACATTATCACTGACACCACTGAAATACAAAGAATCCATGAGACTACTATTAACGATTATAAGCCAACAAATTGGATAACACAGAAGAAATCCATAAATTCCTAAAACATACAATTTTCAAAAAGGAATCATGAAGAAATAAAAAAATCTGAACAGACCAATAACAAGTAAGGAGATTGAATCAGTGATAAAAAGTCTCCCATCACAGAAAAGCCCAGAATCTCATGGCTTCACTCTTGAATTCCACTCACTATTTAAAAAAGAACTAAATATCAATTCTTCTCAAACTCTGTCAAAATGTTGAAGAGGATGGAATACTTCCAAACTCATTTTATGAGGCCAGCATTACCCTGATACCAAAGCCAGATAAGGGCACTACAAGAAAAGAAAATCACATGCCGATATCCCTGATGAACCTAGATATAAAATTCCCCAACAAAATACTAGCAAACCAAATTCAACAGCACATTTAAAGGATCATTCACCTTGATCAGGTGGGATTTATTACTGGGATACAAGGATGATTAAACATATGTAAATCAATAAATGTGATACAACACATTAACACAATGAAGGGGCTGGGTGCTGTGGCTCACACCTGTAATCCTGGCACTCTGGGAGGCCGAGGCAGGTGGATCACTCAAGGTCAGGAGTTCGAGACCAGCAAGAGCGAGATCCCGTTTCTACTAAAAATAGAAAGAAATTATCTGGACAACTAAAAACATACATATAGGCCGGGAGTGGTGGCTCACGCCTGTAATCCTAGCACTCTGGGAGGCCGAGACGGGCGGATTTGATCTCAGGAGTTCAAAACTAGCCTGAGCAAGAGCGAGATCCCGTCTCTACTAAAAAAATAGAAAGAAATTAGCCAAACAACTAAAAATAGAAAAAATTAGCTGGACACAGTGGTGGGTGCCTGTAGTCCCAGCTACCCAAGAGGCTGAGGCAGGAGAATGGCTTGAGCCCAGGAGTTCAAGGTTGCTGTGAGCTAGGCTGACAGCACGGCACTCTAGCCCTGGCAAGAGAGTGAGACTCTCTCAAAAAAAAAAAAAAATTAAAAATTTCTATTCCCTATACTGCAGTTATTCCTTTTACATTATCTCCTATATCCAGACTCTCTGTGTAGACATTCCTAATAATAGAAGCATTTTGCTTTTCTAGGAAGCTGTAATTTGAAACATAGGTGATTTTAATGGGCTGTGTAAGCATGCTAGACAGAGCAAACCATACAGATTTTAAAATGAAAAAAA
>NW_012138302.1:5511464-5512641 GCF_000956105.1 Propithecus coquereli | reverse complement strand
AGGAGGATTGCTTGAGCCCAGGAGTTTGAGGTTGCTGTGAGCTAGGCTGACGCCACGGCACTCTAGCCCAGGCAACAGAGTGAGACCCTGTCTTAAAAAAAAAGAAAAAAAATTCTCAAAATTCAAAGATAATGAATATGTTAATTAGCTTCATTTAGACATTCCACAATATATACATATTTCAAAACATCATGTTGTACATCATAAATATATACAATTTTTAGCTGTCAATTAAAAATAAACAAATAAATAAAGCAACAGAGAAAGAAAGAAAAAAGAAATACAGGATACTTAAGCAATGCAATAGAATGCAGAAAAAGATCTAGGCAAGGATAAGGAACGAAGAAAAGCTTGGGTAACTAGGAAGCACAAAATGAGATGAGGACAATAAATATCGACAACTCAAATTAACAAAAGTCAACTAAATTTGCCAGTTAAAAAACAGAAACTAATATTGAATGAATAAAACAAAGCATATATACCATTTATAACAGAAAACCTAAAATATTAGAACATATCATAGAAAAGGTGAAAGGAAAGGAAAGAAAAAAGGTTATTCCATTCAAATTCTTATCAAAAGAAAGCTGACGTAGACTATTCATATTATTTAACATAGACCTTAAGGTAAATACGCACGTGTACAAGGAGAATCACTACATAATGACAAAAAAAATTTACCATGAAGCTCTAACAATTCTGAATTTATATGCACCTAAAAACGGCCTCAAAATACCAGAAGCAAAATGCACAGAATAAGAAACTGTCAAATCTACCATTATGATGTGAGATTATAACTCACCTCTTTCAGCAATGATAGATCAGTGTAAGGATACAGATATGTAGAGCTATAGACAGGGTTTTATTTTTTTTTAACAATGTAATTTATGTACTTGAACTAATGATAGAATTCTGCATTCAATAGTTAAATAATACACATTCTTTTTAAGCACATATGGAACATCTGATAACAACAACAACAAAAATGACCAGGTGCTAGGTTACAAAGCAAATTCTAATACATACCCAGGAATTTGATGTTATTGAGATGAGGAAATTGAAATTTCAGAGGGTTTAAGTAATTTTCCCAGAGCATACAATTAGTTAAGTACCTGGTTAACTCCAACATCTCTAATAATAACCACTACATCATACTATTTCTATTAAAAGTTTAATTAAA
>NW_012138302.1:5508864-5510719 GCF_000956105.1 Propithecus coquereli | reverse complement strand
TCTGTCTCTCTAAAAAAATTAAAATTAAAAAAAAAAAAACTTTCTTGATAATTTTGAGTTTTTTGGCAATATTTTGTCAGATCTAATTACATCACCATCGTATTGTGGCTTTTTTGCACTGTGCCAATGAAGAGCTGTAATTAGATCATCATTGTTTTTATCTTATGTGGCTAAGGAAGAACTCTATTAGGAAGGGAGAAGAGTCAACTCTGCCATTTTATCATTAGTACTATCTCCAAAACAAAATTTCTTTGCGGGAATCTTTTCAGGCTTAAGTTGTATGTACAATATGTAAGATTATTGTGATTTAACTATGTATTATAATCTATAAATTCACTTAACCCAACAAATGCTAACTGCAACAACCTTACAGTAAGCTGGAAGCAAGCAAAACAATCAAAGATCCCTGGAAGCCCCTACTCTTCTCTCAGAACATTTCATCTACCTTAGTCACACGACCTCCACTTACGAGAGTACTATTTTAAAGGACCACAGCAAAAGAAAGCACAAATTATATATTTTTGTCCTAACTGTTGAGGAAAATGGCAAATCTGGGCCCCTTCCCCACCCTATATCACGGACTATTATTAGGTTTTTCTGTAAGAGTAAAGGCTAATGGCATGAATATCCTGTTTAGTCCTGGAAGGGGGATGGGTTGCATTCCTGAAATAGGTGTGCAAACTAAATCAGTCTATGTGTAGTTGTTTTAGCATAGCCCCTGTGGAGATGCTTTGTAAGTCAGCATTGTTCTCTTCAAATCCCCCGAAGTCACTGCATCCCTTGGGTAACAGTCACCTTCTGCTACCAGTCCTACAATTATCGGTCATTGTCATCCTCCTAGATTTCAGTAATGTTTATGATGTCCTTCATAATGTCAAAGGGTTCCACCAATTTTTAAAGGCCTCCTGGCTGTTCCTGACTCTTTTTTCCCCTACTCTTCACTTGAAGATACCTCGATCTGCCTTGAAAACGCATTTTAACGCCCAGTATGATGCCCTTCCTTTGTTACTTTGTAACAAAGTACTATCCATGTATGTCTTTTGTCAGCCATTAAGGGTTTGCCAGAACACAGGATAAATGGTATAAAGAGGCTACAGTAGAGTACACCCATTGCAAAACTCACTCAACTTAGGACTGCAAGGTAAAGAGCTCTGAGGATGAGAGCAGATGGCCAGAGTTCAGATGTCCTGAGAGTTCAAAGACCAACTGTGTACTACAGCTCAGAGAACATGATTGGGGGGGGCGGGGGTGGATGTGTATATACTTAAATGTTGGTAACATACATTATGTTTATATGGGAAATTGTTCACAGACAGATATAGAAAATCAGTATTGCTTAAAGCTGTTCTCTGTCCAGATGAGTGTCGTCTTTCTGAGAGATCATCTTGGAAGGTTATATACTTATTTTCAAATGCTCCAAACATTTTTAGAATTCTGTTTGCAAAGGCCTTTGCAGACTGAAGCACATCCTTTTGGTCATCCTTAAGGATGAGAAATTATCATTATTTGAGGCTGGCTATTATTTTAGACAACAGCCTTCAAAAGTAAGTTATAGAAAAGTAGATAATTGAGCCAGTGCTAATTAGAGGGTCAAAAGTTACATGTGAGTATAAAGTATAATAATTGGACCGATTTTCTTCTTGTCTATAACATATCTCAAATTTTATAATACTTCATAATCATTTTGGAGTACATTACAGAAGAGAACTCATAAATTATACATGGTACCAAAAAGAAAAGATGGGGAGAAAGAAAAAATGTATTTAAATTACAGTGTTCATTGTTTACAATGATCAAAAACAATTACCAATAGCTCTAGATTATCAGCTATTGGACCAATTTGGAGGACCTATTT
>NW_012138302.1:5499772-5508129 GCF_000956105.1 Propithecus coquereli | reverse complement strand
AATTTTATATATTTAAAGTGTATAATACGATGTTTTGATATGCATATACATAGTGAAACAATTATTAGAGTAAAACTAATTAACATATTCATCTCCTCACACAGTTACCCCTTTTTGTGTGTGTGGTGAACTGGGCATTTTCAAAGGAGAAATTACTGAAGAAAATGCATGCACTCTTGAAAAGATGTTAGAATGCTGGATAATAGTAAAGGGATACACAGTAGTTAACACATGCTAATTAATTAGATATTGAAATTTCATTTGATGCAATAGGTTTGCCAAGTATTCCAATTAAGAATCTCTTATTGTTAGTGAAAGACCAATGTGTTATCAGAAGGACCTATATGAGAATGACTGTCCCTTTGTAATTATAACAAAATCCAAATACCTTTCCATGGTCTACAAGACTGTATAACTGGCCACAGCCAACCTCTTTAGTCTAATTTCCTGTCCCGCTACGCTGTAATCACAAAGCTCCAGTCTGACTGGCCAAGCTTTTTTTTGCTTCAGGGCTTTTATAGAGGCCATTCTGCTACCTGGAACACAGTGCCCCACTTCTCACCTTCCTCACCTGACTATCTGTGTTCTTAAAAAGGCTGGCATCCTTCAGATCTTCTAAGAACCACCAAGTAACTCTATCTTAAAATATGTTACCTTAGGCTTCCCAGCTATTAAAGTCAGCCCTCCGTATTAGTGGGTTCCACACCTGTGGATTTAACCAACTGTAGATCAAAAATATATATTTTTTAATTGCATCTGTACTGAACATGTACAGACTTTTTGTCTTGTCACTATTCCCTAAACAATACAACAATTATTTACATGGCATTTACACTCTATTATATATTATAAATAACCTAAAAATGATTTAAAGTATATGGGAGGACATGTGTAAGTTACATGCAAATATGATGCCATTTTATATAAAGGACTTGAGCATCCATAGATTTTAGTTTCGGGGGGACCAAATCCTCCCTGGAACCAATCTCTGATGGATACTAAAGGTTGACTGTGTTTTCTATAATAACAGTATTTTTCTCCTTTATCACATTTTGTACTTTTCTGTTTCTCTACTTGCCTATTATCTGTCTGCTCCATCAGACCCTATGGTAATGATAGTGGGACCACATCTGTTTGGTTACCACTATATACCTAATACCTGGTGTGTAGTTGGTTCTCAATTCCTTTGCCTAAATGAATGAATGAAAAAAATGCCAAATATATGGATTTCAAATTGTAGTATATAAGTTGACTTCCGCGTCTCAATAAGCTTCAACTTCAAGTACTATAATGGTTAAAACATTGGACCTGGGTTCAAATTCCAGTTTAATTGCTTACCAGCAATGTAACCTTGAGCAATTTACTTAAACCCTCCAAATTTCAATTTCTTTAAAAAGAGGCTAAAAATAGTATCTACATCTCAGCTTTGTGAGAATTGAATGACAATATTCCTCCCTCCCAATGCAGCTATTAAGCACTCAATAAATGGTTGATATTGTTATTCATATCAGAATTTCTTTTGTCTCCCACTGGTTATTTGTTTTTTGTTTCCCTGCATTAATTGCTTCACTTAAAGCAACAATTTAAGTTAATGAGGTTACTTTTAAATATGATCTTGGCTCAAAGATCTTCTAGATAATGCAATAAGATATGTTGACCGGCAATGCTGTGTATAACCTTCCTTATTATATGAATACGGGTGTGTTCCAGTTTGGGAAACCTTTAGGAAACACTATGTCTAGACTGATTGAACAAATATTTAATGAGCACCAGTTATGTGCCAGGTAGTGTTCTATGGGTCAGGTCAGGGATATACCAGTGAATGGAACAGGCAAAAATCCCTGCCTTCCTGGAGTTGGCATTCTATTACTATTTGCTATAATACAAAAGGATTTATGAATTAGAGAAAATTTGTGAATTTTTTAAAAAGGAATTCTTTTAAATAGCCATAAACTGTGCTTAAAAAGCAAGACCACTTAGAAATATTAAATGTATACTAACATTTAACAAATGTATTCTCATTAATGAATTTAGATGAGCATTCTAAAGACTCATCTATCACATAAAGTGAGTACATCTATAATAAAAGAACACCTCTACAATAGGTTTAAAGTGTATCCAGCAAGAATCTGATAGTCATATTCAAGTTACAGCTGTTTCATTCCTTAATATGTTATTTATTCTATGAGACACTTCCCTGCCTGCAACTTCCTCCACTCCTGAAGCTAGCTGTAATAATAATTGCCTTACCAAGCAAAACTATGGAGACAGTAAAAAGATCAGTGGTTACCAGGTTTTGGGTGGGAAGGATGAATAGGCAGAACACAGATAATTTTTAAGACAGTGAAAATACTCTGCATGATACTATAATGGTGGATACATATCATTACACTGTTGTCCAAATCAATAGAATGTGCAATACCAAGAGTGAACTCTAATGTAAACTATGGAGTTTGGGTGATAATGATTTTGTCAATGTACAGTAGTCCTCATTTATCAGAGGGGGGACACATTCCAAGACCCCGAGTGGATGCCTGAAACCATGGAAAATACCAAACCCTATGTATACTATGCATGAATTTCCTTTTCCTTCTTCCCAATTTCACAGATAGAAGTTTCATTCTTACCATAGATCTTAGCAACCTCAACATATGATTTTTTCTTTCCTTATTAAGCTGAGAACTTTCATCTTTTCACCTAAAGGAAGCACTTTACAGCATCTCCTTGGCATATCTAAATTGCCAGCATCACTATTCTTGCATTTTGGGGCCATTATTAAGTAAAATAAGTGTTAGTTGAGTACAAATACCATGATACTTGGATGGTCAATCTGATAACCAAGACCTAAGTGACTAACAGGTGGGGAGTGTATACAGCATGGATACATTGGACAAATGGATGATTAACATCCTGGTCAGGACAGAACAGGATGGCACAAGATTTCATCATGCTACTTGGAACAACATGCAATTTAAAACTTATGAATTGTTTATTTCTGGAATTTTCCATTTAATATTTTTGGACTACAGTTGACCTCAGATAACTGATAAAGGAGAACTATCATAGGTTCATTACCTGTAACAAATGTACGACTCTGATGAGGCATGTTGATAATGTGGGAGGCTATGCGTGTGTGAGGGCAAGAGGTGTATCGGAATTCTGTGTACCTTCCTCTCAATTTTGCCATGAATTCAAAACTGCTCTAAAAAATATAGTCCTTTTTTTTTAAATTGCCTTTCTATCTTTCAACCTGTAAAATCCCAGGTCTGAATATAATGTAGGGAAGAATAAATGGTTAGGGAAAAAATCTGGAGGACAATGTAAAGGAACGAAGGTGTTACTTAGCTTCAGAATTCCTGAAAGTGAACAAGAATGTTTGTTCAATTCTGTTATTTCTCAGAGTCTAGATAGTGTTTTATCAAACTGTTGGTTCTAACTCATTAGTGGGCCATGAAATCAATTTTGTGGGTCATGACTAGCATTTTTTTCTAGAAGAAAAAAATGATAGCACTACACACACAGTGTGAATTTCGTTCCATGAAACTAATGTTTCATGTATGTATGTATGTATGTATGTAGTTACATGTATTTTATATACTGAGTCACAATGTAAAATGTGTTTCTCATCATGAATCATGGTCAAATTTTAAAATACCACAGAACCTTCATATGTTGGGGAGGATTAAGGAGGAGGGTCACCTCTAGCGGCAAGATTGAGAGAATAAGGTGAGTTTTATGAATCAAATAAAAGTTAAATAAAAAAATTCAACATTAAAAATTCTCCAAAATGATAATAAGCTTGTTGATTTCTGTTTTAACTATTTGAAGGGAGAGTAAGAAACATTATGACCAGACACATTCACTTTTAATTCAGAAAACTGATGCTCATTTAAAACAAACTTTTTTTAAACCTCTCTCTGTAAGACATAAAATGTTCTGTTAGGAATAAAACTAAGGTATGCTGAATATTTTCAGGTTCAATTCCTAGGTTTAAAGTACTGTAATTGCCAATAAGATTTAGCAATCCAAGATCCTCTGGGATTCTCCTAAAGCCTGTCCCCTCCATGGGAGGGTTGATCCTTCCTTCCTTTGTAAAATAACATGTGAATACCTAGGGCAAGGATAAGCCTCCTAGAAAAACAAAATTAACAAAAATATTCCTACCTTAACAGTTGGTAAATTCAGGTTTCCCAACTGAAGGTTTCTTAATTCTAGCCCGAATATTATTTGCAATGTCTTATATATTATTTGAAGTAGGAGCCCTTCGATAGGAAAGTAATTTTCTTAGGATATTAATTCACATCCTTTGAATGTTATTTATTTACATGGCTTTAAAGCAATTAAGACATTTAGGGAACACATTATACCACAGATTAATGTGCATTTTTCTCTTGAACTATCTATCATTCAAAGGCTTACCCTACCCTTTTCCACCCAGGGAGATAAATGTTTCAGAACCAGAGAGGCATATTTCCTCTCTGTCTGGTTTCTTAGAATTCATTTAAACATGCTTATTGAAATTTCCTGTCATGCAGTATTTTAGCAAGATTCCCTAAATATATACCCACTTGCACACTGTAAATATTGCATGACAAGATTGTTACCATGTTTTTTCCCTTAGGCAAACAATACCACAGTCAAAATCTCCTATATAAACAATTTCAGTTGGTATGTAAATTAATTAACATAATAAAAAGAGTAGGTATAGCTGTTTTCCTCTAAGTCTTTTAAATAAGTAGAAGTGAATATTCAAAAATTGTAAATGCCTCAGGACAAGAGGACTGCCTACCTCCAAACTAAATTTTACTTTCCCTAAACAACACCCAAATCAGATCACAAAGAAAACATTTTCCTCTTTAAAGCACTCTATTCAAAAAATTTGAAGTCCTAAGGATTCCCAATGAGTTACAGACTGATAAGACCACCAGAGACAGAAGATTCCATGAGCATTTTTCAGACCAATTTCCTACTCCTAAAAGGGAAAGATAGATGTCAAAACTAAATATGACTCCCATGAAACAACTGCATAATCAGGACACTAAGAGCAAAGTCATCTAAGCTAATAAACAAAGATTCATTCCCTTAGGTCTCTTGGCCATGGCTTGGTATAAAATATTCTAGAAAAAAAGATAAATAAAAGAGGTGGTTGCCACCTTTTTGGCAGCTCATTATAGGTGGGGGTGGATGAGAGTACCGAGGACTGAAATTTTACTCTTGTCTAGCTACCTAAGCTGTGGCAAAATAATCAGATCTCTTCAGAACCAGCTAATTTAACAGGTGAAGAACTGATTAGAGAAATCCGAATCTTGATCTTGTTTTAAACTTTCAGGTTTTCATCTCCTTTGTTTTAAAGGGAGATAAAGAGTTAAGGCTTAATTCTTTTAAAGCTATAATATTGGCCTCCACATGCCTTACAGACCTTGACAGTAGTTTCCTGTTTATCTTTATCCACCCGTTGGGTATATGAACTTAACTAGCTTAACACTGACAGCTAGCAAATTGTCTTCCTTTTGAAAGAGTCCTTTTCACTCCTGCATAGTGGTTAAAGCACAGACTTTGGAATCAGAGGCTTGAGCTGCATGCCCATTGGCCACTTTTTAGCTGTATGACCATGAGCAGATTGCTTAATCGAATCTCTCAACTAAAAAAATGAGAATATTACTAGTATCTACTAGACAAGTTGTTATAAGGATTGAATAAAGCAGTGCATGCAAATAAATGGTAGCTCAAAGAAGACTGAGAATCAAAAAGCTTCATAGAAAGAAGAGGAGGAAAGGGCAAGGAAAATAGGATAAGGAAAAGTGAAGGGGAAGGGAATAGGAGAAAGGGGTGGATGTACAGGAAAAAGGTGGGGGCAGTGGAAAGGGGTGAGGGGAGAGGAAAGGGGAAAGAGGGAGGTCCACAATTATCATCGCTTCTTTGTAAAATATGCCCATTGCACTTGGCAAACATATAATCACATAACCTTGCTTGCATCTCATTATCCACTTTCTCCAGCCTTCACCTGAGCAACTGACCCCTCCCCCCAAAAACCAACCACACTGCCATGCTGGCTGGGTTTCACTTGATATTCATGACCATAACTAGCAACCGGCTTAAAAATAAAGAGAATTTGGTTTTCCAGCATCTGTTAGTTCAGTTGCATAATTACGTAATGAAGAACCTAGGTGCTTTCCATCTTTTTCCTTTTTCTCCTTTGCCAGCCTCATAGCCATAAGATGACAACTGCAAGTATGATATGCAGACAAAACAATGTCTAGTAGAAGAGGGACTATTTCTTCCCTGCATATCTTTTTGTCAGCAAAGAAAATCTTTCACAGAAACCCCTGAACAATCGTCCCCTTCTGTCTCACTGGCCAGATGGCATCACTTGACCATGTCTTAATCAATCTTTGGCAAGGTGAACAAAACCATTGTATCTAGATCAAAGCAAGCAAGTTTCACCCTCTGGAACTGGAATGGAGTTCATTTCCATCAATATTCATGGCCATGAGGAAGACAGGACATATCAGGAGAATTATATTAGCAGAAAAGAAATATATTGGCAAAAACACTATCAGCTTGAACTAAAAGGTACATAGACAGTACAAAATGAAAAGAGGTCTCTAGACCATCCCTCCACCAAACTTCTACAAGCAGGAAGCAGGCCAAAAAAAAAACTACTTAGCTGCAAACACATGTTACCTTTCATGAGAAAGGAAGGATGACTCAGAGGGTGGAACAAGAGTCAAGGCAGAAAATTATTCTCAGGCATTGAGCCCTAATCAAGGAACTATCGGCCTGTTCTCAGCTGGATTTCAGAATTGCTATGGGCTCGTTACTCTCCTGTGACTTCCCTATTCCCCCTTTTTGAACAGGAGTGTCTAAATAGCAGTTATCTTATGCCTATCCTACCATTTTATGTTGGAGTATGTATGGAGAAAGATAACTTATCTCTTTAGTTCATAGGTCTTTAGATTAAGAAGAACTGTACTCAAGGAGCTATACTTATGAAACTATACCCAAGAAGTATCATGTACATCTGAATTTGATTTACATGATGAGATTCTGAATTTTGAGGTGATGCTGTAATAGAATGAGATTTTTGGGAACCTTGGGAGGAAGTGAGCACATTTTGCATGTTGGAGTGACATGAACATAGGATAGATGGTGGCAGCTAGCCTCCAAGATGGCCCCAATGATCCTCACCTTCTAGTGTTCACATCCTTATATAGCACACTCCTACACTGCATCAAGATTGGCCTATGTGACCAATAGATTCAGCAGAAGTTATAGCATATGATAAGGCTAGATCAGAAAAGACACTGTGGCTTCTTCCCTGCTTTTTCTCTTCCATCACTTGCTCTAGAGGGCCAGCCGCCATGTCATAAGGACACTTAAGCAGTCCTATGGAGAAACCTGCATGACAAGAAAGGTTTCCTGTGAACAGCCATAAATAAACCCATCAAGTCTTCAGATGGCTGCAGCTCCAGTCAACAGCTTGTCTACAGGCCGGGCGCGGTAGCTCATGCCTGTAATCCTAGCACTCTGGGAGGCCAAGGTGGGCGGATCGTTTGAGCTCAGGAGTTCGAGACCAGCCTGAGCAAGAGAGAGACCCTGTCTCTACTAAAAAATAGAAAGAAATTAGCTGGACAACTAAAAATATATATAGAAAAAATTAGCCGGGCATGGTGGTGCATGCCTGTAGTCCCAGCTACTCGGGAGACTGAGGCAGAAGGATTGCTTGAGCCCAGGAATTTGAGGTTGCTGTGAGCTAGGCTGACGCTACGGCACTCTAGCCTGGGCAACAGAGTGAGACTCTGTCTCAAAAAAAAAACAAAACAAAAAAACCCAGCTTGTCTACAATCTCATGAGAGATCCTGGGCAAGAACTACCGAGATATGCCCCTTCTGAATTCCTAATCCACAGAAACTGTGAGAAAATAAGTATTCGAATAAGTATTTGTTATTTTAAGCTGCTAGATTTTGGGATAATGCAATAATAGATGATAATCAGAAGTAGTTACTAAAAATTCTATATTCATTTTTTTCTAGAGACTGTCTGTTCTGAGAGGCTTTCATAATCAAAAAAGATATGATGGTTTTGTTCGCCTTGTCAAGTTATCAAACAAGTACTACCGGCCAGGCGCGGTGGCTCATGCCTATAATCCCAGCACTCTGGGAGGCCGAGGTGGGAGGATCGCTTGAGGTCAGGAGTTCAAGACCAGCCTGAGCAAGAGCGAGACCCCGTCTCTACTAAAAAAATAAAAAGAAATTAGCTGGATGCATAGTGGTTAAAGCACAGACTTTGGAATCAGAGGCTTGAGCTGCATGCCCATTGGCCACTTTTTAGCTGTATGACCATGAGCAGATTGCTTA
>NW_012138302.1:5478229-5499543 GCF_000956105.1 Propithecus coquereli | reverse complement strand
TAAAAAAATTTAATCAATATGCCCCATTGAAAAATGTAATTCAGTAGTGGGTGCCAGTGAGAAAGCTATTGGGGATAAGGAAGGGAAGGAGGGGGCAGATGGAAAGCAGGATGCTATACAGGGCAGTGCAGCAGAGTAGTTAAGAGCATAGGCTCTGAGGCAAAACCGAGTTCATATCCTGTCTGACTTTCCTCATTCACAAAATGGGAATAATTATAACTCCTCCCCCTTAAGATTGTTGTAAGGATTAAATAAATACATGCAAATTGCATGGGAGAGCATCTAGCACATAGCAAGTGCATAATAAATCAATTTCATTTATGGTATGGATGGGATGGGAACGTATAGGTTGTATTTGGGGTCAAAAAGAAGATTCAGTCACACTCTTATTTGGTAGGCCTTGCTTGTTTAATTTCCCTTAGGAAAATGTGCAAAGAGAAGCCCTGAACTAACCGGGAGGCAATTAAAACTGTAAGTGTTACTTACATTTGTTTGAAGCACTCCCCTATCCATTAGTAGTAGACTTGATGGGCACCTTCGCAGAAGGCTCTAAGTGTTGAAAGTTACATCTACTATGTAGCGGATAGCCAAATAATTTATTATCCAAACTAGGACACTTCCAATAATGAAATAGGACTTAGAAAAGATTTTACTTGAAAAGTAGGCTTAAACTGGAACTATTTCAAGACAAGAGGGATAAACGATTGGTCACTGTGACTGTGGGACAAGTTCATAGAAAGGCAATACACATGAGTTGTAATGAAATCAAACAATAACATTTTGCAACTACACACAGAATGAAGAGATGGTATCTACACTCAATAATTAACTCACCAGGCTGGGCACGGTGGCTCACGCCTGTAATCCTAGCACTCTGGGACTCCAAGGTGGGAGGATCTCTTGAGCTTCGGAGTTTAAGACCAGCCTGAGCAACAGCGAGACCCCGTCTCTGCTAAAAATAAAAAAATTACCCAGATGTGGTGACATGGTCCTGTGATCCCAACCACTCGGGAGGCTGAGGCAGGAGAATCACTAGAGCCCAGGAGTTTGAAGTTGCTGTGAGATAGGCTGACACCAGGGCACTCTAGCCCAGGTGACAGAGCAAGACTCAATCTCAAAAAAAATAAAATAACTCACCAACAGTAATCCACTTATAGTTAAATAATTCCTATCAGAATTATTATTAAATAAGCAATCTACTTATATTTAAATAATTCCTATCAGGGATGACCAAACCCTTATAATAATAATCTCTCTATATAAAAATTACACAAAGCCAGGCGAGATGTTGCCTCCCTGTAGTCCCAGATACTAGGCTGAAATGGAAATATTTTTAGATATAAATAAACATAAGTAAATATTTCTGGGTTAAATAAAATGTATCGCTAAAATCAATTTTATGTGTTTCCGCTTACTTGTTTAAACCTGGCTATTAGAAATTTAAAAGTACATACATGGCTCACATTTGTGGCTCACATCATATTTCCATTAGACAGCACTACTCCCAACTGTTATTTCCTACTAATTATCTCTACTCAGAAATTCCACCAGCACCTCAAATGCAGTATGTACAAAACTAAACTCATCATCTTCCCCTTTCAGTCCATTCTCCACACTGATGAGAGAGCGATATTGCTGAAACACGTATCCAGTCACATTACTTCCCTGCTCAAAATTCTACAATAGTCACTTTCAGGATAAAAATAATAATAATCTAAGCCTCTCAATCTTGACTTTCAAGGGCTTACAATGTCTGCCTCTCTTACTCTTCACCACTAAACTGAAAACTCCTAGAAGGCTGAGACTGTGTCTCTCAATCAGAAGATAGGAAAAGGCATTACAAAGACACAATCCATTAAAAAAAAATTTTTTTTGAGCGATTCTTAACTAGTGTGCCAAACCCTGCTCTAAGTGTTTGAATGTACTTAACACTAACAACAAGCCCATAAGGGAGGTACTATTATCTCCATTTTATGGATGAGGAAATGAGGTACAGAGAGTGAGGAACAAGAGACTAGAGAGTGTTCCTCCATCTGTATCCTCTCTCTCAATTAATGATATCGCCATTTCCTCCAGACACTCAAATTCCATACCTGGAAGCTGCCATGAACTCTCTCCCCCTTATTAACTAGATACTTAATTCTATCAATTTTACCTGTTAAATCCTCTCCAATTCATCCCCTCTTCTCCAGTCCCCCTATCAATAATTTAAATCACATCTTCATCAACTGAAATAGCCTCCTTACTATCTTTTATCCCCTCTAGTTGATCCTTCACATTCCCCCAAAGGATGGTTCCAAAATTTTATTCTGATCATGCCAATCAAAAAGTTAAAGCCCTTTAGTGGTTCCTTATCAACTTCGGGCTCTTTAGCCCAATATTCAGGAATCTTCTTTATTTTACCCTTGTCTACCTGCTCCAGTATGGACTCCAGCCATTTCTCTATCTCTTTTCAGTTATACCAAGTTACATGCTACTCCTCATGTCTTGCACACCTCCGTGTCTTTGCTCATGCTGTGTTTCTCTGCCTAGAACTCTGTTCTTCCCTTCATCCACCTAACTGCTACTCAACATTCAAGACAGCTCGACTATTATTTCCGTCAGGAAACCTTTCTACATACCTCTTATCCAGACAGAGTTAGTTATGTCTGCTCTGCACTCCTGCAACATTCTATCATATGTATTTATAATTCATCACATTATGTTTTAACTACAGACTTTCCCAAAGAAATCCCCCATAAGACAGGGGCTGTGTCTTACTGATCTGGTCATCCAACCAATATTTACTGAGCTCCATCCCCACCCCCACACTCCCAGAGCTTTGCTGGCTGGAGGCTAGAGATACAACAGAAAAGATAAAAAGTCCTGTGCTTCCTTGTGGGGTTAACATTCTAGAGGTGGAGCCTACCTCCTCCTCCTTCTTCTTTTTTTTTAAGAGACAGGGTCTTGCTCTTGACACCCAAGGCTGGAGTGCAATGGTGTGATCATAGCTCACTCTAACCTTGAACTGCTAAGCTCAAGCCTCCCCAGTAGCTGGGACTACAGGCACACACCATCATGCCCAAGCCTACCTTCTTATTCACCCTAGTAGTTCCAGCGCCTGGCCCTTGATGAATATGATAAGGTTGGAAAATTAGCTGGGTCTAACAACGAGCCTTTTCAAGACTCTCTCTATCATTATCTTTCTTCAGATCTTCTCCTTTTACTTATGTTCCCTTTTAAATTTCTCCTATGCAATTGTTAGTCAAAGTATTCCTGTGTAATCTAAATACACTAGACCCCTAGACAAAATTTCTAAGCGAAGTTCAATTTTTACACTTTCCCTTCTCTCTTCTTCCATCCTTCTTCTATTTCCTTGTCGCACTTGCATTGCCCGTGTCTTTTGAGACCAAGTACCTTCTGGCTGTCCAGAAGTAATGTTAGGCATCCAATTTAATACTTTCTTTTTCCAAAGTATCCCAGGTTCTAATTTACTTCTCCCTAATCTTCTCCGAATACTTCTAAAGTCAGAGCTAGCTGGTCAATATTATCTTCTGTATAGGAAGGCCTCATGCTTTCTCATTCCCCACCCAGTGAGAAAGGCCCTTCTCAGTGCTCTGTTTCCCTCTGCCATGGTACCTATAGAACCTGCACTGGAAACACTGATTCTCTTGCCTGGCTTTTCCTTGAGGGACCTTTGGTTTAATTCTTTTCATCCCTAGCACATTCTAGAGTCTACGACAGTTCAACAAATTATTAATAAAGGAATAGATGAGTAAATATGTGTATGTGTGTATTCTCGCTCTCTCTCTCTCTCATATATTGTCCTCTTCCCCTGAATTCAGCTATCAGTATGACCGAAATTTATACATTGAAAGGAAATCTACAAGAAGAGGCATCCAGAAATACCCACTTTTCACCCAAGGAAAAGAAAGTTGTTTCTTTAAAAATGTTAAAAGAATTTGAAGTTTAAAAGTGTGTTTTCAGTATCCCTGATCGTGTCACATTCGTATGTGTACCTTTAATACGTGGCTTTTGCATTGTTTGCAAATTCAGTTTGACCTTTTTTGTCAATAAAGTGTGTAACACAACGGTGTTTCTGCATCTTATCCAAGTGGGTCCTTTCCCCAAGATGTGAGTGAGCCAGTGGCGCGGTCTTTTTGAGATTTTGCTGGAATCGAGGCGCCAACATACTATTCGAAATTAAGTATCCTGTTGGGTGGAGAGGGGATTCCTGCATGAATACAAAATCACAAACTTTTCGTAAGAGGTCTTCCATGTCTCCTAGATGCTCTGGGTCTTGCATAAGTAGGAAATGGACCCAATACTCCCTGCAGAGACTTCTTCCCATAGGACTGACTCCTTCTTCCTGCCCCCTCCCTGACACAAGACACAATCCCCTCGCAGCGCATCGGCAGGCGTGGTAGCGACTGCTCCTAGAACCTGACCTCCCTTTCTCTCCTGTCCTCGCCAAGCTCCGGAGATGTCAAAGATTCTTAAGCTGGGGTTTTCCAATCTGCCCATGAGGAACTGCCCCTGAGGCAAAGCGGGCGGGCCCAAGCTGCGATGTGGAGAATTCGATGTCCGAGCGACCTCCTCGGAGGAGTGGATCGAGTTAAATATAACCGCGCGAATGGAATGGCACTAAAAATAAGGCAACAGCTGGCCTGTCCACAACCCTGTCCCGGGAAGGGCGGGGGCCTGCGTGGTCTTGTGCAGGAAGGCCGCTCCCGACCCAGGGGCTAGGAGCCCGTGGCGTCCGCAGCCTGGACCGGAAGGCCAGCGAGGTGGGCCCGACTGCCCAAACCCTGGGAGGCCTGTCCCTGCGAGGGTCCCGGGGCCTGGACTCAGGGTCGGTGGTGGCCGAAAGAGGGACTTTCCGAAGGAATCAGAAAGCCGGGCGAACTTGCCTGGACGTAACTAGGTGGAGGGGCTGGGCGCTGAGGTCCTGCGCGCCCCGCCGCCAGAGGGAGCTGGGCGCGAGAGGAGGAGAAGCGGCGCCCTCGAGGAGGCCCGGGCGTCGCGGGAGATCGAAGCGCGCGGGGACTTGCGGCGGGCCGCCCGCGCGCTCCACTGGAGGCTCCCGGGGCGGGTCGCGCTCGGCCTCTACGCTCCCCGCCTTCCCACAAGCCCCTTCCCGCGCGCGCCCCGCGGCCCTGCCCGCCCTCCTGCGTCAGCGCCCCAACCATCAAGCCGACAATTGAAACGTTTCCAAAACGGGCTATTTATTTGCTCCCAATAAATTGATCGGCGGTGATTAAGAAATCGATGTGGCCCGGGTGGGCGAGTCGCTCGCGGGGAGGAAAAGGTGCTTTCGCCCTGCGCCCGCGGGGACACCGAGGGCGGGCGCCGGCCTGAGAGAGGCGTGCCCCGTCCGGGCCACACCCGAGGGCCCGCCACCTGGGTGCGCGGGCCCCGGCAGGCCGCGTTCCCTCGGGCGGCGAGGGGCGCGCGCCCGCCGCCTGCGTTCCCCGGCCCCTCTCGCCTTTCTTTCTTGCGCGCCGGGGAGGCTGTGGCCGCCAGCGGCCGCCGAGCTGCTCACAGGCTTTTGTTGCTCCTCGGCCGGCTGAATGGGGATTTTGTAAAGCGGGACAGATAAAAATGAGCAGCATCATATTGTTTGACAGAATGATCTCGCATGATGAAGTGTCGGCTCCGAAGGGGGTGAAAATGGTGAATTCCTAAAAACCCCGTCCTCGGGTCCTCCGCTAGCTGCAGATAGCCTGGAGGGACCCAGCGAGCAGCCGGGCCGGGCCGCATCGCTCCAAACTGTGTCGGAAAGACTCCGGCTTTCAATGCCAAGTCATTTTTAAGCCCCGATTCTGTCCAGGACCTTTCTCCTCGCGGATGAAAAGAACAATTTTCTAGAGAAAGGCTCGTTTTGATTAAATCTGACATGCTGCTGATAACTCCATGCTAATGTGAAATAATTAACATAATAGCCATAATTAAAAGCACGCTAACAATGCCATAAATTTATCACACAATTTTACTAGCTTTCTGCCCCTAACTGCTCTCTCATCGTTAATTAAACGTGTTGCCTTTTACAGAATGGATGTTTATACATTTCCAATATAAATAAATTCGAAACCATCTTCTCTCTTCCTCTCTCTCTCTTTTCCTTTTGGTCTCTCGCCATTTACAGGCACCTTGGCGTGGACCCTGAGTGGCAGACACCTTGAAAATAAATGAAGTTTTGAGATGCAAATCCAAACAAGAACATTAAATTAGCCTCTTTTTTTTTTTTTTTTAACCCCAAAGAGATCTGGAGAGGTATACAAGGGTGGTGGTGGTGGGAAGGGAGTTGAAAATCCCACCCCCTGGGAAATGGAAATAATCTGAGTGGGTTGGGGCCTCAAGTATCACCTCTGCCCTCCCCACCTTCCTCGGTGGCGGCCGTCCAAAGAGGCTGATGATCGTTTAACTAATCTATGAAGATTGTCTAGAAGGAGCCGACTTTGGGGCGGGGGTAGAAGAGATAGCAGAGGTATTTTCCAAATGGCTGCATCCACGTTTTGTTTCCTCTGAGAGAGACGGTAGCTGCTCTCTGTGGGGGGCGCTCCTTTCACGCTAAAGAACCTGATCCCAGTCCCAACTCCCCGGATCGTAAGAAAATCGCACCCGCACTCGGGCATGATGATTCTATTTCACATCGCACCAACGATTTATTCAAGCCATTGACATGGTCTCTGAATTAAAGGAGAAAGAGGGCATCTGAGTTCGCTTGGGCCTGGCGAGGGATAGGTGGGCCGTTTCCGTCTTCTGCTCTCTCACCGTGCCCCTCCTCCCGTGTTGACCACTTAAGAACTCAGATTGAGCTGTAATTAATTTCCCCTTCTCCATCATAAATTTTTCCATGCACTTCCTCCCCATCTCCCCCCACCGGGACGCACACACTAAATCTCTCCCCTCCCCTGGAGACGTCTCAATTTCCTTCCTATCGATTCGGACTCCACTCTTCTTGCCTCCTGTTGCTAGAACCTAGGTCCCGCCCCCAACCCAGACCATGTCCCGGTGGCTTTCCCATTTGGGTACCACGTACTCTGCCCGCCCCAGGAAGAACCGACGGAGTTTCATTCTACTCTCCTTCGGTTGCAATGTTTCAAACACTTGAGCAGGCGAGGCAACTGACTGCCATCTTCCTCTTTAAATCTCTCCCGGGAAGTTTGCTTGTTGAGACTTAGGTAGTCACTCTCATAATTGTGTGTGTGTGTGTGTGTGTTTGTGTGTACTCCTTCTCCTTCTATCTCCACCAATAACCCTTTGAGACTCAGAAACTGTTTATCCACGTCTCCTCTAACCCCATTTCTGTTCCCTCTATCACATTTTTCTTGCCCCCACCGTGTCTCACTTTGTGTTTGTCTGACTGCTTCCATCTCTATTCTAAAGTTTGGCGGTAACTGACGGCCTGTGGGCTTTTAGCTGCAAACTGCAATTATGCGGCTAACGGAATTTACTTAGCCCGAGCCTAGCTGGCTTTGGGCAGGATCCTACACTGCGTCGGGCTCGGACTCTTCCGCTGCGGCAGCTTCCCGCGTCCGGGACAGCAGGAACCTTTCTGTCTCCCACCTGGGCTGTCGCTTCACCTCCTTCCCGCCCGGGGAGGTTGTGCCGGTCCTACTGTCCTTCCAGAAGGAGGAAACCGGCGGCCGGTTCCCGAGCCTAGTGTGGCCGCGGAAAAATCAGCTGCCTCTGCTGGAAATCGATATTAAGCCTTTAGGCCAGCGCGGGCGCGGTACGTCGGGGCCGCAGCCAGTAGGTCCTGCACGTCTCATCATTTAGCTAATCGAGTCGAAAAGTTTCTGTAAGGGCCGGACCCGGCATCAGATGGTAACACTGATTGAACAAGAGATTAGCACAATAGATCTCTAACCGAGGGGAAGCGTTGCTTTTCACGCTACGCGCCGTAATTAATGGTATGAATCAATTAATTTGACTTTTATTGTGTCGAAGGAAAAAAGCGCAACAAATGGAACCGGCAGCTGGGAGTTGTTCATCCCCCGCCCCTCCTCCCCAGGGAGGTTCCAAGGAGACAGTGGAGAATGGACGGATCAGGCCGGGCCCGTGGCGAAGGGAGGGTGAGAGGCAGCGACCAGCGGTGTGGAGGGAGTCCCGAGAGCCAGACCCGGTGGGCGGCAGAATCGAAATTAGGCTCAATTGGAGGCTATTTCAAGAAGACTGGCGAGGGCAGCCCTGGAGCCACCACCCTCCCGCGCGCATACACACGCACGTGTCCACGCAGGCCCAGCCACCAAGGCCGCGGTAGGGCCCGCAATGTGCGCCGCGTCTGCTTATCGGGCTGGGCAACCCAAGCAGAGCAAAAGGAGTTTCTGAATGTGTAAATTTCGGCTTTTTTTTTTTTGTTTGTCCTTCTGACCTTCCTTTGGGTTGCTCAAGCAGTTGTAGCCGCGACCTCTGCAGCCCAGGGCGGTGGGCAGTCAGCTCGCCGCTCCGATCGGTTTCTTGGGAGGCTGTCTAGACAGCATTTGTAAACGGTTCGGAGCCTGGGAGACACAAAGCTGTGCAGCTGCGGAAATTAACTCTCAGATGCGTTTTAGGGCCAGGTGCAACCCCGGGATCATTTAGATACGGAAAAATCGTGGAGATTCTCTGGCATCTCCGGATGGAGTCACTGCCCCCACCCCTGACCTGGAACATCCTGTGAAATCAGGATCCAGTGGGCTAGTGTTATACCTGGGGGAATTGTCTAATGGGGATGACAGTCAATCTGTGTAGCAATGCCTATAACGAAGTAAGTTAACAGATTTTTTTATTTTATTGAGTTAATTTTTTGATGTGTCTAAGCCAGGGAAAGAGGGGTCGTGGGTGGGGAGACACAGACTGAGGAAATCAGAAGCACCTGGGTCCACCAGGAATTAAATCAGTTTCCCATCGTCTTCTGTAAATATTTCACTGATTATTTCTTCTCGGACCTTCTCCCCTGGTGCTCCTTCCTCTGGTGAGGCCGACGCTCCCCTCCCAGGCCTCAGTGTACAGACTGAGCTTGGGCTTCTTGTGCCCGCCACACCCTGCCTGCGCTTGCGGCTTGTAACGAGACGGCCTAAATGCGGGAGGAAGGAGGCGGCGCGTCGGGGATTCACCGGGACAGAAACACTGATTACCCTTGAAGGTGTGAGGTCCACGTGCCCCAGCCACGCACCTGGGGTCGGTTTGCCGTGTTCCCTTTACCCCCGCCGTCCACCCGTCCCAGTGAAATCCCCACAGTTTTTCCTACCATCAGTGACTTTCCTTGTCAAGGAAACTCCTTCTGTACTGGCCACACATCCTCGCCTCCTGCACTCGCTCTGCCGCTGGTTTCCGCGGAAGTTAAATCTTGGAGGGTTTGTCTACGTCTTAACAGGAGAGAATCCACGTTAGTTCCCAGCAACGCAGAGCCCAGCCCGCCCGCATGCCCGAGGTCGCCCGGATTCTCCGGAGGCCGAACCCACCGCCTGGGAAGTCATCGTCCGCTCCCCGCACTGTACTTCAGCCGCCCCGGGAGGGAAGCGGCGTCTAACCTAGAGGCCCGAGGCCTCTTCCCGGCTCCACTAGACTTACCCAGGCCGCTGCCAATCCCGGCTCCCTCCTCAGCGCCTCATTTCCGACTTTTTCATATGCTAAATCGTTTAACAACTCCAAGCAGCCAGTTATGGCTTCTTTATTTATAGGTTCCCTGTTATTTTATGTCGTTTTTATTTCTCTCGGCAACTATTCTAACAGATTAATCAATAGCCATTTTCAGACCTTCGGGAACCCCAGCTGATGCTGTTGTGGCCGCGCGAAAAAATGTATACAAGAAACACGCCCGCATCGAGCCGGGAAAGCGAAGGCTGGATCTGAGAGGTGTGGGTTAGGGGGAGAAGGGAGACACCTCAGCAGGTGTCTTCTCTCGAATGAGAATTGAAGATGGAGAAGAGTCTGAGGTCTAATTAGCAAGAGGGGGCTCGATGCGCCGTTCTTCTTACTCTTTAGAGGTAAAAGCAATCAAACAAAAAAAGAACAGAGATTACTAAGTTTTTCTTTTTTAAAAATGAGATGGGAATCTTGTTCTATGTTGCCCAGTCCCTGTCTAAGGAGTGCAGGCAAAGGGGGGAAGGAGAGGGGGAAGGGAGAGGGGGCGGGGAAGGCAGGGCACGGTCCGGCGGATGCTCCCAGGCCCCTGCCCTCAGTCGCTCGCACCCGCCCACCCACCCACACTCACACCCACACGCTCTCTGGACCCCTGAGCCGGGCTCCAGCATGGGCCGGGGGCTCCGGGCCGGCCGGAGCGCCCTCGGGGCCTGCGGGATGCTGGCGCATGGTGCGGTGCAGAGTTGCGCTTCTCTGGTCCCTTTGTTGACAATTCCCTGAACCAACTTGAGTTTGGCCGGCTCCGCGGCGGCCCTGACGTCACGCGCGGTCACGTGGCCCCGCCTCCCGCTGGATCTTTAAGTAGAAAGTAATCTATCAGGCCAGTCCTTAAAACAGGACTTTCGACTACGGGGGCTTCGGCGTCCCTGACACCCCCCCCCCTTGCGGTTGCCCCTGCCGGCACCCTCCCGAGCCGCTCGGCGCCCGGCGTCCCGCGCCCTCCAGGACCGCTCCTGCGCCCCACGCCCGGGCTAGAGGCAGAGGAAGGCTGGCTAAGTGAGGGGGCGCGGCGTGGAGAAGCCGCCGGGGCCAGGAGCGGTAACGAGTGCCTAGTACCGAGCGCCAGGGACGGCAGGAGTTCGCGGAGCGCGGCCGTGGGGGGCAGACGGCAGCGCCCGCGCCGCACGATGCGGGGCCGCCGAGTGTGAGCCGCGCTGGGCGGGCCCCGAGCCACCTGCGGCCCCCTCCCCTCTCTCTGCCCCCAGTCCTTCGGGGGCGCCCAAATCCTCTTCCCCTGAGCTCCGCGGCAGCCCCTGACCACCCCCATCGCCGGCTGCCCCCTCCTCGCCGCCGCTACCAACCCCGAGGAGGGATGACCCTCTCCGGCAGCGGCAGCGCCAGCGACATGTCCGGCCAGACGGTGCTGACGGCCGAGGACGTGGACATCGATGTGGTGGGCGAGGGCGACGACGGGCTGGAGGAGAAGGATAGCGATGCCGGTTGCGATAGCCCAGCAGGGCCGCCCGAGCTGCGCCTGGACGAGGCGGACGAGGTGCCGCCGGCGACACTCCATCATGGGCAACCTCAACCGCCCCATCAGCAGCCCCTGGCATTGCCCAAGGAGGCGGCCGGAGCCGGAGCCGGGCCAGGGGGCGACGTGGGCGCTCCCGAGGCGGACGGCTGTAAGGGCGGCGTTGGTGGCGAGGAGGGCGGCGCGAGCGGCGGCGGACCCGGCACAGGCAGTGGTTCCGCGGGAGGCCTGGCCCCGAGCAAGCCCAAGAACAGCCTGGTGAAGCCGCCCTATTCGTACATCGCGCTCATCACCATGGCCATCCTGCAGAGCCCCCAGAAGAAGCTGACCCTGAGCGGCATCTGTGAGTTCATCAGCAACCGCTTCCCTTACTACCGGGAGAAGTTCCCCGCCTGGCAGAACAGCATCCGCCACAACCTCTCACTCAACGACTGCTTCGTCAAGATCCCCCGCGAGCCAGGCAACCCGGGCAAGGGCAACTACTGGACTCTGGACCCCCAGTCCGAGGACATGTTCGACAACGGCAGCTTCCTGCGGCGCCGGAAACGCTTCAAGCGCCACCAGCAGGAGCACCTGCGCGAGCAGACGGCGCTCATGATGCAGAGCTTCGGCGCTTACAGCCTGGCGGCGGCTGCGGGCGCCGCGGGACCCTACGGCCGCCCCTACGGCCTGCACCCGGCGGCTGCGGCCGGAGCCTATTCGCACCCGGCAGCCGCAGCGGCTGCGGCAGCGGCCGCAGCGCTCCAATACCCGTACGCGCTGCCGCCGGTGGCGCCAGTGCTGCCGCCCGCCGTGCCGCTGCTGCCCTCGGGCGAGCTGGGCCGCAAAGCGGCCGCCTTCGGCTCACAGCTCGGCCCCGGCCTGCAGCTGCAGCTTAACAGCCTGGGCGCCGCCGCGGCCGCTGCAGGCACAGCGGGCGCCGCGGGCACCACGGCGTCGCTCATCAAGTCAGAGCCCAGCGCGCGGCCGTCGTTCAGCATAGAGAACATCATCGGCGGGGGCCCGGCGGCTCCCGGAGGCTCGGCTGCGGGCGCTGGGGCGGCCGGTGGCACTGGGGGGGGCGGGGGCGGCAGCACGGCGCAGTCCTTCCTGCGGCCGCCCGGGACAGTGCAGTCGGCAGCGCTAATGGCCACGCACCAGCCGCTGTCGCTGAGCCGGACGACCGCTACCATTGCGCCTATCCTGAGCGTGCCGCTCTCTGGACAGTTTCTGCAGCCGGCAGCCTCGGCCGCCGCCGCTGCCGCCGCCGCAGCTCAAGCCAAATGGCCCGCGCAATAGGGACGCGCCGGTGGCCGGGACCCAGGGCCCAGCGGCGGCCTTGAGCAGCGGCTGCACTTCCAGGCTGCGCGCCCCGCCCGGGTCCCGGTCCCCCTGCCCGATCCGGACTCTGCCTCTCCCACATTTCCTCTTCCCTGACCCCCCAACACCTTCCGCGGCCTCCACCCCCTCGCGCACACCCAAGCTGGCCGAGCAAACTCACCGCGCGCCCGCCGGGAATAGCTTTCCGTACAGGTAAAACCGAAAACCGAATTTTCCAAAAATGCACCCCGACGGCGCCTGCTCTCAGTACCGTGGGGATGGGAAGGAAATTCTTTGTACATATTTGTGTAAAAATTATTGACTTTCCTTTTGGGGTTTTTATTTTTTTAAGAAAAAACAAATTCAGTAGATTTAGAGCTCTGAACTTTCATTTTTTTTGAAGGTTCACTCTCCGCAGTTTTATCTGAGAAAAGAATGTATAGAGACGTTGGCAAATTTTAAATATAAAAAATTTTCAAAAAGGCGAAAAGTGTCATTCTATTATAAAAGTCTGTTTATATATGAATGAATATATATGGTATTCTAAATGTTATTCCATCGTGTTGTACACAACTTTGTAAATAAATTTTTAAAATGCTCAGCCTAGTGTTTATTTAGGTGTCTGAAGTAAATGGCAAGATTTTTAAATAGTATTTGCTTTTTATTTTCCCCAGAAAATCGAGGAATTTGAAGTAAGGATCTTTTCAAACTTTGCTAATCATAATTTGAATGTAAAAAATTTTTTTAATTGAAGAAAGGAAAAGTGTGTCTAATTTAAATGATATTAATATTTTTCTTTTAGTTTTCACGTAAAATCAGGATGTAGGTGATAATCTTATTCATATCAACCCATTAAATCTAAACGATCAGACATTTCTGTAGATAAAGCTATCATTTTTTTAAAAAACACCTAAACAAGAGCATAGTCTTTTAAATTTTTTTTTGAAAAGACCACATTAGTATCTTCCACAAAGAAAACTTCCCAAATGAGAGAGTTCTTGGTCATTTCAATTATCTTTTCAAAAGTAAGTGAATTCCAAACATCTCTGTTTTTATTATTTAAATCTTAGATTTTAGAAATTATTTCTTTTCATTCCTTAAGTAAAAGTGGTAAATAAATCCAGTTGATTTTTAAAATTTTATGTTATGACATTTTAAATTTTGCAGTGGGATTGTATTATCTATATTAACCTGAGAGATAATAACATAGTTTTATTTTCATAATATTTTCAAATAAGATACCTCTTTTCTATGGCAATAAGCAATCCATAACATAATTGGATTTCTAAAGGATTTATATAGATGCTTCCCCTCCCTCCAAACCGAAGCCTTTCTGAGGGCCAAGGAATGGTGGCCTTAATACCCTTTTAAAAACAGCTGCACATCACCTTTTCCCTGTTTTTTTCTTTACCTTAGGCTAGGTTAGTGTGAAATGCGAGATTGTGGGGCAGGAACGGGGAAAGACCTCGTAGATTATTTTTAATATGCATTTCAGCTGTTTAAACCTTACTTTAAAAAAATATTAAAGTAGAAATGAAACATCTTGATGCAGGAGACCGGTTCCCACCGCCATCAGCATATCCTCAAACGGCATCAATTCTCATTATTTTGTAATTAATTTAGCTGTTACAATTACTTGTGAGAAGTCGCTTTTTAAAGCTGGAGCGGGTAGCAGTACTGTCAGCTCGGCCCTGTGCGCGTCCTGTTTGTGAAACAGCCAGTCCCTGGCGTTGTCGTCCACCTTGCCTCCCTGGTCGTGGCGTTGCCTCCCCACCGCGGATCCGAGCCTTATTTTTCCGCTGCCGCCGTGGGCTAGGGGGTCTCTTTGAAAGACATTTCCTTGCGAACCGAATCAGTTTTCCTGGTAAACGGTAAACATTATTGTGTCCTGAGTAAACATTCTTTCGGGATCGGGATCCTAAAATAAAACAAGCAGCCGGGGGTGAGATTGTTTAACTTGATAAACAAGAACCTGATAATCAACCACCTCCGTGCGGAGCAACAGTAACCTTCACCAAGAAGAGATTATGGACCACACGGTCTCCGGGCGGGTCCCTTCTAATCTCCTTTTACAAGGAAAACGAAACGGATCTAAATTTGTTTGTGTGTTGCAGCTATAAAAGTAACAAGTTGTTTCACAGTTGTGTCTGGCTAATCGGTTTTTACACAAACAGCAAATGGTACATGATTTGTGCAAACACATAGAGGTTATTTCTAAATTTAGCTGACACCCCCTGGGAAAAGGGAAAGGCAGGGCTTCTTGAATTCACTTTTAGCTTCAAGAAGCTGCTGATCCAAGGCTTCTAAATGACATTGGATAACAGGGGCCTCATTCCATCTCTGATCCTTTGTTACTTATAAAATTACTCGCTCATATTTCCGCGCATAGCAGCAATACCGGCCGAGCCTGCGCCCGCAGCGTGACACTCAGCCACAAGATTCGCAGGGCTTTTTCCAGCGATGCATTCATTAGGCGGCGGAGTGTAGAGGAGAGCCGCCGGCAACTTTCCTTCTAGCCACTTCTTACCCTTGAACTACAGCCTGGAGATGGCCTCCGTTCTTTATGTCTAGGAGGGTAGGAGGCTCTCAGACCCAGACCCCCAACCGACCAGCGGCTGTTTAAAGTCCTGGCAGATGTTAGGAAGATAGGCCTGTCCGTGACACCCTCAAAAGCTCTTTTTGGTTTAAGCTCTTTTTAAACTACGAAGGTTTAGAGCAGAAAGGGAAATGCAGATATCATAGGTAATGATCACAAGCACTTAGTGGTGGGGCGGGTTGGGGGGTGGAGGGAAGCTTGAAATCCACATTTGACGTTATGGAACCCAGGCACCTGCGACGAAAAGCACTGGAAACAGCTCTCACATTGAGATTCAAAGGCAACACGATTGATATCTGCTTTTTATTTCACTTAAGAAAAAAAAAAACTAGAGGAAAGGGGGCAGATTTATTTGCAATGAAAGGAGGAAACGGGTTGATTTTTACAGGGAAGGTTTTAGCTTTCGGCTACACACAAATTTAGACACGTTTCCACTTCCTCTGACACTCATTTCTAGGAAATCAATCCAGTCTCAAGGCCTGTGGCCTCTCAGGCGTCCTCAGGGTGGAGTTCCTATGTGGGGCCCCCGCACCCAGTCCCTCGGGGAACGAAGAGTAGATCTGGATATCCAGGGAAATTTGAGCGAAGAGTAGCGTCAAATAGTTGTCCCGGCTGTGCAGGGCTCTCGATGCGATAGCAGATGTGGCCTGTAGGGGGCGACGAGCAGACAGAAAACTTCCCGATTTGTCTCGGGGGTCCACCTCCAGCCCTCAAAGGCCTCTCCTTCCCTCCCAGAGTCTAAGCCTCCGGTCACCCTTGCTCATCCTCAGGGCCTGGGGCGCTAAGGTCGAATCTCAGAGAAGTTGCTTTCCTCAGCCTGTCTGCTGGAAGGGACAGAGTCCCCAGGGGGAGTGTGTCCTAAAGATTGGGAAGTAATAAAGTTTAGTGATGAGGAAACATTGACTTGGAAGCAATTAAGAATTATATTTGAGGTTATTTATTTTACATCGTTTATAGGAAGAGTCTTGGCAGTGAGGAGAACGTAAAAGGCTATGTGGGGAGGGGGATGTGGGGGTGCTTTAACGTGCATCAGTTGAGAAACCGTCCTGGAGAGGGTGTGATCTGAAAGAAAGCTGGTTCCAGAGCCATGTGTCCACCGACTCCACCTGTGTCCGTGGTGGTGCAAACTGCAACATACAGTAGTGAAGGGAGGGGGGTTGGAAGGGCATTCTGAGAGTGCCAGGCCCAGTTCGGCTGTGTGTGGTGGTGGTGGGGTGTCTATGTTTTTGGAGGGGCTGGCAGGAAGAAATGGGATGGCGGGATGAGAGGCCTTGCAGAAGGTGCCAGATTCAGGGATTAAGCATTTCCTAGCTGTGACTTTGGACAAACTGCTAAGTTTCTTTTTGAATCTCTCCATTTCCTTGACTCTACAATGGCAATGTGTCTGCCTGATGCTTGGGCTTGCAGAATTTTAGGTGAGCGTCAGTGAAAAATATTTTATAAACTATGAAGGGCTGAGAGCATGGAAAGAGTTTGGTTTAAAAAAAAAAAAAGCCTCTGGACAGAGAAACAACTCTGTTCTAAGCACCAGTAGTGTTTGGCTTGGTTTTGAACAACTCGATTTTAGGTGTGAAAAATGGGTTTTTCTAAGAGGGGTCGTAGAACCTACCTCAGCCCCCAGCTGCCTGGAAAGATGGAGCAAATGAGAAGCTGGTCAGAAGAGCCTTTTAAAACATAGGGCCTCCTCCTGGGCTTGAGTTCTTCGACCACGCCTGAGGAGAAGCCCATGGTGTCCACCCATCCTTCCACTCGCTTCCCAGCCCCAGAGGCCAGGCATATTTCTTTCTGGCAGAGCTGTCTACTTGCAGGTTGCCCCTATGCTTCCACTATCCGAGGCAAGTGGGGAAACCTGAGCCCTCCGCTGACAGACGCCCATTAGTGTAAGATGGGGCCGCGCAGGCGAATTAAAGGTAACCAGATTCCAAACCCGCGGAAAAGACCACCCTCCCTTCGCCGCCCTCCAACAGTTGGCACGGTTACACCCGGAGCCAACTCTTCGCCACTCCCACTCCCCTGGCCCTCTTAGGAATGTGCAAGCCATTCTTTGCTCCCTGGGGTGCGCAGAACAAAATTTGAAAAGAAATGTAAAAACAGCCAGGATGTCTTAAGGAAGCATAATCATCTCATTTTTATTTCCTCCGAGGAGGTGTCTCACATTAGAATTTTCCTAAAAGAAGAGTTAAATGAGTCCTCTACCCATTTTAACATAAAACTGGTATCCAAAGTTCTTTTCCAGCTGACTCTGTGGTTCTGCACACAGCTCCACCCCGTCCATGGCGAGGTGGGGAAGAAGGGGACAGCTTCGTTTCCTCGCCTAAGTCCTCCGGAGCTGAATTTCGGACGCTTCTTCAGAAAAAAAACAGTCCTAAAATATCGGCGTTAGAAGCGGCCTCGGGGATCAGCCTCTCCCTCTCTTCACATAGGCCCGCCCAGAAGGTTCCGTGACTTGCCCAAGGCCACTCAGCAGCCCAAGCGTGAGCGATGGAAATAAAGGAGGAACAAGCGTTCTTTGCGCAGGAAGACTGCGCCACTGCGGGAAGGGAAAACAGCGAACGCTGGGTCGAGGGAGGCTGGGAAGGGTGGAGAGGAGAAGAAAACAGACAAACACAGGCGCTGACCGAGCGGGACTCAGTTCCGGGAGGAGGCAGACTTAGACCCGGGGCCTTCCCGCCGCCTCGGCCGCCGGCTCTGCCCTCGCCCGCGGGCGCCGCGCGGCAGTGGGGACCGACGGCCCCATTGCCTCCTCGCCTCGCGGTTTGGGAGGGAAGAAAGAAGGCAAGAACTGCAGGCCCGAAACTCCCCTCGCCCAGCGGGCCAGCCACAGCACTGCCGTGCGGGCGGTGGGTCCCCCGCCCCCGGCCCCCGCCGAGATCGCCTCCTCTCCAGCCTCGAGGGCTCGGCCTGCCGGACTCCAGCTCCCCCTGCCTGGAGGGATGGAGGGAGAGGAGAATTCGAATTAATTAGGGAGGACACTGAGCCGTAAAAGGCACCCGCTGCGGAGATGGGCGTGCGGCGGGCGCGCGGTGGGGGCTTGCCGCCGGGCCCTGCGCCTCGGCGCCGCAGTTGACTACTCTCGGGAGGCTCACGACAAAAAACAAATCCCCGCCGAGTGAACCTGGGCCGACACGACCCAGCCTGGGATTTCTGGGGACCAGGGGCAAGTTTGCTACGCACTAGACCACAGCTCTAGCATGAGGACTCCCGGGCCACCCGGCCAGGCCGGGGGATGGACGGGAGTGGCCCCCAACCCTGGACTGCTGGCCCGACCCCCAACGCACAGTGAGAAGTATCCTCTCCCCGTCGGGCCCCTGTCACTCCTACTAGTGCGGACTCGGCACTTGGAATTCTCCTTCCTGGGGTCCGGAGACAGGAGCTGCGGTGCACGTCTTATTGAAGAGGGGAGCTTTGGTTCTTTCCCTCCCTTCATCCCTCCCACTCTCAACCGATGGTAAGCAAGACTCGGTTTTCTCCAGAAGAGTCCCTGTTACTCTTTCCTGCAACGGGCGCGTGCCTAGGTTCGCAGGGAGCTCTCCTGTCAGCGCTAGAGCAACCCCAAACCCCAAATTTCCTCTTTGCTCTCAAGCTCCACCTGGGAGGCCACACCTCCTCCCGGAAGTCTTCCTGAGCCTCCCAGCCCGGGTCAGTTGATCCTTCTTGGAGCCCACCATGCCAGCTCATGAGCCACTGTTATTACCGATGCCCTCTGAGTTCCTGGAGAGTTCCCTACTGCCTAGCATTGCTGAGCACAAAGCCGATCCAAATTATTTGTCTAATAAATGACAGCCTCGGACCATGGGGTGGGTATGGGGAATTTTGAAGGCTGTAATTGATCAATTCAAGTCTTTCTCAAGAGTTTTGGAGTCTGTTTTCTTTCCATTCCTTTTCTTCAGTTCTCTTTTTTATAACAAATGCTTTTATAAACACCCTGTTAATTTTTTAAATAAATGAATTTGAAAAGCATTTATTAGAGATCTAAAAAGTATAAGACCCATCAACTGTTCATAATATAATTGGTTTTCCTGGCATGTTTTCTCTCCATTGTGAAATTAGTGGAAAACTTCTCCCAGCCTGAAAAACCAGCAGCCAGTTCACCTCCCACATAACGGAGAAACCCCTCCAGAACACCTTGGTTTTCAGCCAGCTGCTTCTTCAGTTTTTCCAATGGAAGGGAAACCACTACCTCACAAAACAATCCATTCCACTTAGGGGCATTTTTATTTGTAAAAGTTTCTTTCTATTATAGAACCTTTTTATTTCCTTAGTAAAGAATAGTGAATTTGAGAGTCATTTGCTCAGATTTTCATATTAAAGATGGACATATTACCGTATATTGGGCTTCTTTACCTAGAAATACAAAGAAACTACTTTGGCTCACAATCTCCTGTGGGGCTTCTTCAAATTATTCACCAGGCCTCATAATTCCTCGTCCTAGTCCTGACATTGAACTTGGAAGCCCATGTAAAGACCACTATTGAAAATTTAGCTGAGAGAAAGAGAGAAAGGAGTTATAGTATAGTAACTATCATTTCAGAATGATAGGGGACTGAATCATTCCCTTCTACTACCACCCATGAGGCCTGACGAATAACTTGAAGAAGCCCCACAGGAGACAGTGGGCAAAAGTGATTTGGCTTCTACATTAAAACTACTGTTTGTGGGGGAAACTGAGCAAAAGCTAAAGCTTTCAGAAAGCATCAGGATTCTGTATTCAGCACAATTGTTCCAGGGTGGTCCACGGCCTTGCTTTGAGACCTACTTGGAGAGCCTTAGTTACCTACCACCACCTCACTGGGGATTAGGTTCAGACTAGACTGGTGGTAAAAATTTTGAGGAATGGTTGTTAGAATTTTGTGCTCTTGTTTTTTTGTTTTTTTGTTTTTTTTGAGACAGAGTCTCGCTTTGTTGCCCAGGCTAGAGTGAGTGCCGTGGCATCAGCCTAGCTCACAGCAACCTCAAACTCCTGGGCTCAAGCAATCCTTCTGCCTCAGCCTCCCGAGTAGCTGGGACTACAGGCATGCGCCACCGTGCCCGGCTAATTTTTTCTATACATATTTTTAGTGGTCCAGATTATTTCTTTCTATTTTTTAGTAGAGACGGGGTCTCGCTCTTGCTCAGGCTGGTCTCGAACTCCTGACCTTGAGCGATCCACCCGCCTCGGCCTCCCAGAGTGCTAGGATTACAGGCGTGAGCCACCGCGCCCAGCCTTGTGTTCTTGTTTTTTAACCAGACAAAAACATTTTTAAAAAGTTAAATCATTTTTCTCTTTCATTGCTGTATTCTTTGGCATAAAAGTTAATCTCTTACCTATCTCTCATTTAAACCACTCACCATACAAAACTAGGAACTTAGGTGTGTTATCTGAAAGATATTCATGCAGATTCCACTATTTAGTATAGAGAAACAGCAAGAAGAAGAATCCCAGATTATTTGGCCATTGTCTTCCAATTGGGATCAAAATAATGTGCTCTTTTGTATAATACATTTAATGCATTTTTTGCAAATTTATATCCCAGTTGTGTATTTCCCATTGATTTAGTCTTTACATAGCTCCTTCAGCCTCTTTCTTTGCCATTGTTACAGATTATACCAGTAAACCATCCCTCAAACCTACCATCTTGCAAATGTAAATGTTGGTTACAAGAGCAAGGTAGTATCAAGATCAGCAGAAATTAATCACAACCTCTGTGAAACATTTGCTTTATTGATGGTACTTCAACAGCATCACCTTTCCACATATATCAGGAATTATGACTTTATGATAAAGTTGCTCTTATTGCTGGAGGGAATTGAGTACAAGAGTTAATAGACTGGATTAAAAGACAAGACTAATTCCTAGTCCTAGTCCTGACATTGAACTTGGAAGTCCATGTAAAGACCACTATTGAAAATTTAGCTGAGAGAAAGAGAGAAAGGAGTTATAGTATAGTAACTATCATTTCAGAATGATAGGGGACTGAATCATTCCCTTCTACTACCACCCATGAGGCCTGACGAATAACTTGAAGAAGCCCCACAGGAGACAGTGGGCAAAAGTGATTTGGCTTCTACATTAAAACTACTGTTTGTGGGGGAAACTGAGCAAAAGCTAAAGCTTTCAGAAAGCATCAGGATTCTGTATTCAGCACAATTGTTCCAGGGTGGTCCACGGCCTTGCTTTGAGACCTACTTGGAGAGCCTTAGTTACCTACCACCACCTCACTGGGGATTAGGTTCAGACTAGACTGGTGGTAAAAATTTTGAGGAATGGTTGTTAGAATTTTGTGCTCTTGTTTTTTTGTTTTTTTGTTTTTTTTGAGACAGAGTCTCGCTTTGTTGCCCAGGCTAGAGTGAGTGCCGTGG
>NW_012138302.1:5465142-5478179 GCF_000956105.1 Propithecus coquereli | reverse complement strand
CTGGATTAAAAGACAAGACTAATTCCTAGTCCTAGTCCTGACATTGAACTTGGAAGTCCATGTAAAGACCACTATTGAAAATTTAGCTGAGAAAAAGAAAGAAAGGAATTATAGTATAATAGCTATCATTTCAAAATTTTATCTTTTTGAATAGCTGTTAAAAAATTTAGAGTTTTTTTAAACCTTGATTCTACTTTTGTCTTGATTTAAGGTATCTGTCTTTCTAAGATATCTGTCATTCAAACCTCCATCAGTTTGAGGACTCCTTTACTCTGATATTGATGCTGTATACTGTACTTCAGACTGAATCCTTCCCTTCTACTACCACCCGTGAGGCCCAGTGAAGAACTTGAAGAAGGCCCACAGGAGATTGTGAGCAAATCCACCTTCCACTTTGGGAACCATTATTCTAGTGCAATATATTCAATGTACATATATAATGGATTACATTTTTTTCTGTTGCTTTAAAATATTCTTATATGAAATGAGATGAAGTTTGAGAAGCATTTTATTAGTTTTAAGAGCTGAACACTTGTCACTTAACAGATATCTATACTATGTTTTTCAAATTGATTCTCTTGCTAGGGAGGGTTTCTTATTTGAGACACAGAATGATATTCTTGAAAAAGCATGGGCTTTGGATTTGATAATCTTAGGGTCAAATCCTGGCTCTGCCATTTCCTAACTATGTGATCTTGATCAAAGTTACTCAGCCTCTCTGATCTCAGTTTTCTTATCTACAAAATGGGGATTATAACATGAAGATTTACTATTATATATTTGGAGTTCTCAAATATGGTGGCTAATATTACTACCAGTTGTGCTGCTTTATAGTGGTCATATTTTCATGAGGCTACCTTTATTTTTTCTCCGATATATACCAAGTAGCTGTCACATTTCATATTTAAAAATGAAGTTGCTGAGACCACAGTCCCTTCTATCTGTTTGAGCTAGGTATCATTTTTGTGTTCCCACAACTTAACAAATGTGAAACAATTTACTCTGCAGTGCTGCTTGGTAAATCACGTTTTCACTTTCAGGGTATTTTTCAGTCTTGTGGATGAGAGGTCTTGACAATAGTCATTAAAGACATGATAGCATTTTCACAAGAACAAGGACATGTGCCTTATGTCTCTTTGCTGAGCTCTGGTCTAGGTGGACTAATTTTAACATTTTTCTAGAGCTACACTAAGATTTCACTAGGGGAAGTCACTATCTGCCTAGATTGGATCTGATTAGGTCCATACCTAATTTTGAGCTTGTAAAACCACCTCAGCTACACGATGGGGTCAATGGGAGGATGTGATGTATGGATAAAAGAGGATGGCACAGAAGTCAGATGACTTGGGTTTGCTGGCTGATGACTTAGATTATCATAATCTGGTGGAGATTTATGTATCTGTTTATCTTACTCCAATTAAACCAAACATCATTTAAAAAGTAAAGGGGAGGGGGGGAAAGAGAGAGAATGAAAAACCATTTATATGTGAAGCTGCACTGAATTCCACTCAATAGGCATAAGATACAGGGAACTGAAGCAAGGGTGGCACAAAGTTGTCTGTTCCCATAGTTTATCTCAGTTCCCTTATGCCTTTTATAGTGTGGGCCACTTGCTGCCAAAAATGGGATCTTGTTTAAATATGCTGCCCTTAGTTTTTGTACAACATGGCTCTAAATGCAAGTCAGCTATTATGTTTAGTTTAGAGCTCAACCAAATGAAAAGCTGGCTATTAGAGTAATGGAGAGATGGTATGCTTGTATACTATACTATTAATATAAGGGCAAATTTAAGGGGTTTTGTGGCTAATTTTATTATATTTGATTTTTACCTTGCATGTTACTTTAGAATTTAACTCCTGCACAAGATGCAATTTCCACTGTAATATCTGCCTTACCAGGGTTGTTCTGAGGATCAAATGATATATGTTTAATTGCTTTGCAAAATTCACAGTGCTATGAAATGTAAAATGTTTCTGTCCTCTGGACAAGACGTGGCCAGGAATCCATTTAAATGGTTTTACTTTTATTTGTTTTGTGCTTTCACACAGAAAGTGAATTGTAGCTAAACAGAACCACCACCATGATGATGATGATGATGATGATGACAGGAGCTAAGAAGATTCATTGACCACTTACCACATGCCAGGAATGTGCTTAGTGCTGTAAGTGGATTATCTCAATTATATACTGTTTTGGGAAGAGTTTTTCCTCTTAGATTTTTCTCTCCTCCAGGCCCTCCTGAAGGTACTTCAATTTCAAATATTACATATGCTTTCCGGGAAGCCCCCAAATTACTTCGGGGTGTGTGTGTGTGTGTGTGTGTGTAACTAGTATTTTTTCAGTCTTATAGAGCTGAACTAATAAGTGCTAGGTGAGGAAATACTTATTTCCTACTCAACATGTTTCTATAGGGAGGAATTTTCAGGAGAGAAACGTGAACTTCTTTCTCTTACTCCCTCCTCAGCTGAGGGAAGGAGACTGACTTACCTGGTTGATGATTTTGGAAGAAGGAATTGGGCATTTGTGGATTTGCCACACCTGTGCGTTTTAGACCTGCCTGCTTGCAGAGAGGATACATTCTGGTTTCGGTTTCTGCCGTGCTGTGACCTTAGCAGAACATGCTCTATATTTGTGAGTGAGGTCTGTACCTGTTTAGTGCTGCCTGTGGCTGAGTAGGTAAGTCTAACTACTTCAGCAACTATTAGGAAGTCAACTTGGTTGTATGTCCTTCAACTTAGCTTTCACCAGAAATAGAGCTAACGTTTTTTGTCTCTGACTCCTGGGTCTACTTTTCAGTTGGTTTCAAATTTAGATGGGAAATATAGAAGGGTTATCAGTTAACTGCTTAACTATGAATTAACTACCTTAACAAAAGGCAGTATAAGGAAATGGTTAAGAACATTGGTGTGGAAATGAGATTGCCTGATTTCAATTCTGGTTCCATCACTTATTAGCTGTGTTGCCTTGTGCAAGTTACTTAACCTCTCTGTGCTTTAGTTACCTTATCTTTAAAATAGAGACAATATTGAATGCTTGCTTTGGCAGCACATATACTATAAAATAGGGACAATACTGGGACCTACACTCATAGAGTTGGTTAGAGGATTAAATTAGTTAGCATGCAGAGTGTTTTGAATAGTCCTGAGCATATGATAAGCATTCAACTGATGTTAGCTATTATTATTATTATATCAATACTGACAGCCTGAGGATATAATCTAAATATTTGCAAATAATTTGCATTCAGCTTCTTTCTTCCTGCAATGGACTGAATGTTTAAGTATCCCCAAAATTCATATGCCGAAATCCTAACCTTGAAGATGATGGTATTAAGGGGTGGGGCCTTTGGGAGGTGATGAGGTCATGAGGGCAGAGCCCTTATAAATGGGATTAATGCCTTTAATTTGCTTGACTATAGTAACCATTTCACTATATATATCAAACTATGTTGTACATCTTTAGTATATATAATAAAAATAAAATAAAGGATCACAAAAGAAAATAATAGTAAAGGAAATTATACAAAAAGTGGAAAAAAAAAGAGAGAAAGAAAGAAAAAAAAAGAAAAAAACAGAAAAACACCCCAGAGAAATCCCTTGCCTCTTCCACTTTGATGAGGTTACAGTGAGACGACAGCCATCCGTGAAGAAGGGGGTCTTCCCCACACGCCTTATCTGCTAGTGCCTTGCTGTCAGACTTCCCAGCCCCCAGAACTATAGGAAATAAATTTCGGTTGTTTATAAACCACCCAGTCTCTGGTATTTTCTCACAGCAGCCCCAACAGACTAAGTCACCTCCTTTAAAAATGTTGATTCACTGATTATTAGCACAGGGGCCTTCACTGTGCTAAATATGGTAGGTTAGTCTTTTTTCTCCCATTTTCTCTACTTGCCACAATCTGCAGAAATGAAACTCACAGTAACATTACTTGGGGACACTTTTCAGGCTAGTCCACTGTGATCACTCTTATTTCAGAAGCCCATGGCACTTTGTCTATCCTATACAATTTAGCAGTTAAATGTCTGCTGTCATATGTAGTGGGAAGCTGGATAGGGTAGACTTTTTAAAAAAGAGAGGCAGAATCCCCTGAGTGTCTCTTAGGGTGCAAATATGTTGCAGTAATGTTTGGGAAAGAGTGTTCAACATTTAACTATGGAAAATTTCAGACAAAGAAAAGATGAAAGAATTTTGTTACAAGTACCTGTGTATTCACCATTTACTATTAACATTTTAATACACTTATTATATAATTGATCCATCCATTTATCCTTTGATCCATTCACCAGTACATCTTACTTTTCCAATGCATGTTGAAGTAGAGTGTTGCAGTAATATTTTGAAATGCTAACATTTGATTTCCTGTGACTCTTCTATTTTCTCTTGAGAAGCAACAGTGGGATGGCATAGTGGACAGGATCTGGAGCCTGACTGCCTGGGTTTGAAGTCCAGCCCCGCCACCTACTAGCCATGTGACCCACGTAACATTACTGTGACTCAGTGTCCTCCTCTGTAACAAGAGGATAATAACAGTATCTACCTCATGAAGTTGTTGTGGGACTAAATGAGGTAGTGCATGTAAAGTGCTTGCAATAATGCTTGGCCAGCAAACACTTGTAGAGCACTCACTTGCACTAGGCACTTTGTATGTATTAACTCATTTAATTGTCACCAAAACCCCATGAGGTAGTCCCACTATTATAAAATATAATGACCATTAATTATTATCATTTGTTATTGCAGAAATTCATAGCAAAAAAAGTCTGCTTAGTTTTTGAGTTTTAAAACAGACATTTTGAAGTTCATGGCAAAGAGGCCGGGTGAGGTGGCTCACACCTGTGATCCTAGCACTTGGCGAGGCTGAGCTGAGGGGATCACTTCAGGTCAGGAGTTTGAGACCAACCTGAGCAACATAGCAAGACCCCATCTCTACAAAAAACAGAAGAATTAGCTGGGTGTAGTGGCACATGCCTCTAGTCCCAGCTACTTGGGAGGCTGAGGCAGGAGGATCACTTGAGCCCAGGAGTTTGAGGTTGCAGTGAGTTGTGATGACACCACAGCACTCTAGCCCCAGCAACAGAGCAAGACCTCATCTCAAAAATAATATATATATATATAAATAAAAGACAATAGTTTGAGAAGGAAGGCTTTTTGAAAGAAACTGGGCTTGTTGCCAAAGTGAAAAGCCAAAGTACTAAGGGTCAAAGTTTATATCACTAACAATTGATTTGGAACAACAGATAAAGAGTCTCACCTGACCAAATTATATAACGATGCCTAGCCTTGGGGAGGAAAGAGAGAAACAACCAGGGAGAAGCTGATTAGGGTATCTGGGACTTGCGCCAATCCAGGCAGATTTCCAGAGTTGGGATGAAAGTACCTCTGGTCTGAATTTGACAGCACAGGAGAGTTGTCCTTCCCTGTGACTATTCAGACTGGGGGGTGTGGTGGGAGGGTAGATCTTGAGGTGCAATGATTTTTGTTTTTTAAATCTTGTCTCTTTTTCCAGTTTAAACTAGAACTTGTCATCTACTACCTCAGTAAAGGGAAGCCATAAGAAACAAAATGTTTAATTTTTGGCTTTTGAGCACTAAAAACCAAAGACCTGGCCAAAAAATAAAAACAAACAAAAAACATGTTTGGGCCGGGTACAGTGGCTCACACCTGTAATCCTAGCACTCTGGGACGCTGAGGTGGGAAGATCACTTGAGGCCAGGAGTTTGAGACCAGCCTGAACAAGAGTGAGATCCCTGCCTTTACAAAAAATAGAAAAATTAGCTGGGCATGGTGACATACACCTGCAGTCCCAGCTACTCAGGAGGCTGAGGGAGATGGATCACTTGAGCCCAGGAGTTGGAGGTTGCAGGGAGCAACAATGACACCACTATACTCAAGCTGAGTGACAGAGTGAGACTCTGTCTTAAAAAAAAACAAAACAAAAAACCATGTTTGGAAGAATATAGTTGTTTCTAGTTCCAGAGCAGACAGAAATTCTCTGGATTAGAAGATAAGGACAGTCCCAGACAAATTAGGACAGTTGGTCACCCTACTTGGGCGGGTCTTCTATTTCCAATTATACTTGATATTTATAAAATAAATTTAGTAATGTTAGACTGTATTGAAAATTCAGTATTCTATGAATAAATGCAAGGCTTAGCAATTTCTCAGCATCCCTACTATATATGACATAAATATTAATAGGTGGAACTCCCAACATTTTTAGGAGGAATTGCTATACTTGCTGACTTGAGTTGACTGTAATTTTCAATTGTTCCTAGTTTTGCTTTTTAATTTAAAATTATTGTTCTAAGCACTTTACATGAGTAGGCTATATAAAGAATAATTCATGTATATTACTTTCCAGTTGTTTTGTAACACCGCATTTATTTGCCACAGGAAACAAGAAATATCTGTATTAAGTATTAGCAATATGGAGTTACAATTAAGAGCACAGTCTCAAGAGCCAGACTATCTGGGTTTAAACACTAGCCTCACCCCTTATTAGCTGTGTGATATTGGACTAGTTTTATTTTTTTCATCTGCAAAATGGGAATTAAAATAGTATCTACCTAGTAAGACGGTCGTGAGGATGAAATTAGTTAATATATGTAAGGTGCTTACAACAGTGCCTGGCATCTAGTAGGCACTCAGGAATCATTAGGAGATGTGCAAGTTCTTTTGCCTTACTAATGAAACTTAACAGCTATTTTTATTTTTATTTTTTTGAGACAGAATCTGGCTCTGTCACCCAGGCTAGAGTGCAGTGGCATCATCATAGCTCCCTGCAACCTTAAACTCCTGGGCTCAAGTGATCCTCCTACCTAACCCTCCTGAGTAACTGGGACTGCAGGTGCATGCCACCACACTTGGCTACTTTTTCTACTTTTTGTAGAGACTAGGTTCTTGCTCTTGCTCAGGTTGGTCTCGAACTTCTGGCCTCAAGCAATCCTCCCACCTCAGCCTCCCAGAGTGCTACATTTCCAGGTGTGAGCCACCACCCTTGGCGAAACTTAACAGTTTAGCCACAGTTCATTATTTCCATAATTAAGACTTCACTAAGAGTTGGGAAAGCAGATGAAAATGTTTTCTGAAATGACACATTGTTTTTTTCCCCTAAATTTTAATAAGACTGTCCTATGGACTGAAATGTATCCTCCCCAAAATTCACGTGTTGAAGCCCTAACCCCCAATGTGACTTTGTTTGGAGACAGGATCTTTAGGAGATTATTAAAATTAAATGAGGTCTTAAGAGTGGGGACCTAATCTGATGGAACTGGTGGCCTTATAAAAAGAGAAAGCTTTCTCTCAATCTCCACCCTCACCATCCCTCCCATCCCCCATGAATCTTTGTCCTTCTCTCTAGGCGCATGCACCAAGGAAAGGCCACGTGAGGACACAGTAAGGAAGCAGTCCTTGCAAGCCAGGAAGAGAGCTCTTACCCAGGAATCAACACTATTAGACCTTGATCTGGGGCTTTCAGCCTCCAGCACTGTGAGAAAATTAATTTCTGTTGTCTAAGCCACTCAGTCTATGGTATTTTGTTATGGCAGCCTGAGCAAACTAAAACAGATTGTTAATAAGTAGTAAAGACCTGAGGAAAACTCTTGCGTTGCATTTATGTGCCAAAGAATGGGGGCAGTTTTCTTACCCCTCCCTGCACTAGGCAGATGCACCTGATGACTGGCAGAATGATGGTGTGGGACGAAGACCTGACAGGCCCAGCCCTGCCCCTCACCAGCTGAGTCATCTTGGGCATTCTTTTAACTTCCTCATGCCTTGATTTTTTTCCCTCTTAAAATGGCATATAGGAGGATAATAAGCTTATGTTTGTTTAATAGGGTCGAGTTACATGTTTGAGTCAATGACAAGGCTGAGATGAGGGAGAAGCAACGATATAAAGGCCAAGAACTTACAAGACAAATGGCTGAAGCCAGAAGCAACTGGCATGATAATAAGCCCCTAGTTCTTTTCAGAGATGTTGACAAGGGCACTGTATTTTCCACAGGAGATGGAATGGGGGTCTGAGTCAATCTCATGAGGTCTTACAAGGAAGGGAGAGCTTGGCTGCCATCAGGCTTACCAGGAGGTTTTGCTAGATGCTCTCTAAATCATCTTCTAGCTCTTAGGGTCTATAACTTAATGACTATGGGGTGGGGTAGAGGGATGAGGAAAGGAGCAAAGAGGGAGGATGAGGACACAATTGTGTTTAAAAATGAAAAATATAATTGGTCTCCAAATTCCCCTTTACTCCTACAAAATGCAGGGATCTGTCTTCCTTCTTTCACATATGTATTTCTTTACCTGTCCATGATATTCATTTTAACTTGATTGGGGCACCTTGTCTGGGTCTCCAGTACTTCCTGGGATAGCCCTGGTCCTGTAGGCCATTAGGGGCCCTGCTCTCCCCTCTCACCTCATCTCTCACCCACACCTGCAGGGTATGTATTAGATTGGGACTAACATCTCAGATGAACATTGAATTCCCGCTCTGCCACTCACTACCATGTGCCTTTGAGCAAGTTGCTTAAGCACTCTATGCTACATGCCATTTATTTTTTAATCTGTTAGGTAGGGATAAATAAAACACATACCTCATATGGTTGTTGAAGGCACTAAATGAGATAATAACTTAGAAACTCCCTCCACATTTTGAGTCTCTTAAGAATAAGTACCATATCTTTCTTGTTCTCATGCCTAGCATGTCATAGGTGCTCAGTCACTCTTTTTGAATGAATAAAAATGGCTTAGCCTGGTGTCTGGAACACGTGGAACATAACACGTGCTATGAAAAGAAAGCTATATGTATCTCCTTCTCTAGTGGTCATCACTTGTTTTGCCTGCCCAGCATCTATTTGTCCATTTTCTAGTTGCAAAGCCTCCATTTTCCTTTGCAAAACTTCTCCTTCCTCATCCTCAGTTCTTGTGATTCTTGTGATCCTCTTCTTGATGGGGCTGACTCCATATCTTTGTTCTAGAAGTTGATATGTGGCCCAGGGGTGGTCCAAATTAGGCCAAATGAGAATCAGGCCAAGTCTTTTTCTGGATGTAACATGAGAGAGACATTCTCTTTTATTTTATTTTTATTTATTTATTTTTTTGAGACATTCTCTTTTAATCAAGGTTGCCAAGTTGGTGAAAGGTAAGCCTGAAAGTACTGGTGGCTGTCTTGTTCCATGTGGGAAGGATCTGCCCAGAATAAAGCTGAGAGAAAGAAAAGCAGACCCGAGGAATGGAAGGAAACTGGTTCCTGATGATGTCCTTTAGCATCTGGATCCAGTCAAAAGTATGGGAAGCACAGCCTCTGTCTTCAAGGAGCTTAGGTAAAGATGGTGAGATCAGGGAGGGTTGGGCTGCCATGGAAACACTACGACAGGCTATGAAATCAGGACTTTGGTAAGCAGAGGTCAGCTTCTGTGCAGCCAGGGGGAAACATCTAGAAAGAGATGGAAATGGTGGATATGAGTTAGCCAGAAATGGGGATGGCGAGGGGATTGGTATACGTGAAAGAGGGTGGAAAGGAAATGGAGTGTAGAAAGGAAAAACAATAGCTCAAAGGCAAAACAGCACGGTGCTTTCAGAGAATTCAACATGAGCAACGCATACATAGCATTTTCCCAAATATGATCTCATTTAATTTGACACTTTCAAATCCTGTGCAATGAAAACAATGTACCAGTTAGAATGTGTTCAGCTGTAAGTAAATGAAAACCTGATTACTAGTGACTTAAGCAATGAAGATATTTAATTACTTACAGGGAGGTAGTCCAGAACCAGTACCTTGATTCTACAATGTCATTAAGAGTGTGAGCTATTCCCATCTTTCTGTTTCACCATCCTCGGCTTCTGTCACTATGCATATTACTGTTGGTAGATAGAATAATGTTCTCCCCGAAAGATGCCACATTCTGATAGCCAGGACCTATGACTATGTTACCTTACATGTAGATGTGATTGAAATGAGGATATCAAGATAGGGACATCATGGATTATTCCGATGGGTCCAATGTAATCACAAGGGCCTTTGCAGGAGGAAGACAGGAGGGTCAGAGTCAGAGAAAGAAAAGTGTTGACAGAGAAAGAGGGAGAGATTTGAAGATACTCTGCTACTAGCTTTGAAGATGGAGGAAGGGGCCGTGAGCCAAGGAATGCAGGCAGCTTTTAGAAGCTAGACCTCCAGAACTGAAATATAATAAATTTGTGTTTTAAGCCACTGAGTTTGTGGTAATTTAGCAATAGAAAATTAATATATCACCATGGTTGTAAGACAGCTCCAGGTATTACTTTCACATTTAATGCAGGAAGGAGGGCTGGGGGTCAAAGAGTCAGAGCATACTACATTCATTCCCTTTGTCAGGAAAGCAAAAATATTCACAGGCATCCTACTAGCTGACTTCCAACTATAAACCATTGAGCAGAACTGGGACACAATGGCCACCTCTAGCTGCACAGGAGGATAGGAAAGTATCTCACTTTTCAGTCTTAGTTTTGTAGATGGGTTCAATTCCTTATGAATTAAAGTGTAAAAAAGGTGTGCTGAGTCGTAGAACCTCAGAGCATGTAACTGCAGGTGCCTTTCATCTGGGAGGAAGGGACATGCGAAAGTCTTGGTCCTATGTGCTAAGTGTCATTTGCCCTTGGCAGGCTGAGGCAGAGTGATTGAATGCATCAGAAACTGGGCTTTTCATAATTGAGGGTTTAGATATTTTTGGAAAGTGAGAATGGATATCCTTCTCTAAGGAGAGCATTTGAGAGACTTTGCTTGAGTGGTGCTGGTATGTGCTTTGAACCGGAGTCATAAGGGGCTTGGCCTCTCTCTGAGTTGGTTTTCTTCCCTCAGACATTTATGCAGAGGTTCAAGCCTGTTCTAAAACAACAAAGAGTGAAAGCTGGCAAATTGTAGCCAGAGGAAGGGCTCTGGAGAGCACAGAAGAGGGTGAGAGCTGCAGTGGAGAGAGGAGACAGAAGTAAAATCAAGTATACTATTAGGGATACAATGCAGAGAAAGCGAGGCCTTGTTTCTATCAGCGTTTACTTGTTTGGTAGCTCTCTCATCAGCAGGCAAGCTCTCCTTAATGAGGGGCAGTGATGAGATTGGTGATCATATTCAGAAAGCTTGGGTAGACCCCTTGGCATAGGATCGATGTCTGGGCAAAGGATCTGGCAATGGTAGCCTTTGGCAAAAGATCAGGGGCCTGCTATAGTGTACCAGGAGGAACACACAGCACTGAGGACAGCAAAGAGTGACTTTGGCAGGGAGACAAAAGCTAAACAAAAATGTAAGCTGCCTTGGGTAGGGACCATCCTCTTTGGTACTGTCCAGACTATAGGACTGCCCTGCTAGTTCTGGTTGTTGGGTAGAAAATCATTTGCTGGAGTGGAGCTTTCAGAGCTCTTTGTAAGGGAACACCATCCTTGATCTCCATCCTCGATCTCCATCCTCATCTCCTATAGATATACTTACATGTATGCATACATGTATTATATATATGTGCAAAGATGATCATTGCATTGATGTTTGTAAATAACAAAAAAGCAGAAACAACCTAAATATCCATCTGAAGGGACTTGGTTAAATAAATTATGTTATATCCATATAATGGAATACTCTGAGACCATTTATATGACTGATGTGGAGTAAGTTCTATATTAAGGGACTCTAGCAAGATACAGAGCAGTGTGTAGAACATGCTTCCATTGTAGGGGCTATTGTCTCTGTGGATGGGGACTGAGGTTTTGGGGAGAAAGAAAGACATATTTTTGCTTGTTTTCAACATTTTTTTTTTTTACCAGATGTATTATGCCAGTTATTTATTGCTTTATAACAAATCACCTCAAACTTAAGGGCTAAACTAACATTTTATTTGGTTACAATTATAAGGGTCAGAAATTAGGGCTGGGCTCAGCTGGTCATTTCTCCTGGTCTTTCCTAGAGTCACTCATGTGGCTGCAGTCATCTGGTGACCAGACAAGAACTGGATGGTGTAAGATGAGGCTGCGTGCAGTGGCTCACACCTATAATCCTAGCACTGTGGGAGGCTGAAGCAGGAGGATTGCTTGAGGCCAGGAGTTCGAGACCATCCTGAGCAAGAGTGAGATCCCATCTCTACCAAAAATAGAAACATTAGCCAGGTTTGATGGCATGTGCCTGTAGTCGCAGCTACTTGGGAGACTGGGGCAGAAGAATCACTTGAGCCCAGAAGTTAGAGGCTGCAGTGGGCTATGATGATGCCACTGCACTCTAGTCCAGGTAACAGAGTGAGAGTCTCAAAAAAAAAAAAAAAGAGGGCCTCATGTAAATGTCTAGCTGTTGATGCTGGTATCTGAGCAATCTGTCTCCAGCAGGTTAGCCTGGGCTCCTTTATGTGATGCCATTGTGTAAGGAGAGCAAGAGGAGATACTGCAAAGCCTCTTGAGGCCTAGATTCCAGAGGAACTACGCAATAATACTTCCACCACATTCTATTAGCCAAGAAAGTCACAAGGCCAGTCCAGATTCAAGGAGTAGGGGAATAGACTCCACTTCTTACAGAGGAGGTACAAAGAATTTGTGGCTATTTTAAATCCACCATTTGCATACATTGCTTTTTCCAATAAAAGGTCCCCTTAATTAAAAAGATAAGAATTAATGCTATTTGTAATGAATCCACAGGATTTTAAGAATTATGTAGAACCTTGGAAATTATCTGCTATAATCCTTCTAAATTTATAAGTAAGGAAACTGAGGCCCAGAAAGCTAAAGGGTTTTGGATAAGGTAACATTGTCAGTTAGTGGCAGCATCAGGATTAGAACCAGGTCTTCTGACTTCTGGTCTTGTGCTTTTAATTCCACAGTAGGATTTCCTTTTTCGAACAGGGTTTGTTAGTGATGTTTAAGAAAGCTTTAAGACAACTTTGCAGTCCTACCGCTCTTATAGTTAAGAACTTTAAAGTTTCTATCTAAACCAAGCAAAGGAAAAGCCTAAGAAATAGTCCAGGCAATTTTGAGAAAAGCAGAACAGGAATTAGAATTAGTGACGCTTAGTTTTGTTTTTTTAACATTTT
>NW_012138302.1:5460396-5463140 GCF_000956105.1 Propithecus coquereli | reverse complement strand
TTTCTGTTGAGACGGGGTCTGGATCTTGCTCAGGCTGATCTCAAACTCCTGGCCTCAAGCGATTCTCCTACCTCAGCCTCCCAGAGTGCTGGGATTACAGGTGTGAGCCACCGTGCCGGCCTCTGTTCAGTTTAGAACATAAGCCCGTAAACTATTCCTCTCATGGCCTTGAAACCCTGAGAACAAGTTGAGTTGATGTGAGGATGGTGTTTTAACTAGCTATTGTTGCTTTCTTGGTTTAAATAAGACTTGTGATCTCATTTTATGGAGTGCCTGTGTTATTTTTCAACATCTGGTCACCTTATGATATGCAGGTGCTAATGGAGCAAAGGATGTATATCATTGGATAAATATGAACACTCTATTTTTCTTGAGGGACAACACATATTCTTGGGACTTTTATTGAGTTACGTTTTACTAGTCCTAAAATATTTAGAGTTATGTACTTAAAAGATACAGAGCATAGGTATTACATCCACAGAAAGTATTTTAGTCAGTGAATGTTCAATGTAGCAGGTAGAGATGAACTTAGCATGTCTTGTAGACTGAACTGGGAACAGACTCTTCAGCCATAAAATGCACTTAACAGTCTATTTAATAGTGGCAAGGTCCTTGAAAATGCAATATCCATGCTAATCTTGCCTTTTTCTAAATCACAGATGAAAAATAGGTCAGTTAGGTAGAGCCTTCTCTTTCTATTTAAAGTGTGACATTTAATCTATTTAAACAACTACCAAAACTTTATTAATTCAATGTAAGATAAGCGTGCTGAGAAAGTAGAGAACTTTACTTAAGAACACAAGGTTTTCCAAAATTTAATCTGGACGTCTTAGGTCTCAGGACTCTATAAAAATTTCTACTTGGGGTTTTCTATCAAATCGGTAACAGCGAGGAAGGAACAGAAAAAAGCAACACTGAATGTAATTAAATCCCACACTGTGAAATGGCTTGAAGGAACTGAGTATTTTACAAAAGGTAAGAGGAAAAAATTAGAAGAGGAGCTTCCAGAGAAAGGATTTCTACCTCTCTGATGCCCTAGGGAAAATTCATTTGGGAAGAGAATATACGCAGGCAGAAAGCTTCCAGCAGAGAACTAACCAAGGAGTCAAATTAGGGTTTAATGTGACTAGATACCAGCTTTGGTGCAGTTCTTTTAAACCATAATGTTCTGTAGAATTCTTTGGAGAGGAAAATGCTGGGTATCTGATGAATCGTAATTACATTTCACTTGGGTCTATTTTGGAGAATGTTCACACTTTTCTTTTCCAGCCCTTCTCATTTATTTCAATAGGATTTAGTACTCTCTGGCCCCACCCTTCTAATCAGCCCAAATGTTTACCTAGGGTAATGCAGTAGTTCCATCTTTCCCAAAAACAATTATAAAGAACAAGTGCTTCCAGTATGAAAAGCAAGCAACATAACAGTATTCCACAACAGCTGTAGGTAGAGGTTTTGAAATAAATTTTGTTTCATTTTGCTTTTTTGTTTTTTATTTCTTCTCATCATATACTTTATTAGTTGTAGATTTGGGTGCTGTACTTGAAGGGAGAATATACTTTCCTCCTCCTAGCCCTCTTCTCTAGATGCTGGAAGAAATCCTGGAAGAGAAAGGGCACCTAGAGGTTATTTCTCCTGCTTAACTGACTACTGTGGATTCAATAACAGTTTAGTTCTGTTCGGTTCAGCTCTTATTCCAGAAAACTAACTCCATCAATTATAGAAAATAACTTTTTATAGATAGAGTTTTTCCAAACCTGTCTTCACTACATATCCAGGAAGGATTATTTTCCTTTACACCATCAAAGCACCTAGTTTCTTTTCTTCATTTTATGAGAATCATTCAGGTGATATGTAGTAGCTACTATTATCAGGCACATGTGGTATCTCATTTAGATTTTTAAATCCATGTTCCTAGAGGCTGAGTGCTGCTATTGACGGTATCTGCTGTCTCCTTTCTCATTAAAACCAACCCCAAACCTACTATCAAACAAAATGGTGATAGAAAAATCACACCCTATGTATTTTGTGTCCTGACCCTCTCTCTCCTCAGCAATCCTTTTTGGTTTGGTGATCTTCTTTAAAAAAATGGTGAAAAAAGCAAAGAAATCAAGTAAGAAGCAAAGGCTTTGTGTCTTACCCTGTTTCACTGATAAGGACTTTGATTCCTTACTATAAATAAAAATTTATTTTAAAATCTGACCCTAAATCTTGATGTATTTACTGTACATCTTACAAGTTAGAACCTCCTACCATTTTGATTTATATGATTTTAAAGTGGAGTTTCTACAATTTCCCTCGGGAAGACTTTTTGGTATGAATAGTTCTTATTGGCAGGTTGCCTCCTTTATGGTTAGCCCAAATTTTCATTTTCAGAGACTGTTTTAGACAAGTACCATGATAGCTCTAAGCCAATGGATCTGTGTGCCACATAATAGAGTGTGACAATCCACTCAGTTGTGAAAGACACTGGAGATAAAGTAATAAAGCAGCATTTGTGTTATCACATTGGCTTTACAAATCTACTTAAACACAGACCCAACAGTGTTACTCATTATTGGGAATTATAGATGTTTATAATTCTCCAAAAATATGTTGGGATAAGTTATATCAGATGTCATATATTTAAATTTAAATTCAAAACCCAGGGCTCAGAGAGATGTAGATTTGTGACACTCCTTGGAGATTTGGGGTCCATGAACCAATGAATACATTATATTACCACATTAAATAACTCTTTTTATCTG
>NW_012138302.1:5454720-5456041 GCF_000956105.1 Propithecus coquereli | reverse complement strand
CAGTGTTTTCGAATGTATTTGTCCCTATCAAGAGACTGTCATTGCCTGGGTGTGGTGGCTCATACCTGCAATCCCAGCACTTTGAGAGGCTGAGATGGGAGAATTGCCTGAGGCCAGGAGTTTGAGACCAGCCTGGGCAACAGACATAGACCCCATTTCTACCAAAAAAAACCCCAAACTTAAAAATTAGCCAGTGTGGTGACATACAACTATAGTTCTAGCTACTTGGGAGGCTGAGGTGGGAGGATTGCTTGAGCCCAGGAAGTCGAGGTTCCAGTGAGCTAAGATCAGGCCACTGCATGACCTTGTCTCTAAGAAAAAAAAAAAAGAGAGAAAGAGAGAGAGAGACTGTCCTCACACTATTTTTGTTTTTGATAACAGTTATTATCCCACTAAATGAGAGTTCTGTGTAATATGCTTTGGGAATTGTTGCTCTTAGGTTTTCTTATGTGTCAGAAGGGGATAATAATACCTGTCCTACCATTCTCTCAGAGTTATTGAGAGGATCAAGTGAGCTGGATATGAAAGACGTTTGCTAACGCCTATATCGAAACTTGGAAATGTGGAGGTTAGCTCTGACCCCGTGTCGCTTAGGTGGACTTATGCCCTGCAGCAGGCAAGAGTGTAATCAGACATGGAGATTTCAGAAGAGTCCGAGATTTCAGAAGAATAGAAAATGACATACAGGGGTCAATTGAGGGAGATGTACTTACAGGAAAAGGGATTCTATTTTAAGGAACAGCTATGATCAGATGAATAGTTTTCAGTTGGAATGAAGGAAGATCTGGAATCTATATAGGGAAGGGCTTGTTTTCTTAGTGAGTGGAAGTGATCTAGGAAAGGAACTAGACACTTATAAAAGTGTGATTTGTGTGAGGAAGTTTGCCTAGCTCATTGAGTATCAAAAGTACCTTCAATAAGGTATGTATTAGTTTGTTAAGGTTGCTGCAACAAAATACCACAGGCTGGGTGGCTTAAACAACAGAAATTTGCTTTCTCACAGTTCTGGAGGCTTAAAGCCTAGGCTCATGGTGTTTACAGGGCCGATTTCTTCTGAGGTTTCTCTCCTTGGCTTGGAGTTGGCCTTTTTCTTCTGTCTTTGTATGGTCTTTTCTCTGTGTGCACACATGTCTGTGTCCAAATTCCCTATTCTTATAAGGACGCCAGTTATATTGGATTAGGGCCCAACCTAAATGCCCTCATTTATTTTTTTATTTTTTATTTTTTGAGACAGAGTCTTGCTCTGTTGCCCAGGCTAGAGTGCCGTGGCGTCAGCCTAGCTCACAGCAACCTCAAACTCCTGGGCTCAAGCGATCCTTCT
>NW_012138302.1:5440771-5442675 GCF_000956105.1 Propithecus coquereli | reverse complement strand
CGTCTCACATGATATCTTTAACCACGCAGGACTCAGAAAGATTAGGCACCTCCCCTATTCTCTCTCTCACACATACTCCTACTTTAACACCTTCATTCAGCAGACACTTCATGGGTACTTGTTTTCTGCAGACACTGTTCTAAGAGCAGGGAACAGAGCAACAGCTAAGACAGGAGAATCCATGCTCACATGGAGCTTTTATTCTAGTTGACACATCAATGTAATTTCCTTTTATACTTTTTAATTGGAATATCGTTACAGCAAATGTTACAGCGGGTGGTCCCTAGGACAAACCGAGTGGCACACAGAGAGTCGGAGAGTCAAAGTTTATTTGCTGGAGGACTCAGAGGGGTCTTGCCACCAAATTCTGAGCCCTGTCTACCTGATTTTTCTCACTTTTATTAAGTTGGGATGGTCCGAGGGGTGGGGTCTCAGGTGGCTAAGGTAATTGATTAGTTGATGGGCCAGGTAATAGGTTAGTATTATGCTGATGCGGGTCTTCCGTGAGGGGTGGGGGTGTCTGATGCACCAATAGAGGGAGGTTTTCCTTATCATTCCCCCCTTTGTTGCCCTTATATGTCTACTGTAGGGCATCATTTCCCATTGGTGATAGCCTCGGAAGGCCATTATGTGAGCTGTTGCTCTCCAGGTTACACTTGTCTCTACGAATTTCATAATCTTGCTCAGTATCCAGGGGCCTGTGATGGTGCCAGTCCAGTATTTCTTTCCCCCGCTGTGACACACCTCAGCCTGACTATAACATGTCTTTGGCATATAGGTGCGGACTGTGAAACCTCCCGTGGTCCAGAAGCCTTGAGTAATCCTGTTAGTAGAGGGAATCCAAGTCCTAGCATAACAAGCCTCAGAGCAGGGTTTCTCTGCCTTAGTTGTTAGAGCGAGTACCCCAACCAGGAGGAGGGTAGGGACTCAGGCAGAAGTAGACATCCTATAATGAGCCAAAATAGCGCAGTTAGAGACACCCTCTGCAGTCCAGTCCAATCTCCCGGAGCTATTGCGAAGAGTCCAATCCCCAGTTAGGTCACTACAACCGCAATGAGGGCCAGGGCCAGTGGTCCCATTTACTCCTGTTAAATCCTTTTTATGGCTGTCCTCGTTGGGAGATGGTTAAGCTGGATCTTTAGTGTATTCCGCTGGTCCTGATGTGCATCCAGAGATCAGTTTCATTGTCTGGTTCAGCCTTTTTCACCCGGGAGTGATGGATCCACGGAGTGATACCTGCAACTTTAACAGCAGTGGGAGTAACTAGTATCACAGTATGGGGACACTTGCAGGTGGGCTCTGGGGGTGTTCTTTTCCAGTCCTTTGCCCAGACTAGATCCCCAGGTTGGTGGGGGTGGACAGGGAGACCCAGAGTGATAGGGTTTTTTTTCTAGGACTGTGTGGTGGATATGGCGCATAGTTTTGGCTAAGGCTTGGAGATGTGTGTTTATATTCAATTCCCCTAGTTGTCTGTCTCCCCTTAATCACTTGATGTGTGGGCGAGGTCTACCGAACAGGATTTCAAAGGGTGAATATCCTGTGGGCCCCAACTCTGAACAGGGCTAGGCTTAGCATATCTAACCAGAGTAATTGTATTTCCTGACATAGCTTCGCTAGAGTGGTCTTGAGGGTCCGGTTCATGCGCTCTACTTTCCCTGAGCTGTGTGGCCTGTAGGCTGTATGTAGTTTCCATTTGATTCCTAGTGCCTTGGTGAGGGTTTCCATGACCTCCGCAGTGAAGCTTGGTCTGTTGTCACTGCCAAAAGAGAGTGGCAGACCATACCTGGGGATGATTTCTCTCAAGAGAAACCTTGCCACTTCCCTAGCCTTTTCGGTCCGAGTAGGGACTGCCTTGACCCATTCCAATTTTTTGTTTTCAGGCCCGCGTAGGGCCTCGTACACAG
>NW_012138302.1:5438123-5440721 GCF_000956105.1 Propithecus coquereli | reverse complement strand
AAAAAAAATTGTTTTTTCGAGAAGGGGATCTCACTTTGTTGCCCAGGCTGGAGTACAGGGGCTCTTCAGAGGCATGATCATTAGCTAACTACAGCCTTGAACCCCTGGCCTCAAGCAAGCCTCCCACCTCAGCCTGCTGAATAGCTAGAACTACATGCTAAATAATGCTTTTTTGCAATTAATGGAATCTTAGATTCAATAAAAATGTGATTTTTGGTTTGCCAAACAATATGCTTAGTATTTACGATCTTACAATATACTGAAGTTCTTCCTGCATTTGAAACCATGTAATATCCTTCATCAGCTCACCTTCCTCCTCTTGGCCTTAAATATTTACTCAAGTATGTTTGTCTATTTTCCCCCTATACTGTCTCCATCATTCCTCAGCCAAAAAAAAAACGGCTTTCATCTCTAGATCTTCAGCCCTATCCTTTTTCCTGGGTTTTGATTCATAACTGACACTTCAGTGTTACTACTTGGTTGTTATGATGTAACCTTGAATTCAATACAATGCACCATCTTTCCCTTAAACCAGTTTCTCCAGGCTTCCCAAAATGTATCAATTCTTTTAGTAATTCAGTCTTGAAGCCTTGATTCTTTCCTCTCCTTTGTTTCACTTCTACCTATCTAGTGTGTTACCAAGACCCGTACACTTTTCCTCTTGAATTGCTCCCTTCCTTTCCAGTTCCACTATTACATCTCACTCCAGGCCCTTCTATAATCATACATGGACTACTATAGTGATTTCTGTCTCTCCGTCTGATTCATCTGATCCATTATCACCACTTTAAATTTTCTCTAACACTGTATTGTACACTTGACTCCTTGCTAAAAGTCATTTAATGGCCCCTTACTGATCACTGAATAAATTCTAAACACCACAGCCTGGTATTCAAGCCTCTCCACAATTGCCACTTCTTTCCAGCTTCATCACCCACTATCTAAACTGGAGGAAATGTTCTACACTTTTTAGCTGCCACAGTTTTGGCTTGAACCATTTCCTTTGTCTAGATTCCTATTCCCACTCTCTGGGCTTATCTAAACCCGGGCTTTCCTTCAGAGCTCAGCTGACTCCTCCAGGAAAAGCGTTTCCTGATAGTTTGTAGTTTACAGCCAACCCTCTGCTCCTAACTCCTTCAGGGCTTAGTGTATATTCTAACAATGTAACATTTAGCATGTGTTCCCTTCTGTTGCTTTCTAGCCATTTATGCATGAACATATCTTTCCAGTGAGAACTAAATCCTTTCAGAGCAAGGACCTGGCCATATGTCTCCATATTTCCAGTGCTGATGGGCTTATACCAGGATAAAACTACAGATCTGGAAGTTTAACTAGCCCTACTGATTCATTTCATAGATGAAGACACCGAGTCCCAGAGTGTTGTTCAGACCCACTTAGCAGAAAACCATAGCCATAGCCAAATATTTGCTAATACTTACAACTTGAGGGCTTGGCTTATACAGAATGGCAGGATTCACCAGGGGGGAATGAGGGCATTCTCTGAACAAAGGAGAGCAGGTAGAAATAGTCCATGCATGATTGGACAAGGCCTGGACTGAGATGGAAATAGTCCAACTGTAAAGGAAGGAATCAATACAAAAGGAAAAATGTACAGGTCTTGGTAACATATTAGATACGTATTTTAGGCAAATCTGGGAATAGGTGATTCAAGCTGCCCACTGGGGCACGTGTAGTGCACTCGAGGTCAGGGCTGTGCTTTTGTGCAACCCACAAGCTCTTGAAAATGCTTGGACGTTCAATAATGTTTCTTATGTGCAGTGACTTCCTAGCCTTACTACATTCTTCTTTGTGAGCACGTCGCTGGAAGAAAGTGAAGTAGGTTGGTTGCCTTTTTGACGCCTTGAGGGACAGACCCATAAGAAGATCCACTGCCCGGTGGTGAGGACTGGCCAAGGGCTCTCCACTCTGTGAGGCTAGCCAGGACCCACCCCTGACAGGAATCCGTGGGCTAAGCAGCCGCTCAGGCCTTGGCCACGATCCCGGGAAAGAAGAGTAAGGGGCTTTCCACCTGCCCCTAGCCTAACCCGGGACCAGCGACCTCTCGAGTTCCAGCCGCGGGCGCCCCGCCTCCTGAGCCCGCCGCCCGCTCTCCGAGTCCGGGTTGCCCGCCCCTCCCCTCACGCTCGACGGGCTCGCTCCTGCCCGGGGCGCGCGGACGGTGCGCGAGCTCGCGGAGGCGGAAGGCCGGAGGCGCGGTGGGTCGCGGGGGCGAGCGCGCAGGCGCCTTCCTGGGACCCGCTGCAGGCGCGAATCCCAGCGGCCGGCGATTGGCGGGGTAAGAGCTTGGGATTCCGGGGTTTCTGGACGCCCGGCGGTGTGGGGAGGCGCTGGGGGCTCGCGACGCGCCTCCGGCCAGCGCAGAGCTGGCTGCCCGGATCCCGGCTCAGCTCCACTTCCAGGGACGCGGCGCGAGGCCTCCTCAGCACAGCCTGCAGGGTCGCCTGGGGATCGGTTGAGGGGACGCCGAAGGTGGTGGCATCTCCTGACTGGCGTGGTCCTGGCGCCCTTGTCGCTGCGATTCCAAGGGTCTGGCCCTTTGGAGAAAGGGAGAAAAGCCAGGCGGGATCTCTTTTGCCA
>NW_012138302.1:5436871-5438073 GCF_000956105.1 Propithecus coquereli | reverse complement strand
GTGAGATTATTATCATCACTTTATACACATGAAATGGCAACCAGAGGTTGCTGTTTTTGTGAAAGACGTGGTAGAAAGAAAAGAAGTTAAGAGGATTTGAACTCTAATTTCCTGGTTGGTGATAAGTAAAATGATTAGGACAGTTAGTTGGGCTCTTATCCCTTTCTAGTTACATCCCAATTTTTCTGTGGTGGATTAGAGATGGCCACACTCTTTCCTACTCTTCCCATTGAGAGGTGGAATTTATTTCCCCTCTCCTTGTATCAAGGTTGGTTCTGTTACTTGACCAATAGAATGAGGAGGGAGTAATGCTGTGAATTTTTTTTTTTTGAGTTGGGTGTCTTGCTATGTTGCCTAGGCTGGTCTTAAACACCTGGCCTCAAAGTGATCCTCCTGCCTCAGCTTCCCAAGTAGCTAGGATTACAGGTGCAAGCCACCATGCTTGGGTGATGCTGTGTAACTTCTAAGGCTACGGTGTAAGAGGTCTGCAACTTTTACCTTTACCACTTGGAATACTTTCTCTGGGAAGTGAAATGCCATGTAAGAAGTTTATCTAACTTGCTGGAGAGAGAAGTCTTGTGGAGAGAGGGCTGAAGCCATCATAGATGTTCTAACTTCAGCTGATTTCCCAGCTGAATGTAGCCCCAAGAATGACCCCAGCCAATGCAAGTAGAACAGAAGAACCACTCAGCTTAACCCTGCCTGGATTCTTGATCCATAGAATCATGAGTAAATAAAATGATTGTCAGTTAAGACACTAAGTTTTGGAGTAATTTTTTAAACAGCAGTATAATTGGAATCATCACTTATTGGCCAAACTGGCTTTAAGAGATTAATATTGCTGCTTTCAGATCATCATCTTCCTTTAGAATGCAACAACTGTTGAGAAGGATTACATATTAGTGTAGATTGGTTTCAGAGAAAATTTTCAGATAGTATGAACTGTAGGTTTTTTGGTGGGGATGTGAATATACGTATATATGGGCTGTTATATTGTAGGGGAAAGAATACACTTCAAAGAGAGGAAAAGGGTATCACAAAGTGAGAACATATTAAAGACAAATTGTAATACCTATTATTTATTGATTGCATACAGTATGTCAGGCAATATGTTCAAAACTTTACATGCATGATTTCATTTTACTCTAATTATAACTCAAAGAAGGTGGTATTAATTCCCTTTTGGGGGTGAAATAATTATA
>NW_012138302.1:5411979-5426036 GCF_000956105.1 Propithecus coquereli | reverse complement strand
TTACCTCCGTTGGGCTTTTTGACTGGCAGGAGGGGAGTGTTCCATGGGAATTGGCACTCCACCAAAATCCCCTCCTGCTTAAGCCTGTCCCATGTGTTCCTGAATTCCCTCTCGAGCCTCCTTGGGGATGGGGTATTGTCATCTTCTGGTCGGTTGGGCTCCCGGTTTCATCTCGATCACCAGGGTTGCATGTTGGTGTGCAAGACGGGGGTAGGGGGTTGTGCTCTGCCCATAGGAATGGAAAATCCTGCCAGAAGTGAGGTGGGTTCTGTTCCTCTTTGGCCTCATCGTATAGTTTTCATTCTGATTCCTGGTGCAGGAAGACCACCGTTATGAGAGTCTCTGGGGTGCCGAGCGTGAGGCTCATGGTCCCTTCCAGGTGGAAGGTGATCTGGGCTTCCAGTTTGCTCAGGAGATCTCGACCTAGGAGGGGAATGGGGCAGTCTGGTATGTATAGGAATTCATGTCTTATCTGGTGGCCTCCCATCTGGCATATTTGGGATTGGCAGAAGGGTCGAGCTACTCGAGCTCCAGTGGCTCCCACAGTGGTGGTTTCCCACTTTGTAAGTGGAGCCACCGGGGTTGTTATCACTGAGTGTTCTGCCCCAGTGTCCACCATGAACGTTTTTGGTCAGCCCCCCCAACTTCCATTATGACCATAGGCTCCTGGGGTCCAAGGGTCAGGGAACTCAGTCAGTCCTATTCTGAGTTGACCCCAGTGAGATCGATGAGGTCCTAAGTCTCCGGCTCCTGCTGGAAGCTGCTGGGCAGGTTCCTGTTTGGTCGTGGGTGGTTTCTTTTGTTGGGGCATTCATGCTTCTAGTGACCAAACTCCTTACAATAGGCACACTGGTCAGGCTTCAGGGTCCCTCGTCTCCTGGGTCCTCCCTCCCATGTCCAGCTAGGTGTCTTGGCTCAGTCAGGTCTTCCCAGGGGCGGGGGCCAGGCGGGGGGTTTTTTTTTTCTTTTTTTTTTCTTTTTCCCTTTGGGCGTTTTGTTTTGGTTTACCTTGGCCTTTTTGGCCCCTTTCCTTAGCTGCGTGATGTTCATTCCTGCAAACCCATCAAGTTTCTGGAGTTTCCATTGGATGTCAGTATAGGACTGCCCAACAAATGCGGCATTCACCATCTGCTGATTTTTGGCCACCTCTGTGTTGAAGGGTGTGTAGACTCAGTAGGCCTCACAAAGGCGCTCAGAGAATTCGCTCGGTGAGTCCTCCGGCTTCTGGGTGATCAGAGTGACTTTGTTCATGTTGGTTGGTTTTTTGGCTTCCTCCCAGACCCCAGGGAGGAGAGCTTCCTGATACGTTCCAAGTGCCTCTTGTCCGCTCAGGGAGTTGAAATCCCAATCCGGGTTGGTCTTGGGTGCTGCTCTCTGTGCCCACTGCTCCACGTCCAAGGTCCCTGCTGGAGCCTGGTCCTTGAGCCACCTCCGGGTCCTAGCTACAATCCAGTATCGTTCTTCCATGTTAAAAAGGGTCAAAGGGAGCTGGTGGCAGTCTTCCCAAGTGGGATGGTGGGTCTGAAAGATGGATTCCAGGAGATCAATGAGGGCCTGAGGTTTTTCAGAGTATGGCGGGGTGTGGTCCTTCCAGTTCAGAAGGTCAGTTGTGGAGAGGAGCTGGTAGTACAGGACCGACTGACCTGGCTGAATGGACCCATGGTCCGTAACCTGCATTGGACCTTGTCCCTCATGCAGGGGCATCTGGAGGGCTGAAGTTGGGGCTTGAGCTGACCGTAGTGGGTGGGTGATGGGAGTGTCGGCACCTGGTTGATCCGGAACTGGCAGTGGGGAGACTGATGGTGGCGGGGTGTCTGGTGGATTCGGGGATACTTCAAGAGGTATCACGGTAGGGTTGTAGGGCGGTGGTGGTGCATCCTCTTTAGGAGCTTCCGATAGATGGATTTGGACAGTTTGGAGTCTCTGGTCCTTTGGGCCACAAAAATCCTGCTCTGTCCCTTATTGACATAGAATCGGACCCAAGGGGGCATGATCTGAGCCATCTCTAGCCATGAATCTATGTAAAGGAATTGGTCGGGGTGGCCGGGAGTCCTGGTCCCAATTCTCCAAACTACTCGCACGGTGGGGAGGTCTAAGGTTCCCGTTGTGGGCCAGTTGACCCTGAATGTGGGCCATTCATGTTCACAGAGGGCCCTAAGTCTACTGGGACTCAGTGTGATGCCATAATCTCCCATGAAACCCTTCTTAAAATTCCTTAACATGCATTTAAGGACTGTAGGCTTAGATTCTATGCTACCCATCCTGGACCCTTGAATGGTGTTGCAGATTAACAGACAAAGGGGGGGTTTCTCTCAGGAGTCCGCCTGGCTGCGTCCCTCATGGGAACTTAGGCATGTCTTGGCAAAGGTGTGCCAGTATAAACCCTGGGCCTGGTCCCTCCCTTTAGGGGAGTGAATCACTGTTATGCCTTACGACACCACCGCAGAATCGCAGGTGAGGACTCACTCACATTCCATAGCCATAGCCGTGGAACCACAAACAGTCACTCTTCACAACAGGGGGTTTCTCTCAGGTGTCCACCTGGCTTCGTCCCTCTAGGGAACTTAGGTGCATCTTAGCGAAGGTGCACCGGTATAAACCCCGGGCCTTATCGCTCTCTTTAGGGGAGTGAATCACTGTTGCCGCAGAACTGCAGGTGAGGACCCACTCAAGTTCCATAGCCGTGGAACCACAATCACTCTTCACTCACTCTTCACTGACTCATTCAGAGAGGCAGAGGTTACACATTCCCACCTTGGGAATTCCCTGCACTCAGGAGGTGAGCAAGCTCCTCGTCTGGTGTCTGACGGGCCTGACTTGGACGGGTCCCGGGACCTTACTTGGTCCGATGCCTCCAGACCTGATTTGACTTGTCCTTCCCTCTGGTGTGTCTGGGCGAGTTCGGGACCCCACGGCCTGCAGGAGCTCCCGAGGAGCGAAGATATTCCGCAAAATGACGGTTGGCGCCGGTTTGCTTCTATCACCGAGGTCCCACTGGTCGCTGAGCCCGTCCCCAAACTGGTGGCTTCAAGGGGCCAGCTCGGTCGGTTTTCCCGGTCAGGGAACCAAAATGTTACAGCAAGTGTTACAGGAGGTGGTTCCGAGGACAAACCGAGCGGCACACAGAGAGTTGGAGAATCAAAGTTTATTCGCCGGTGGGCTCTGAGGGGTCCCACCACCAAATTCTGAGCCCTGTCTACTGGCTTTTTTCCACTTTTATTAAGTTCTGGTGGTCTGAGGGGTGGGGAATCAGGTGGCTAATGCCCGCCAGGTAATAGGTTAGTTGTTGTGTCAGATAATAGGTTAGTATTATGTTGATTCACCAGGTAATAGGGTAGTTGATGTGCCACGTAATAGGTTTAGTGTTATGCTGATGCGCCAGGTAATAGATTAGTTGATGGGCCAGGTAATAGGTTAGTATTATGCTGATGTGCCAGGTAATAGATTAGTTGATGGGCCAGGTAATAGGTTAGTATTATGCTGATGCAGGTCTTCTGTGAGGGATGGGGGTCTCAGGTGGCTGATGCACCAAGTAATAGATGGGGGTTTTCCTTATCACTAATTTATTGGGGATACAGATGTTATGGTTTCGTAGGTGCCACGACCTATCTGCGTCCTTCTTGGCCTTCTCCTGCTCTGCCCTCTGGTTCTCTTCTGGGGTATATTTTGGTTCTTTGGGACACTTGGTTGCCAACAAGATTTGGCACTGGGAGTATTGTTCTCTGAACATTCTCGGGTGGCTGCATTTTTGGCTGCTGTGTCTGCCAGGTGATTGCTGGTGGCAATTGGATCTGTTCCCTTTTGGTGCCCTCGACAGTGGATGACTGCAATTTCTTTTGGCTCCCAAACTGCCTCCAGCAGTTGGAGGATTTCATCTCTATTTTTGATCTGCTTTCCACCTGCAGTCAGCCGTCCCCTCTCCCTGTATATTGCCCCGTGGATATGTATTGTGGCATAGGCATATTTAGAGTCTGTGTATATGTTTGCCTTCTTACCCTGGGCATGCCTGAGGGCCCATAGCCCCGCCCTTTGTGCCGACCACCCTTGGGGCAAAGGAGCTGACACGATGGCCTCATCGACTGTGTTGACTGCGAAGCCGGCCAGTCGTTTCCCATTCTGGATAAAACTACTGCCATCCATGTAGAGTTCTAACTCCGGTGCCAGTAGAGGACTATCTTTCAGATCTGGCCAATTGGCATAGACTGCCTCTACTGCCTCAGTGCAATCATGGTCCAGGGGCCCTGGCTTGGTGAGTAGGAGGGTAGCGGGATTTAAGGTCCACACAATCTCCAGGGTGACCCGCGGATTTTCGCATAGCAGTCCTTGGTATTGCGCTAACCAGTTGCTTGAGAGCCACCAGTGCCCTGAGGTATTCATTAGAGATATTCCTGTATGAGGGACTCGCACACGGAGGTTCTGTCCCAGTGTGAGTTTGTCTGCTTTCTTGACTAGCAGGACAGTGGCTGCCAGTGCGCGGAGGCAAGGCGGCCATCCTGCCACTACCGGATCCAATTGTTTTGACAAATAAGCCACTGGTCTCTGCCATGGGCCCACAGTTTGAGTCAAAACCCCCAGAGCCACTTGTTTCTTCTCGTGTACAATCAGGTTAAAGTCTTTGGTGAGGTCCGGTAGCCCTAGTGCAGGGGCTCTTTTTAGTAAGTCTTTTATTTCCTGGAAAGCCCTTTCCTGACTCTCGGCCTATTCCAATTCTTTGTTTTCAGGCCTGTGTAGGGCCTCGTACACAGGCCTGGCCTTCAGGGAGAAACTTGGGATCCAGATGCGGCAGAATCCGGCCGCTCCGAGGAATTCTCTGAGTTGTCTCCAACTGGTCGGCCTGGGAATTGTACAGATGGTGTGCTTTCGCTCATGTCCCAGTGTCTGGCACCCCTGAGTGATGTGGAAACTGAGGTACTTCACCTGTTGCCTGCAGATCTGTGCCTTTTTCCAGGAGACTTTGTATCCCTTGTCAGTGAGCAATTGGAGCAGGCACTGGGTTCCCTGTTGGCAGCCTCCTCTGGTTGAGCTTGCCAGAGGAGGTCATCGATGTACTGTAGAAGTGTGCAGCGGGTTTCTTCTCATGGAAAGGAGATGAGGTCAGTGGCTAGAGCCTCCCCGAATAGAATTAGTGAATTTTTAAATCCCTGTGGTAGCCGTGTCTAGGTCGGCTGGGTTTTCCTTGTAGTCTGAGGATCCTCCCACTCGAAGGCGAACAGGGGCTGGCTCTTCGGAGAGAGCCGCATGCAGAAGAAAGCATCCTTTAAGTCCAGGGAGGAGAACCAGGCAGCATCAGGAGGAATGAGGCCCAGGAGGGTGTATGGATTCGGTACCACTGGATGGAGAATCACTGTAGCCTCATTAATCAGTCGCAGGTCTTGGACTGGCCAGTATTCACCTCCGTTGAGCTTTTTGACTGGCAGGAGGGGAGTGTTCCATGGGAATTGACACTCCACCAAAGTCCCCTCCCGCTTAAGCCTGTCGATGTGTTCCTGAATTCCCTCTCGAGCCTCCTTGGGGATGGGGTACTGTCATTTTCTGGTCAGTTGGGCACCCAGTTTCATCTCGATCACCAGGGTTGCATGTTGGTGTGCAAGACGGGGTGGGTGGTTGCGCTCCGCCCATACCAACGGAAAATCCTGTCGGAAGTCAGGCGGATTCTGTTCCTCTTTGGCCTCATCGCATAGATTCCATTCCGATTCCCGATGCAGGCAGACTGCCATTATGAGAGTCTCTGGGGCACCCAGTTTGAGGCTCACGGTCCCTTCCAGGTAGAAGGTGATCTGGGATTCCAGTTTGCTCAGGAGATCTCGACCGAGGAGGGGAATGGGGCAGTCTGGTATGTATAGGAATTCATGTCTTATCTGCTGGCCCCCCATCTGGCATATTTGGGATTGGCAGAAGGGTTGAGCTACTCAAGTTCCCGTGGCTCCCACAGTGGTGGTTTCCCGCCTTTTAAGTGGAGCCACCGGGGTTGTTATCACTGAGTGTTCTGCCCCAGTGTCCACCACGAACGTTATTATTGGTTGGTCCCCCACTTCCATTATGACCGTAGGCTTCCAGGGGCCAAGGGTCAAGGTACCCGATCTGTCCTATTCCGAGTTGACCCCAGTGAGACTGATGAGGTCCTGGGTCTCCTGCTCCTGCTGGAAGCCCCTGTGCAGGTTCCTGTTTGGTGGTGGGTGGGTTCTTTTGTTGGGGCATTCATGCTTCCAGTGACCAAACTCCTTACAATAGGCGCACTGGTCAGGCTTCAGGGTCCCTTGTCTCCTGGATCTTCTCTCCCGCGGTGGGCCAGGTCTCTTGGCTGGGCCAGGAGAGCGGCTTTCTGTTTCATTTTCATGTCATTCTCCCTCTGGCCAGTCTGGTCTGGATTAACGTAGACCTTTGCCACTTCCATCAGCTGCGTGACGTTCATTCCTGCAAACCCATCAAGTTTCTGGAGTTTCCATCAGATGTCAGTATAGGACTGCCCAACAGATGTGACATGCACCATCTGCTGATTTTTGGCCACCTCTGGGTTGAAGGGTGAGTAGACTCAGTAGGCCTCACAAAGGCACTCAGAGAATTTGCTCGGTGAGTCCTCCGGCTTCTGGGTGATCAGAGTGACTTTGTTCATGTTGGTTGGTTTTCTGGCTCCCTCCCGGACCCCATGAAAGAGAGCTTCCTGATACCTTCCAAGTGCCTCGTCCACTCGGGGAGTTGAAATCCCAATCCCGGTTGGTCTTGGGTGCTGCTTTCTGTGCCCACTGCTCCACGTCCAAGGTCCCTGCTGGAGCCTGGTCCTGGAGCCATCTCTGGGTCCCAGCTACAATCTGGTGTCGTTCTTCCATGTTAAAAAGGGTTAGAAGGAGCTGGTGGCTGTCTTCCCAAGTGGGATGGTGGGTCTGAAAGATGGATTCCAGGAGGTCAACGAGGGCCTGAGGTTTTTCGGAGTATTGCGGGGTGTGATGCTTCCACACCCCGGTCAGTGGTGGAGAAGGGCTGGTAGTACAGGACTGGCTGACCTGGCTGAACGGACCGGACCCATCGTCTGTAACCTGCATTGGACCTCGCACCTCATGCAGGGGCATCTGGAGGGGTGAAGTTGGGGCCTGAGCTGACCATAGCTGGCGGGTGATGAGAGTGTCGGCACCTGGTTGGTCTGGAACTGGCAGCGGTGACCTGACAGTGGTGGGGTGTCTGGTGGATTCGGGGATACTTCAGGAGGTGTCATGGTAGGGTTGTAGGGCGGTGGTGGTGGATCCTCTTCAGGAGCTTCCTGATAGATGGGTTTGGACAGTTTGGAGTCTCTGGTCCTTTGGGCCACAAAAATCCTGCTCTTTCGCTTATTGGCACAGAACCGGACCCAAGGGGGCGTGATCAGAGTAATCTCTAGCCATGAATCTATGTAAGGGAATTGGTCGGGGTGGCCGGGAGTCTTGGTCACGATTCTCCAAATTGCTCACATGGTGGGGAGGTCTAAGGTTCCTGTTGCCAGTCGACCCCGAATATGGGCCATTCATGTTCACAGAGGGCTCTAAGTCCACTGGGACTCAGTGTGTCGCCATAATGGCCCGTGAAACCCTTCTTAAAGTTCTGTAACGTGCATTTAAGGACTGTAGGCTTAGATTCTGCGCTACCCATCATAGACCCTTGAATGGTGTCACAGCTTAACAGACAAAGGGGAGGGAGGTTCTCTCAGGTGTCTGTCTGGCTGCGTCCTTCTTGGGAACTTAGGTGTGTCTTGGCGAAGGTGTGCCCGCATAAACTCGGGGCCTGGTTGCTCCCTTTAGGGGAGTGAATCACCTCATGCTGTACACCGCCGCCGCAGGACCGCAGGCGAGGACCCACTCACGTTCCGTAGCCGTGGAACCACAAACAGTCACTCTTCACTCAGTCTTCACTTATTCATTCAGAGAGGCAGAGGTTACACATTCCCACCCTGGGAATTCCCTGCACTCAGGAGGTGAGCAAGCTCGTCTTCTGGCGTCTGACGGGCCTGACTTGGGGACCTTACTTGGTCCGATGCCTCCAGACCTGATTTGACTTGTCCTTCCCTCTGGTGTATCTGGGCGAGTTCGGGACCCCGCGGTCAGCGAGAGCTCCCGAGGAGTGAAGATATTCTGCAAAATGGCGGTTGGCACCAGTTCACTTCTGTCACCAAGGTCCCACTGGTCGCTGCGGCCTTTCCCTGAACTGGTGGCTTCAAGGGGCCAGCGCAGTCAGTTTTCCCTATCAGAGAACCAAAATGTTACAGCAAGTGTTACAGCAGGTGGTTCCAAGGACAAACTGAGCGGCACACAGAGAGTCGGAGAATCAAAGTTTATTTGCTGGTGGGCTCTGAGAGGTCTTGCCACCAAATTCTGAGCCCTGTCTACCTGATTTTTCCCATTTTTATTAAGTTGGGGTGGTCCAAGTGATGGGGTCTCAGGTTGCTAAGGTAATAGGTTAGTTGATGCATCAGGTAATAGGTTAGTATTATGTTGGTGCGCCAGGTAATAGATTAGTTGATGGGCCAAGTAATAGGTATTATGCTGATGCGGGTCTTCCGTGAGGAGTGGGAGTCTCTGGTGGCTGAAGCCCCAAGTAATAGATGGGGGTTTTCCTTATCAATATAACATATGTACAGAAAAATTGTGTACACAAACCATAACTTATATCACACATCACCTTATCACAAAGTAAACACATCTTTTAACTAGCACTCAAGGGAACAAAACATTCACAGCATCTCAGAAGACCTCTCTGGGGACCCCTACCAATCACCAGCCCTTCTTTCCTCCCCTAAGGTAACCTCTTTCCTGTTTTCTAACACCATTGATTAGTTCTTCCTACTTATGAGCCTTTCATGGAACCATATATATGTACGTATGTATTTGTAGTGTCCAGCTTTTTTTTACTCAAAATTACGTGTGTGACATTGTTCCATGTCATGTGAAAATACAATTTCTGATAGTGAAAAGAATTAAGAAGAAAATTAAAGAAGGTAATGGTACAAACAGTGAGGGAAGGAAAATTTAATAGGGTAGTGAGGGATGATCTTTTCAAGGGATGACTTGAGATATAACATGAATGGCAAAACATTAGTCAATAAGCTGGGTTAAGAGCATTCCAACCAGAGGGAACAGAAGTGGAAAGGAACTGAAGTGTGAATGAACTTGACAGGTTCTAGGAAGAGAGGAAAGACCTTGTAGGGAAGTGGGAGGAGATGAAGTTGGAGAGGCAGGCAAAAGTCAGATCTTAGAGAGTCTTGTGGCTGGGGTATTTCGATTTTATTCTAGGTATTATTCATGTAAAGGAGATGTTTTTGATGTCCTTCAGCTTCCAGCATGAGCCACTTAATGGAGGATGGGAAGGCTTATCATTTTACTCATCAAGGAAGCCCTACAAAAGCGGCAAAACTAAGCAGCCATTGGGAATTAGGGGGAACATTAACATGTTGAGAGACCAAGTCATGATTTATATTAATTCAGCACATAATTTGCTTCTAAAATCAGATTTAGAAGATACTTTAGAAATTAATTATCTATTCTAACACTCTAAAAATATTCCTGTCAAGTAGTCTCTCAGTTTCTGTTTGAACCTGTTCAATGGGAACTCCCTTTTCAAGAAGAAGCTCACTTTGGTTTTGGACAGCTCTAATTTTTAGAAAAGTTTTCCTAATATTTAATAATAATAACTTAATACCTGTAACATTGATCATCACTTCTGAGTCTACACAGAACTGATAATTATCATTTATCTGTTGCTTCCCATTTGGTACTCGTGCAGCTGATTTTTGTTTTGTGTGGAGGGGTTTTTCTTTTTTTTTTTTTCACATTGAAGTGAAGGACTTTGAATTTATTTGAATTTACCTTTGTTGTGATTTCTGGAGTTAGAGATGGTCAGTCCATAGATGCTGTCCGAATCTCTTTGGACCTGACCCCTTCATCCATCAGTTAGTGATTCCTTCTGCCATTGTGCTCTTAGCAAACTGGATCAGCATGATGTCAGTTAATCATTATGTTCTTTATAACTTCATTATGCCTATTAAGTGCTATTGTAGTCTTATTTTTGTTACTTAGGGTTCCTGGGGAAGTACTTAAATACATTTATTTGAAACTGTTGACAGTTGACTTAACTTGGTCACATTAGTGATTTAAATTTCCCAGATAGAATATTAAGCTGTATTTTTAGTTCTAGGAATTAGCATTTGTATAATAGATTTTAAACATGATGCCTTAGCAGAAAATAGTGTTATATCGTAATTCTGGAATACATGGTATAGCATGTTGATAAAAGGGGCTTTTTGTGTTAGACTAAAATAGAATTTGAATAGTTTATAATGGCCTATAACCTGTGTCAAAGTCAGAATGACATCAGAAAGTGACTTAATTTTAATTTTTCCTCTTTTCTTGCCTCTGTGATAGAAGTTCCAGTGAATAATGAAATAATCAAAGGTGAACACAGGCTGGGCATAGTGGCTCACACCTATAATCCCAGCAGTTTGGGAAGCAGAGGTGGGAAGATTGCTTGAGACCAGGAGTTCGAGACCAGCCTGGGCAATATAGTGAGACCCTATATCTACAAAAAAAAGTTAAAAAAAAATTAGGTAGGCATGATGGTGGAGCACTTGTAGTCCTAGCTACTTGGGAGGCTGAGGCAGGAGGATCACTCCTGAGCCCACCCAGGAGTGAAGTGAGCTATGATGACTCCTGATCATCTGCCTGGGTGACAGATCAAGACTCTGTCTCAAAAAAAAAAAAAAAAGAAAGAAAAAAGAAAAAAAGTGAATGCAGTAGAAGGGAGAAAAGAGAAAGGGAATTTATATAATCCAAATTTGAATATTAGAGTTACATAGCCTTAAATGCTTTGAATTGTCCTACCTGACTGAGGTGCTAGACTTCATTGGTTTTGGAGTCATCCATTGATGTTTTTATTTTAAGTAAGAAAATAATTTTAGCCCAGTACGTGGAATGTACTGATTTTGCCCTAAATTTTTCAGTTGATTTATTGTATTTTTCTGAATATATTTAAAATATATCCTGTGGTTAAAATAGTCCATCACTTGCAATGATGTTGTAATTTGTGTCTTGCTCTGTTCTCGGCAACAGTTGCCTGCTATAAAGAAGGTTGACAAAAATTCTTACTGAGCGAGACATAACCTTTTTTAATTCCTAAAACTTGAGAAATGTGATTCTTAACTGAGAAAATATGAAAAAAATCCATCATTTTTCAAAGGGAAGAAGAAGATGTTAATTTGCTTCCTTCTTTTAAACCCCAACCTAAGGAAAAATGTAAAAAAAAAAATGTAAGTGATTAATTGGGTTTTACTGCTTTTGTATTTTCTCCTCAGGTTTGGGACTATTCTTACTATTTCTTGCAAAGGTTCATTTCTCTAAGATGGAAAGTTGGTGTGGTTAGTGCAAGTATATTTTAGAAGAAAAGAAGTCAAGACCAAACTACAGAAATTGCTTTAGTGGAAGACTTTCCCAAACTAAATATGAAGACAAAATTCCTCTTTCTGTAACAAAGATAAATCACCCCTCTGTCTACCTTTGTGTCTTATATCTACCTGTAGGTGAACATGCTCTACATAGAACTGACTGTGCCATTATCTACATATCTCTGTTGGTTTTCTTCTCTGAGAAATATTCTCTTGTGAGAGCAAATCTTTACTGTATTTTTGGACATACTGAGTCCCATTTAACAGGGAGAGTTACTTTTTGAGGTATATTTCCTTCAAAAAGGAAAGTGAATAAGGACTAGGGAATAAGGAACTTCAAACTACCCTCTTCCCTTCATCTCTCCTCAAGATTACCCCCCGCCTTCTAATTCTCTATCTTTCTACTTGATTTAATAGCTTGATTGTTGTAGGTACTGTGCTTAGCTAAATCTTGGTGTCTTTTTTCTCTCTAGGCTACTTCTACGTAGACATAATCAATGTTGACTGTTTGGAATTGAAGCATCATTAAAATCTTCTGGAAATTCTAATTTGAAAGAAGTGATAACATTTTTCTGAACAAGAAAAGAAGTGACTCCCTACGTGTTAAAAGTATTCTGGCAGTGGTCCTGTTTTTTTCCCTCCCTAAATTTGAAGAACTATGGAGAAGTGGTACTTGATGACAATAGTGGTCTTAATAGGACTAACAGTACGGTGGACAGTTTCTCTTAATTCTTATTCAGGTAAAACTTTTTTTTTGGGGGGGGCAAACAGACTGAGGACCTAGGTAAAACATTTTTACTGTTTAAAAGAAAGGTAAGTATTCCTTTGAATAGGTGTTTGTTTTGGGAACAGTTTACAGTTTTCTGACCAGGACAGAGAAGATTTTCAGGCTTTATTGGCATGCACAAGAACATACATTTGGCCAGGCGTGGTGGCTCATGCCTACAAGCCTAGCACTCTGGGAGGCTGAGGCAGGAGGATCGCTTGAGCCCAGGAGTTTGAGGTTGCTGTGAGCTAGGCTGACGTTCCTCTGAGTATCCACCCGTCTTTGGAGATAATGGTGCTTCTTTCTTCTGGGTACAGGGAGGACAGCTCTTACATGAGGGTCTTATGACCTGCTTCAGGGGAAAGTCAGTCTTTCCTGCATCTGCTGTTTCTCAAATTCCTTAACCTTAAAATATTCAATATACCAAGGTGCCATATTTTGGAGTAGCCTGGCCTGAACCCCATCACACTCAAGTGTGGAAGCTTAGGCTAGCTTGCTTAGTATTCCTTCTTTGTAAATGTGTATATAATTTAGGCAGACTAGACTACTTATGTATATTATTTAAATTTAAATTTTTCTGAAATCTCTATCTCTTACATTTTTAGAGCTGCTTAGTATGTAAATTAATTTACACAGGCCTAAAAATATTGAATAAATATTGTTTGTTGCTTTTAAATAATCCATGGGGAGTAGACAAATTTTGATTTCAGTATTCATTGATTACCATTTTCTTGCAGAGATTCACAGTTCCTCTGTACTTGATCCAAAGTGTTACCAATGTTTTTAGAGCAAATAGCAACATTTGAGCTGAAGAAGATTATTTTATTTTAATGACCTTTTTTTTCCCTAAGCTACATTGGCTGTTTCGGAGGAGAAGGTCATAGAGAATCAGTTTTTGCTACATATCACTCATTGTTAAAGTATGACTGTGTTCTATTTAATTGGTTAGTTTCTCTCAACTTACCCATTGCTATGGATGTATAAAAGGAAGATTTTATTATGGAAAATTTTAGCCAGATTCTTTTATGATGTTTAAAATTTCAATATAAAGACAGTATGTATTGTTAACAATGAAACTACTTGCTCTTTAAATTCAAACATAATTCTGAATAATTCAGCAATTAATAAAATGAACATTTAAGTGGTGCTTAAGCCCATTTTCCTGAGAATGAGACAAAATTGAAGCTCTATAAATATACATTAGAGTGTTTTCTTTATGTAATTCTGAATCTCATGTAAATGAATTTGTAGAATTAATCACTGTGGAAGGAATCCTTTTTGCCCTTCCCAAATGAAGCTCCCACAGGTACAGTTGGGTTGTCCTTCTGGGTTGCTTTAAGGGCACTTTAGCAGTTTTAAAAACTTAAGTACTAATTTCATAGCCAGTGTCAGCTGAATTTATTGAAGTAGGTCAGACTCTGGATAGAAACTTGTTTCCCAACCCTAAAGAGAGTCATTATCCATTCTTCTATTTGTTAGAGAATGGTAATAAATTCTTCCACATTGACCACAACTCTAGAGCAATTTCAGAAAGCCTAGATAGTTGGATTTTTTTCAGGTGCAGGAAATTACTTGACATCCTCTCTGACTTTGATTATCCCAGTGGATCAAAAACAAATAAAAACAAAACAAACAAAAAATCAAGATCAACTCTTCCCCCCCCAAAAAAGAAGCCATATTCAATGGTTGTATTCTTTAAAATAGAAACACACATACACAGACACACACACACACACATCTCTATAAAATAGACATGCAAAAATGCAATTCATTGAGGAATTCTTTTCCTTTTTAAAAATATTTTTATTGCGGGCCATTCTCTCCCTTTCAGTTTAATTAAACAAGTTTTTAAAGTATATGCTTAGCAATATATTTCCTTTGAGCTCTAGA
>NW_012138302.1:5398279-5400934 GCF_000956105.1 Propithecus coquereli | reverse complement strand
TTTTTTCTATGTAGACTCCTAAAAGTAGGAATCTAAAGTAGACAGTTTTAATGGACACTAACACCAGAATGTCTATTTCTACTTACCTTGACCAAACACTTAATAATACCAGATTCTTAGAATTTACATTTCCTTAAGTACTTGTGATGTTGAGCATCTTTCTTTATATTTATTGATCATTATATTTCTTTTCAAAATTGCTTGTTCACTTCTTTCCCCCATGTTTCTAATGGATTGATTATCTTTTTTGTGATAATTTGTATGATTTTTAAATAAACAGTTATATTAGTTTTCTATGCTGTGTAACAAATGAACACAAGTGGTAATTACTTAAACACACATTGCATAGTGTCTTTAGATCAGAAGTCTGGGCACATCTTATCTAGGTATTCTGCTCGGTTGGGAAGGCTGCAATCCAGGTGTCAGCTGGGCTGCAGAATTAGAGGTGCCACCCATGAAGTATCTAATTCCCAGTTCCCTCAGGCTGTTGGCAGAACTAATTTGCTTGCATCTGCAAAACTGAGGGCTTCAGTTTCTGGTTGGAAGCCACCCTCAGCTCCTAGAGTCTACTTGGCAATTTCTTATCATGTGGCTTCTCCAACGTGGCTGTATACTAAAACGTGATAGCTTGGTTCTTCCAAGTCAGTGAGACAGAGTCTGGCTAGTATATCTGCTAGCAAGACAGAATCTTACATATACATAAAACATAAGTACAAGAGTGACATCCTATCACATTTGCCATATTACTGGTTAGAAGCAAGTCACAGGTCTTGCCCATACTCAAGGGGAGGGGATTGTATACACTCAAGGACCTGAACACCAGGAGATGGTGATGTTCATAGGGATTACCTTAAAATCTGTCTGCCACAACAGTATGCTACGTTTTAATCATTTTTCTCGCGTGTGTGTGTGTGTGTGTGTGTGTGTAGATGTATGAAATAAATGTCTTCTTTGGGTTAGTTCTTGTCTTTGAATTTTTTATGGTGTCTGTTGTATAAAACTTTTTACATCTTGTACAGAAATTCTTTGAACTATTCTTGCAACTTTTCTGTAACTTTGAAAGTGTTTCAAGTTAAAATTTTTTTTTCTTAAAGCAAAAATATTCATAATGACTCTGGATTATATGTTAGAAAAAATTACATCCTGGAGTTAATGGTCATACTCTTGAATGTAATTTTATAATTTATGTGGTAGCCACTTTTTTTTTTTACTGAAAAAGCATCCACTGAGATTACATGGAAATTCATTGGTAAAATACATTTCAATGTATAAATATGATTTAAACAACTTTTTAGGTATACCAAAGTACAGTATATAAAGCAGGAGTATCAACTAGTTGCTTTGTTTCTACTGGTAGCTTTTGAACTTTTACTTCAAACACTTTTAAGTTATCTTCTTCTATGCCTCTTCTTATTTATGAATTTCCATAAGAATGGGGATCACAGTTGTTAACCTTATCGTTTTTTTCCTCCTAATCCAACCAGTGAGTTTATTGTTAGTATGTATCTTTGCATGCTTACAGCTTGCTGTCAATGCCTCTTTTATTTAGCACCAGTGGATCTCAAGGTTAAAGTAAATGAAAAGTAGCTTTTGTCTTATAAGAAGCTGAAAACCAAATCAAGTTGTATTGGTCAAAATGTGATTCCTGAATTACTTGATGGTTTTGCATTGCTGTATCCATTCTAATAGTTCTGTGGCCAGTGAACAATTGGAACTATTATTGAGCACTTACTTTGTGTCAGGCGCTGATTTAACAGCTGGTTTAACTCAATGCTTCAACAATTTGATGAGGCTGATACGATATAACTTTATGCCAATGTGCCCTATAGTAACATAAATTTGGAAATAACACAATTGGTGCCTGTCTTCAACCATCTTTGTCTAGAGAAGTGGATCCTTTGGCCTCCACTATTTGGTCCATTTTCCCAGATTCAAGCTGTCAAAAGGGGCTCCAATTAACCTAGAAATTCTTGGACACACTGCTTCTTGGCTTCAAGTTCCAGCCAGACACAGAACCTAGGATTGTTCATGTGGATGCTTCTACTGGAGGGGACAACAGCCACAGCTAATACCATACTGTAGTACCTTATTCCCAGATCTCTTGGCTGTCTAGCATGCCTTGATCATTTTATTAATTTCCATCCCTTCCATACAAATCTATATTTTATGTAACTGACACTAAGAAGAGCAGAACTTCTGAAGATGAATAATGGGTTTAATGGGATCGTGTTGAGTGCTAACTTAAAAATATTTTTTTGATCCCCAAAATAAGAGATTATGACATTGAGGAATTGTGACCCTTTTGAAACAGGCTTATGAACAATGGTTATTTGTAGGTTATATAGTTTGGTCTGTGTTATTATAAATTATTCTTATGACTGAGAAAATAAATTGGATGGAAGAAGCTGCCTAGTTATAAAGGATATGATTAAGAAATTGTTTATGTAAACTTAATTTTTATTTCTTTAGTCATAGTAGTATGTAGTTCCTTCACATTCTGGCTAACTGGAGGAGCCTATCAATTTATGAACATTAGATCTCATTTTCTTCCTTAGTTCACAGAGTCTTGCATACAGTTAGCTCTCGTTACATGTTGGTTGAATTGTTTTCAAACAGTCTTATTCTAAGCCTACCTGTTCCATGAAGTATTTCTCT
>NW_012138302.1:5392404-5398229 GCF_000956105.1 Propithecus coquereli | reverse complement strand
TTCATTGAGGAATTCTTTTCCTTTTTAAAAATATTTTTATTGCGGGCCATTCTCTCCCATTCAGTTTAATTAAACAAGTTTTTAAAGTATATGCTTAGCAATATATTTCCTTTGAGCTCTAGAAAATCAACTTCTCTGTGTATAGGAACTAAAATTTGGGTAGTAATTAGGAAATAGTATAGTTATATGACAAAGCATATGATACTGAAAGTATATTATGAGAAGTCAGTAATTAATAATCAATATGCTTTTAATTTATAAAGGAAGGTTTCATGGAGGATTTAAGATTTGAGATGATTCTTGAAGGCTGGGTATGAGTTGATAGAAGAACGGTATAGAATAGGGAGTAGTAAGCAGCATGAACAGAGGCTTAGAGTTTCAAAGTGCCAGACAGTAACTTGAAGATGTTTTTAGGCAAGAACCAATATGTGGGCATCATGTTAAAGCAGGCATAATTAACTGGTCTGTCATCACAAATTAATATTGCACATCCAGTAAGTGGACAATTAGGAACTCACAAACTCAAGTCTTTTGAACTTAAAATCCTTGCTATGTCACACTGATTATATCAGCTTCCTTGCAATTTCACCGTTCACTGAGAATCTACTAGGTGCTACTACATCCTGAGAATACAAAGATGAATATTATTACATGGTTCTTTCTGAGAAACAGGTGTGTGTGTATACAAACACATGTGTATGTATACTGTGGTTAATTTTGTGCCAGTCACTGAATGTTTATATGCTATAGAGAAATTAATCTACTTTTCCTATGATTATCTCATAGTGGGAGTATCTTCTTGGATGGAGATTCTAGCATTTAAAGAATATTGGTATAATTCAACTATTAAATGCAAGCAATCTACTTAATGTAGTGTTCCCAAACTGGAGAAGAGCTAGGTTACATTTCAGTGAGCAATAATATGTCATTCTTCAATGTGGCACACTTTCCCAATGGATTAATGAGTATATTTGACTATATGTGATTTTCGCCTTACATGCCAGTTTAATAATCTGTGGCTATACTGTAGCTCTTTGAGCTTTCTCACAATTTTGTTGTCAACTGTTAATTAAATAGTGAGTGGGTGTTTACTCTTTTCTAAATGGAAATACCTTTATGTCATTTAAAATGATTTAAGGATAATAATCTACTTTAACCAAGTTGTACAGCATTTCAGAGTAGGAGCTAAGAGCATGGATTATGGAGCCAGTCTGCCTGAGTTCAAATCCATACTCTGCTACTTATTACCTGAGTGACCATTGCCTCCATTTTTCCAGCTGTAAAGTAGGGGTAATAATAATACCTATTTCATAGGTTCATAGGCTTCTTGTATTTGGCACATAGTAGACACTATCAAGTGTTAGTTATTAAAGGTCTGTTATCCCTTATTTGAAATTTTTAAATTAAAATCAAACTATAAACTGACAGTTTTTATATAATTCATTTGACTACAAAGTCTGAACTCATTAATGTCTTTGTATTATATACTCTGTTTTTGATTCTATACTTGACTTTAAGTTATTTGTATATTAAGTTTGCATAAGCCCTTTGTAAAATGCAGGTATTCATTGTTATTTTATGATACTTATTGGACATATAGTTGACAGTCTTTCCCATGAAGTAAAAATAAACTTGGGTTTCTTGTAATTATTATTAGCTAAGTGTAGTTGGCCCGCTATCTGTGGGTTCTGCATCTGTGGATTCAGCCAGCCACTGATTGAACATATTGGGGACACAAATAAAAAAAAGGATAGTTGCATCTGTACTGAACACGCAAGACTTTTTTCCTTGTCATTATTCCCTGAACAATACAGTATAACAACTATTTACACAGCATTTACATTGTATTAGGTTATAAGTATTATAATCTGTAGATGACTTAAAGTATACAAGAGGATGTGCGTAGGTTGTATGCAAATACTATGCCATTTTATAGAAGAGACTTGAGTATCCATGGATTTTGGTATCCATGGGGGGTGGTGGGGTCCTGGAACCAATCCCCCATGGCTAATAAGGGATGATTGTAATGTTAACAATAGCTTCTATTCTTTGAATGCTTACCGCATACCAGGCACTGTATTGGGTATTTTATATCTATTACCTTACTTATTCCCTTAATCCTCTATAGGGAAGATTGTATTGATCCTGTTTTTAATGTGCTGAAGCTTAGGGAGATTAAGTAATTTGCCCAATGTCATATAGTCATGCAGTGTGCTAGCAATGCTAGGATTCAGGCCTCATCTCTCTGACTTTTTTGGTAACTCCTGTGTACTTTCCCTAACCTACACTGTCTCTATAATTTAGAAAATTTTCTTAAAGAAATAAAAATCACCGATATGCTAAAGTACATTGTTGTTTTGCTCTTTTTACCTTTTATCTTAGGTGCTGGAAAACCCCCTATGTTTGGTGATTATGAAGCTCAGAGACATTGGCAAGAAATTACTTTTAATTTACCAATCAAACAATGGTATGGATAATTTTAACTTGATTTTATTGTTTATCACAGTCAGTTAATATATATTGTTTGAAAATATTTAGAAGGAGAACATGCTATTTTCTTCATCTTGCGCATCTTCATCTCTTGCATACTGGTAACACTTATATGCCTTGCATATTGTAAGCCCATCTTTGAAATTTCATGGTTCTGAAAGTTACCCATATACTCAGCTGGGATATGCTACTGAACTAGAACTTTGATGATAGAGCACTATATGTCCTAGAAACTCCTCTGGGCATAAACTATGGAAATACCATTATGGGTTAAAAATATTTCTTCCCTGTTCCCTCATCCACTGCTTCTCCCACTAAAGATCACTATGATTATAGCTATAGGTAAAAATAGAAGGGAGCCTTGGCAATAGCAGATTTGTGGAGCCAGAAAGGGGACCAAGGGGAGAAGCCTATAATAATAGGACTTGTTTTTACTCTGAAAAATTCACCTATGTCCTTTTGGTTCATCTTTGAATACCCTGCATCTAATATAAGGCATGGCACATTGTAGACCCTCAGTAAAAATTTGTTGAAGCAATGATTATTTAGATGTTCTTTTTCACATAGTCTTATTTCCTTGCTTTCACTGTGTATTGTGAAGGAGGAGGTCAACTCTACTCTTCATTGGTTTTACCGTACAGCATATATGGAACCTTCTGTTTTTTAGAACTCAGAGAATTTCATAGAAATTTTTATTAATTATTATTGCTCCCAGTCACTTGAACAGTGGTGATTAACCTTAATTTTATGTACAAGTCTACCTGGAGATTTCACAAAGTTTCTCTTTTAGAGATATGAGATATAAAAAAGCAGTAGCTCACTGGTGAAGAGTACAGGTGCTGGAGTTAGACTGCCTGAGTTCAGATCCTAGCTTTACTCTTGTATTTACTAGCTGTTGTGACCTTTGGCAAATTATTTAACATTCTCTACCACAGTTTTATCACTTGTAGAATGGAAATAATAGACTACATATTTCACTGGGTTACTGTGAGAGTTGAATAAAATGATACATGTAAAGTACTTAGACCAGTGCTCTCAATAAATGTTAGTTGTGGTTATAGCTTCATAGAAATTTATGCCTGTGTCATTTTTATTGAATATATTCTGATAACAATTGATGATATTATTTATTGACTCACTGGATGGCTGGTAGATTATTTGGGAGACTGGCTTTATAAACTGTTCATATTTTTCTGTTGATTGCTTTGGTCACTGCTTTTATAGAACTCCTTTATCAGAGAGTTTCATGCAAGAACTTTATGTTAAACTTTCTGTTAATAGGTTGACTGTTCCCTCATCAGAGTATGGAGTATTTCAAATGGAAGAGGAACCTGAAATACTTTAAATGTCTCTTAGCAGGGGAATGATTAAATAAAGTATATTTCTCCTGTGCACATGTGCACGTTTTTTCTATGTAGACTCCTAAAAGTAGGAATCTAAAGTAGACAGTTTTAATGGACACTAACACCAGAATGTCTATTTCTACTTACCTTGACCAAACACTTAATAATACCAGATTCTTAGAATTTACATTTCCTTAAGTACTTGTGATGTTGAGCATCTTTCTTTATATTTATTGATCATTATATTTCTTTTCAAAATTGCTTGTTCACTTCTTTCCCCCATGTTTCTAATGGATTGATTATCTTTTTTGTGATAATTTGTATGATTTTTAAATAAACAGTTATATTAGTTTTCTATGCTGTGTAACAAATGAACACAAGTGGTAATTACTTAAACACACATTGCATAGTGTCTTTAGATCAGAAGTCTGGGCACATCTTATCTAGGTATTCTGCTCGGTTGGGAAGGCTGCAATCCAGGTGTCAGCTGGGCTGCAGAATTAGAGGTGCCACCCATGAAGTATCTATTTCCCAGTTCCCTCAGGCTGTTGGCAGAACTAATTTGCTTGCATCTGCAAAACTGAGGGCTTCAGTTTCTGGTTGGAAGCCACCCTCAGCTCCTAGAGTCTACTCGGCAATTTCTTATCATGTGGCTTCTCCAACGTGGCTGTATACTAAAACGTGATAGCTTGGTTCTTCCAAGTCAGTGAGACACAGTCTGGCTAGTATATCTGCTAGCAAGACAGAATCTTACATATACATAAAACATAAGTACAAGAGTGACATCCTATCACATTTGCCATATTACTGGTTAGAAGCAAGTCACAGGTCTTGCCCATTCTCAAGGGGAGGGGATTGTATACACTCAAGGACCTGAACACCAGGAGATGGTGATGTTCATAGGGATTACCTTAAAATCTGTCTGCCACAACAGTATGCTACGTTTTAATCATTTTTCTCGCGCGTGTGTGTGTGTGTGTGTGTATGTGTGTGTGTGTGTGTGTGTGTGTGTGTAGATGTATGAAATAAATGTCTTCTTCGGGTTAGTTCTTGTCTTTGAATTTTTTATGGTGTCTGTTGTATAAAACTTTTTACATCTTGTACAGAAATTCTTTGAACTATTCTTGCAACTTTTCTGTAACTTTGAAAGTGTTTCAAGTTAAAATTTTTTTTTCTTAAAGCAAAAATATTCATAATGACTCTGGATTATATGTTAGAAAAAATTACATCCTGGAGTTAATGGTCATACTCTTGAATGTAATTTTATAATTTATGTGGTAGCCACTTTTTTTTTTTACTGAAAAAGCATCCACTGAGATTACATGGAAATTCATTGGTAAAATACATTTCAATGTATAAATATGATTTAAACAACTTTTTAGGTATACCAAAGTACAGTATATAAAGCAGGAGTATCAACTAGTTGCTTTGTTTCTACTGGTAGCTTTTGAACTTTTACTTCAAACACTTTTAAGTTATCTTCTTCTATGCCTCTTCTTATTTATGAATTTCCATAAGAATGGGGATCACAGTTGTTAACCTTATCGTTTTTTTCCTCCTAATCCAACCAGTGAGTTTATTGTTAGTATGTATCTTTGCATGCTTACAGCTTGCTGTCAATGCCTCTTTTATTTAGCACCAGTGGATCTCAAGGTTAAAGTAAATGAAAAGTAGCTTTTGTCTTATAAGAAGCTGAAAACCAAATCAAGTTGTATTGGTCAAAATGTGATTCCTGAATTACTTGATGGTTTTGCATTGCTGTATCCATTCCAATAGTTCTGTGGCCAGTGAACAATTGGAACTATTATTGAGCACTTACTTTGTGTCAGGCGCTGATTTAACAGCTTGTTTAACTCAATGCTTCAACAATTTGATGAGGCTGATACGATATAACTTTATGCCAATGTGCCCTATAGTAACATAAATTTGGAAATAACACAATTGGTGCCTGTCTTCAACCATCTTTGTCTAGAGAAGTGGATCCTTTGGCCT
>NW_012138302.1:5388317-5389274 GCF_000956105.1 Propithecus coquereli | reverse complement strand
TTTTTTTTAAAATTTCAAAATATTAAGGGGGTACAAATATTTTTGTTACATGGTTACCTTTTATACTGCTTAAGTCAGGGCTATGAGTGTGCCCATCACCTGAACAGTGTTCATTGTACTTGATAGGTAGGTTTTCACCCCTTCTCCTTCCCCTCCCCACTTCTTGATTTCCAATAACCTTTACTTCTCCCTGTGCTCATGGGGGTCCATTGATTAGTTCCAAATTATTAGAGAGTACATGTGGTGTTTGTTTTTCCATTCTTGAGCTACTTCACTTAGGATAATGGTCTCCTGTTCCATCCAAATTGCTGCAGCTCCGGCCTTTTCCTTAATTCGTCCAAATTTAATCAGAGTTTGTTCTCTTTACTGTTCATCTGGTCATGGAATCTCAGGCCCAAGAGATGATTTATGTTGCCTGGCTTTCCTTCTACCACATCACTCCCCTTCCCCTCCAATGCTTTAATCCTTCCTGAACTGCATACTCAGCATGTGATTATTCAGCTTCTGAACTAATACCTATATTTGCAGGGAATTCACAATGTTTAGAGACAGCCTATTCTATTTTCAGAGAGCCCCTATCATTAAAAATTACCTTTTTATATTGAACTTCCACCAGTCATTCCAGGTTCTGTTTTCTTGTGTTACAGAGAACAAATCTGATCCCTAATATACCTAATATCCTACAGGCATTTGAAATCACCTCTTCTCTAGGTTAAACATTCCTAGATACTTCAGCTATTCCTTAGAATTAGATGACTAGTTTGTTGAATGTGATTAAGGTTTTGAAGCCTCTGTTTGGGTATGTTCCAGTTTGGCAGTGTCATCTTAAATGTGGCATCAGGAGCTCAACATAAGATAGATTGCAGCATCTAACACTGACGGTTTACTATCACTTACCTTTCTCTAGACACTATATTTAGTGAGGTACAAGAAAAAAATAGGTTCTTTGGACAACTA
>NW_012138302.1:5386222-5388267 GCF_000956105.1 Propithecus coquereli | reverse complement strand
CCTGAGCAAGAGCGAGACTCTGTCTCTACCAAAAATAGAAAAAAATTAGCCAAGCATTGTGGCACATGCCTGTAGTCCTAGCTACTCAGGAGGCTGAGGCAGGAGGATCTCTTGAGCTCAGGAGTTTGAGGTTGCAGTGAGCTATGAGGACACCGCTGCATTCTAGCCTGGGCGACAGAGTGAGACTGTGTCTCAAAAAAAAAAAAAAAAAATCTGCTTCTTGAATATTGATTAATGAAATGGTGCTTTTTTTTTTTCCTCAGGTATTTTAACAGCAGTGATAACAATTTACAGTATTGGGGATTGGATTACCCACCTCTAACAGCTTATCATAGTCTCTTATGTGCATATGTGTAAGTTTTTCTTCCTTAATGTCAGTCTAAATACTATGCCCTTAGCAGACAGAGTAAGAACCAATGTGATTGGGCTCTCTTGAATAGAGAAGAGATCACTTGTAGCTGCTATTATAATTATGTATTATAAATGGGTTGTGACAAAGGTAACTATCAGAGTTTGAACATTTCTATAATTTCTTTGAAGGACAACCTAGAAAGAAATACAAAAACCTAGCTTTGTTTTGAAGTAGAGATGTTGCCAATTATGCATGGACTACTGAGAAATATATCTAATATGGGTTAGTTGTGTGTAGGAAAGCCTTTTTCTGGAATGGCCCAAAGTAATTAAAAAATACAGGTCCAAATGATATTCTGATTGATCTGTCAAGTTAGAAACTAGAATTATTGTATTAATAGTGTTTCACTTATGATTAAAGTTCAGGATTGGAATTCCTCCTCCTTTTAAAGAAATTGAATAGTTTATAGAAGAGAAACTTCTATTTTAGTAGAGACCCCGTTCTACCCTGTAATGGTATTTCATCTCAGACTTGAAGAAGTGTGTTAGCAAAAATTTGAGGAACTTCTTCGTAGTATTGCCTAAACTCATCTTCCTTGTTTAATTATTTCAACTTTCACTACAGCCATGTATCACTTAACGATGGGGATGCATTCTGAGAAATGTGTTGTTAGGTGGTTTTGTCGTCATGTGAACATCGTAGAGTGTACTTACACAAACCTAGATGTATATGGCCTGCTACACACCTAGGCTATATGGTATAGCCTATTGCTCCTAGGCTACAAACCTGTACAACATATTACTGTACTGAATACCGTAGGCAATTGTAACACAATGGTAAATATTTGTGTATTTAAACATATTTAAACATAGAAGAGGTACGGTCAAAATACAGTATTATAATCTTATGGGAGTATAGTCATGTGGTCAATTGTTGGCTGAAACATTATTATGCAGCATATGAATATATTTCATAGTTTGTAAAAATAAGCTTCATGGATTGAAATAAGCTCCCAAACATCATGATAATCACTTATACTTTATAGTGTTCAGGATAATATAATACAATTGAAAATTTAATTTATCTTTAACAATTATGTTTAGTTTTATGCAGCGATTTATGATTAATAGCTACTTATTGTAGCCAGTTGTTATCATAGCTGAAAAATTATAAGTTGTAAAACATGATCTTCCGCTCAATACTAGCATATTGTTCTTTATAAAGTATGTGTTTAATAAATGAAATGTGAGACACCAGATTGTTTTTTACACTGGTAGAACTGTGAAGGTAGGGTTTGTAGTTACACATTACATGGTTTGTTGGAAGATGAGCAAGGCAGATGCTGTTTTATAGCTTAAGTCAGTTCCACATGATTAAATAAAAAGAATAAAGCTTAAGCATTGACTCTGTCACTTTATATATAAGAGCAATGGCCAATTCTCAAAATAAATTCATATGTCCTCAAATGTCCTTATTGCTAAAAGTAATGAGAAATAAAGTACATGTATATATGCTTTGATTCGCAGGGCAAAGTTTATAAACCCAGACTGGATTGCTCTCCATACCTCACGTGGATATGAGAGTCAGGCACACAAACTCTTCATGCGTACAACAGGTAAAAGGACAATAGGTATTGGGGGTAAAATTTGATTTTAAAAAATTTTGGATAAACTGATAAAAGTTACTATTTATC
>NW_012138302.1:5378787-5379177 GCF_000956105.1 Propithecus coquereli | reverse complement strand
TACATTTTCTGTGCTGTGGCTTCTTTCTCATTTTGTTGTCACTATCACTTCTGTCTTCCAGAAATACGATGAAATCTTTATGGTAACCCATGTTCCCATTCTCTTTATGGCTATTAATTTATACTTTTAAAATTCCTTTTCTTATCATTTTAAGGGTCTCAGGAAGGAAAGGAGATAAACATGAGTACTTAGCTCACCATTTTGAACTGAAAATCTCATTATGATGTTTTAATTAACAGAATTATTAGTTGCTAATCAATGACATATATTAATTTATATTATTGAGGCATGTTATAGAGGAAGTATAGTGATCTCAGTAATTGTTTTTAAAAATTACTATTGTAGCATTGTTTATTCTCTAGATATTGATATGTTGTTATAGTAATATTG
>NW_012138302.1:5377254-5378670 GCF_000956105.1 Propithecus coquereli | reverse complement strand
TTGAAGAATTGCTTAAATTCTGATATCCATATTTGAACATGTGAACATCTGATGAGACTTTTAAACATACGAGTAAAGCTAGTCATCATAATTTGCTGTACTACCAACATTAAATTACAGTTACTTTGGAGCATAAGTCAAATGGTTTAAAGTAAGCCTGTAACATACCTAAAAAATACTTTCCGATATTACATTACATGCAAATTACTTCACGTAAAGGTCTCTTCACTTAAAGTTACCCAGCTCTAGAGGTCACTTCTTAGGGACTTGTCATGGTCCAAAGAGAAAGGGGCAAAAATAACCAGGATTGGTCAAGATTACACATATATGTAAATATATATATATCTGCTGTGCCATCCACATATACATATATTTATATAGCCATCCATATAAATACGAGATAGATGGCACAGTAGAAGGGAATGCAATTCTAGAAGTGCAAGCCCTCAAGAAGCAGCATATTATGATTAAATGCCTTCTTTAGAAAGGTATCATTTCTATCACTGATAACACAGACTAAATTATATATTATGCCGTCTTCAACTAACAGTTAAGGTAATAGTGAACATTCTTAATTTTTAAGCCCAAATCATAGCAAAGAGAGAATGTTGGATTCTAATCAATTAAATGTGTGAATTTGTTAGAGAAAATTAAGAGACTCCTTTGTAACACAGTAATTAAACAGTAATTAAAATTAGGCACAGGTGAAGGGAATGAAAAGGACTAATTGTGTATAGGACATGCCCATCGTGGGGTAGGAACCTTGTCTTAACAGAATTCTCAATCAAGGTTAGAGGAAAGGAGGCAATTAATGGGTTGTTGTAGATCCTGATGGACTCATGGTAAAGATTATTTACTTGTTTTTTCAGTTTTAATTGCTGATTTGCTGATTTACATACCTGCAGTGGTTTTGTACTGTTGTCGTTTGAAAGAAATCTCCACTAAGAAAAAAGTAAGTTTTAAAGCAACTGTTTTCTGTATTAGCCTGACTCTTAAGTATAGACCTTAGGGAGTCAAGCTTTTGGAAACAGAATAAGGAACGTTATATCTTCTATCAATTAATTTTCATTTGGAAAACACCAACTCATCTCACAGTAATTATTTTAATGCCCTACTATAGTACTAATAAGACATACTGAATTTTGTAAGTTATGTACTGCTGAACTACATGCTATGCTGAATTTATTGCTTAACTGGTAAACCTGAATTTTGAGCTGGCTTGTGAGATTGACTAAATTGAAAGGGATTTTAAAAAGTTGTTATATATTCTCATATTCATGGTTATTAAATATCCTTCTTGGTCATTTTAGATGGGTTGATCATTAGATTGACATCTCTGATTTGTATATCCAAAAGTACTTCCTCTGACAAATGCCTTTTAGTCATTTTACTGAAGTATCCTATGTCACCTCCATG